>NC_141823.1:16040541-16351613 GCF_982586985.1 Callionymus lyra
CTTTTTTTGTACAATGATACATGGTGGGCAGTCCTGGGAAGGTGACTCCTCCTTAGACATGGCGCAGTTTACTGACGGTCCCTCGTTTTCATCATAACAACCCGTTCACATATTTCTACCATATTTATCTATATTTGGATTCCCCGTGTGTCTGCTCCATTCACTGCTGGCAAGGCCCCATCCATGTGATGTTCTGGTGACGCAGCTGTTTAGTCAATAGCATTCAGTTAACTCTCTTTAACTTCAAAACATCATCATAATGAGGGACTAACTGCATCTTGGAAGAACTGAAACATGGAAGTCAGGAGAGTTGGGTTTTCATGTTAGTTGCCCTATAATCCAAGGCAATCAAACAGTCTGTCCATAAGTGCAGTAAGACTTTGCAGATGAGTAGATCCAGGGACTTCCAATTAAAAAAGGAACCTGGGTCAGAGCCATGACACTTTGCAGATACCTTATCTCCTGATTGGCCTAGGGCTGCTCCTGTGTTCTCTCAGAAAAGCTGGAAGAGGTTTCTGGTAGAAGTCTGGACCTCTATGCAACCTGACATACCATTAATATTGTCTCATCTCAGAATATATCATCTGCATATTTAAACAAAACCATATTCAATAACAAGAGCTGGTTCTGTTTAAATCTGATCCACGTTCTGCTTGTATACTGGGTTTCCTCCACCATGCATTTTATGATACAGCGTTGTCTCTTATTGAATAAATGGACTGTAAAAATAGGACATAAATTCAGAATATCCATCATACCCCTGACTGCCACATTCATTTCTCCCCTCCTATGACAGATATTGACTGCAGATGTATTTTGTCTTCTCAATGTCACAGCAGTCAAACGGGCTTGTAAAACAAGGTCATGCATAACTCAGATGACATACTCTATCCTCTGGTAAATATCATGTGATTGCAATCAACATGGGTTTTTTAAGGGCTTTCTGGTAAATCCACATTCAACATCAAATTGCATTACATGATTATTTCACGTAAAACATTTCCCGTAATAACCATTGAGAACAGTCATGACTCATGCAGTAGCGTTGCCCCTCTATTCATTCATCAGTGCTCTTCACTGGTCACGTTCAACTGGGTGGGCAGGAGACCCTTCAGTTTTCCGGAAATTTTGCAAATACACTGTACTTACAATGAGGAGCAAAAAGCAGTTTTCCCCAAGTGGTTAAGTGTTGCTTTAACGTTTGTTAGGAGTGCAGCTTTAGAAGTCATCACGTGGGTCATCACTTATGTGACCAAGTCAAGGTCTGGGTCAAAACTCATTGCATAAGAGCATGTCCGTAAGAGCGTTCTGTCCTTCTCTTCTCATAGCTAACCTGATACTTATGTACTGTGACGAAATGTTCATAGAAATTTTTTAAATATATCATATATTATAAAGTTAAACTAATTAGAAACAACTTTATTTTAATTTAATGGAAATGTTATATTAGCACAATTATCTAAATTAAAAGTTGTTTTTTAATTAAGTTTAACACATGTTCACACTTTTATGTATTCGTTATTTATATACATGTCTTATATCTTAGCATTTTCCATAGAAATATGTGTGTAATACTAGTGTGTATAGTCACTGTAGGCAGAGAGACTCAAAAAACAGGTAAGCATGTTAAACAATTTAGTAATACCCAAGAAATACAGTACAAAAAAACAAACCAGAAGGAAAGCACACAGCAAATAACGTGGATGAACATCAGAAAGACACAATAAAACAGAAATCATTATGACAGATAAAAAAGATAAAGGACAGAATATAAATAAAAAGTAACAGTTCTCAACAAACAAAATACAACTATAAAGGTAAACCTTGAAGCTAATTATCAAAATCAGACCCACACAATATACTACAAAACATCAGAAGCACCAGGAAAATATACCAGAAACCATGATACTATGACACCACGGACTGGAACCTGGAAGCTTAAATATCGCCTAGAGGGGCACTGAGTAGACATTGGTTCCAGCTGAGTTTCATTAACCTGTCAAGGGAAATACAGAGAGAGGAACACACTACAGGTTAATTCTCTCATTTGTTTATTTTATCACCTTTATTTTTTTACCAGTTGGTTGGAGAAATTGTCTCTAAATGATATTTATTGAAGTTATTAAGACTCAAGTCTTGTTTTTTACCCAGTTTATTGCAGGTTTTTCTTCTCCTTCCCTTAGGATGTGACCATCAGCTCATTCCAGAATGTCCAGAGAAGTGTCAGCAGGCCGACAGGCTCTTATTATCGGAGCCCTTATCTTACTCATGCAGGTGGAACGGAATGACAACAAAAAAATCCAACTGACCCACGAGCCAAGCCAAATATTTCATCCGGTCTCAAGAGATTATTCCAAGACAAATAGTTTAGATCCGAAAACCTCTTTGTTTACAAGATTAGATACAGAATTGATGATGCAGGGTGAGATTTGCAGAGAAGCAAAGTACCACTCACTTTATCAGACAGAAACTTGGCTAAACATCACGACCGTGTTTAGAGTTTGTGTGTTTCCGTGTGTGTGGTGTTGCAGATTGCAATCGAATTCTTCGCCCAACTGGCCCATGTGTCTTGTCTGGACCCGCAGACCTGCAAACCGCTCTCGCCTAGGGTCTGTGTGGACCTGATTTCTTTTGGTTAAACGATGATTTTGCAAGTTGCAGTTTTGGTTCATAGTTTGTAGTTTTACAGGAGTTTAAGCACATCATGTTTTGTAATGTGTGCAAAATCCATCCTCAAACAAACAAACGGAAATAAAAATAGCTTACTGGCAGAGATAAATATGACTAATAAATTATTAATAGAGACACTTTGGCTTTGTAAGCACGGTTTTGGAAAATGTTTTCATAAACAACTGCAGAGACTTTTTTTTACTCACCTGATAAAACAAAAGTGAGGTGAAAAGGGTAAACAGGAAAACGGCTTCCATTTTTTAAATAGATTGATTATATTTCTCCACATATGATCCGTTTTTGCAAGAAGTTCATGTAAAAACGACATCTATGCAAATACATATGGAAATACATTGTTGGGATTTAAAGATGATCCGCTTTGTTGCCTTGTCTTGTTTGGATGTAAACAAACTGAGGATTAATACATGTATTACTATAAGACGATTAGACTTTTAAGTTCAATGTCAATGATCATATTAACGTGACCCTGTTTTGTTTTAACTGGTTCTTCCCTTAATTTACATTTCAAGTTTTAATCCAACTATTTAATGCTCTCACAAATGACAAATCATTTCAAAAAGTTGGCCAAGAAGAGAAGTGCTGTGAGCAGCAGCATGCTGTGCTGTGGGACTCCACTTACATTTTAAGTATTCAAATCAAAGCATCATCACCATTAGATGAGATCAAGAAATGCGTCGGCATTAAATTTTAACTCGGGCTTAATACAGGAAAATGATGGGATCCTTTTTTCTTCTAAAGGTTTGTTTAATCTTCACACAGATGCCACATAGAATCTCTTTGATCACTCGCTCCTCTTTAATCAGGGTACATACTCTCGTGCCCCCTCGATCACTTCTGATTCTCGTTCTGGCCCCACAGATCCCCCACCCCCTTCGACCCGTCTGTCTCTCTGCGCTGGTTTCATTTCTGTTGACAAAGCATTACAGAGCCCTCATGTCTTGTCTTGCCTAATTGGTCCACGTGGACTAATTTGGCATCTAATTACCAAGCTAGTTTTCATGCTTCTGAATTTTCAGGGCCGTGTTTCGCCTTTAGATGACTTTTTTTTTTCTTTTTCTCTCAAGGCTATGGAGGTGCTACACTTAAGTAAACCATGTTGTGATCGGAATATGTAAAGTAAGGAAAAAGACAATTATTGCCAAGTCTTAGGCTGTGCTCTGCATCTTGTATAAATCATAATCATCATGTGTGCATCGATATAAATAAATATGTGCTCCAATTGTGTTTGAGGTACAGCTAATAATAGCATTCGTTTTTAGAATAGTTTGTTAAAGTTCACTAAAACATATTTTGTATGCAATTTCATTTTCTTTGTTGGGAAATGGAGCCAATCCCAACTACTTGTTTCCCTGAATTTCATTATGTTGCTTGTAGTATTGTTGTGCCTTATCAGTTCATGTATATGCCTGTAGTAGCCTGAGTATAAAAATACTTTTAAAAAAGCAATTTACTAAGAGTAAGTTTTGCTGGAGTTAGTGCCTTACAATTTACAGTGGACATTAATGGGAACTCTGGAAATCTTCCTTGCTCAGTACGTTATACATATGGTTTAAATTTCAGCAAATTTGGACATATTTTAACTACCGTAACATTCTTAACTTTTATAACTTCATCAGTGAAAAAGAGTGCAAACAAAGACAAAAATAGGATAATATGAGCATTGGATTACGTCTGTCTTTTGGTGGTAACTGTTAACAACATTCTTTCGTGAATAGAAATTTAATCCATAGTTATTTTTGTGGTGTTTCAGAAGGACACACAAACAAAAAGGGACCAACTTTTATAGTTGAATGATAATTATTAAAATTGCTTTTTGAAAAAATAAACCACTGAGAATACACCTTATTATTTTGAATGTTTATTCAAAGGGACCTTATTTTCTGTGCGTCGGATGAGCGTTGTCAAACACAACAAAGCAGTACAAAGCTTAAGATCAACATCGGCCTTTCATTCTAATTCTTCCGTGACCTGGTGTGTTTCTTGGATGTTTTGTGCTTTACATCATCAGCAGTCTGCCTTTAAAAACACACTTCCTAATCATGTTTGTAGCTCAGATCCCATCTTTTATCGAAGGATGTTTGTGCTCCCTACGTTTCCATTTAATTGCTGGCTTTTCAAAAGATCTGCTTGTTGGAAAAGAGACCATCAAATGCTCGGGTAAAAAACCGTCCTAGATGTCGGCTGCAGGCTGTCAATCAGTGGATAGTAACTTTATTTCAAGTCAAAATATACAGAGTTCTTTTAGGTCACTTAAAAGAGACTTGGCATTTGACACTAGTTAGCATTGTGGAAGGACAGAGAAGTTTAGAATTTTCGAATGTTATATGCCAGCAAGGTTGCTGGTTTGCCTCCAGCCTGAGGCAATTTGTGGCTTTACTCTTCCTTGAGTCTACTCCAGTATCTTATAAGCAACCAAGAGTCCAAAATGCCATATACAATAAAGAAAGTCCAGTATCTCATAAACAACCAAGAGTCCAAAATGCCGTATACAATAAAGAAAGTCCAGTATCTCATAAACAACCAAGAGTCCAAAATGCCATATACAACAAAGAAAGTCCAGTATCTCATAAACAACCAAGAGTCCAAAATGCCGTATACAATAAAGAAAGTCCAGTATCTCATAAACAACCAAGAGTCCAATATGCCGTATACAATGAAGAGAGTCCAGTATCTCATAAACAATCAAGAGTCCAATATGCCAGATACAATGAAGAGAGTCCAGTATCTCATAAACAACCAAGAGTCCAATATGCCATATACAATGAAAAGAGTCCATAATATCATAAACAACCAGGAGTCCAATATGTCGTATACAATGAAAAGAGTCCAGTATCTCATAAACAACCAAGAGTCCAATATGCTATACACAATGAAGAGAGTCCAGTATCTCATAATCAACAGAGACTCCAATATGCCATATACAATAAAGAAAGTCCAGTATCTCATAAACAACCAAGAGTCCAATATGCTATACACAATAAAGAAAGTCCAGTAACTCAAACAACCAAGAGTCCAATATGTGGTATACAATGAAGAGAGTCCAGTATCTAATAAACAATCAAGAGTCCAATATGCTATATACAATGAAGAGAGTCCAGTATCTCATAAACAGCCAAGAGTCCAATATGCCATATACAATGAAAAGAGTCCAGTATCTCATAAACAGCCAAGAGTCCAATATGCCATATACAATGAAAAGACTCCAGTATCTCATAAACAACCATGAGTTCAAAATTCTATACACAATGAAGAGAGTCCAGTATCTCATACACAATTAAGAGTCCACAATCTAATGCAAAATTACCAAAAAACAAACAAAATGTCCACCAACTCGGGGGGAAAAAACAGGAAAGAAAACCGAAAAAAGGAATTTGGAAATAGAACAGAAAATACAAGAGGGAGAAGAATCTCTGCCAAGTGAAAACCCACATGAAAACTTTGTCCGGCAGACTAGTCTAGAAGTAGGTGGTAGAGATACTGCAGGTGATCGCTTGATCGGGTCCAGCCGTGTGAGATGCGTCAAGTCCAGTGTGTGGGAGAAGAAAAATCTGAACTACTATAACATCAAAAAAACAAAAGAAATTCAGAGTTTGAAAGTACTCTGTAGGTGTGAGTATGTGTGTCTCCGTGTGTCAGAATAGTCACCTGACCTGGTTGTCCCCCGCTCTCACCCGGAGTAGCTAGGATTAGTCCTATCCCCCGTGCGATCTTGATAAGGGAATCAGCGGTAGAAAATGAATGAATTGTATATTGAAAAAAATGTTCATTATATCTTGGAAAGGATTATGTGACTCAAACTAGTTCGCAATTACAATGTAAATATGTTGCACTTAGTACATTCTTTGTTTCATTCATTTCCTCCTTAAGGTCATAGACAGTTTGTGATTATGTGCAGCTGAGATGAAGTGAAGAAGAATGATCATTGACGTCAATCCACAAGAAAAAGATTCAAAGGTGGATTGTTTTATTGAATGAGGAAGATGAATATATTCATTCACTGTCTCGCACAAAGTTTTTCTCACCCTGGCTGAGTGAGTTGTCAAACACAGCACGCCATTATCCCATAATTTTATTTCTGTATATTTTCCCTCCCTAGTCACAGTCTGCTCAACCAAAGACCGGGGAAGTGGAAAGTTTGCTTGTTGGGCCCTTTTTACGGCTCCCTTCAGTGGCTTCAGATGCCGAGTCTAGCGAGCAGTCATGCTCTCCTGCCTCTGAGCAGAACTCAAAGCCCCCAATATGTGGAGCTAATTGGGTTTGATATAGCTCGTAAAAAAAACATTTTAAGTTGAAAGTTTTGATCAAAAAAATGTCGAGGTGGGTTGTTATAAAGATATTTATTGATAATTATAAAGCAAAATCTGTCCAAACTTAAGTAAAGCACCTCCATAGTCAAGTTGTTTAAGTCGACAAATATTTTAATTATACCTCATCCACTTTGTTCAATGAACTTCCAAACACTTTTGCTATTAGCTAGCTAAATCTAATATACTTCTGTGGACATAAGATGACCACACACCCTTGGCAAATTAAGATTTATAACCTCCTTGGCCATAAAGTGTAATAAAGTATGATACTTTCACACATTGGTTCCGTCTATGAAATTACTTTCCAAGGACACGACGGGGAGGCACGTTTCACCGCAGCCCCTGAAACCAGAGGCTTCTAATAAATACCTCAGACGCTGATGGAGGAAAGCAAATATTGTGTGGAAGTCTGAGGGAATGACATCTTATTTGTGCATGAATGAGTGCTTATTTCCTCTCTCAGTGGGTATTAGACTGCTTCTGCAGTCTTGTTGAGTGTGCGAGTGAATCAGGCATGTCTGGAAATGTGAAACATTATTGTTCAGATTTGATTCAGACGGCAGAAAGAGGGAACTGAAATGACAGCAGATGAAGGGGAACATTTTTCTTGCAGATGTTTTAGCTTCCTCCCTCGAGAAATACAGACAATGTTTGCATGTGCCGTGTGTGTTGTATGATTCCAGCGGTAAGTGTGACATTTTAAGTAAGTACACACAGTTATTTTTTTTTCCCAGGCAGCCCATTCTCTGTTTTTGTTTCCTTTTTAATGTCGGAAACTTTATTACCACACTTTTATGTATTACAAGGCACATTCATGAAAGTGTTTTCTCTGGATCACCCTCTAAAACCAAGCTGTTTTTTCTCCCTATTGTTGTAGTGTAATTTGCTCTTAGTCTTTGTTAGTGGTTTTTGTTTGAAGTTGTTCATCTTCACTGCTCATAAATGTCACTGTCTGCCCGCATTTCATACATTTTTAAAGGATTTTCAGTGCCCACACTTACACCTGCCATTAACTGACAGTGTTTATGTTAGGATTATTCTTGTTGAAAAATAGCAACAGAGGTTTAAGGTTTTGCCCAGAACCAAACTCGGGTTTCTAAAGGACAACTAATGTGAAAACTTTCCTGACTCTTACACGTGTTCCAAGATGCAGTAAGTCCCTCATCATGACCACGTTTTGAATTTATTACTTTATAAAGTTCCCCCCCCGCATGAAATGTCGGCGAACGAGAGGTTACGAGAGCAGAGTCCATTATGATTTAGTAATGGCTTCACTCCTACTCCAGTCAGCTGTAATCACACCCCGCTTTGTTTATACAACCAGTCCCTTGAAAGTGGAGACTTCAGGGATTGATGACATGCGATGACAAACCTTGATGCTTGACCAATCACAGCAGAGTGGGTGTGGTTATGGTAAACATGATTTTATGCCCAGACAAACACAGCATTTTAAGTGGGCGGACATTTTCTAATGTAAATATTTCAATGAAAATACTTTTGTACAGACACATAATGATGATTACAAGATCTATTTAAGATACAGTTGATTGACGTAATAGTTGTCTTTTAAATAGATTGATATATTAAAAGAAAAATATATATTTTTATTAAGACACGAAAATTTTTTTTTTCCCAATTAAGAGTTGGATTCAATCAGGCTTCCTGTAGATCGAGAGAGATACACTGTATGATCTAAGCTAATAATGCTGTCAACAATCT
This sequence comes from Callionymus lyra, assembly GCF_982586985.1. NCBI lineage: Eukaryota > Metazoa > Chordata > Actinopteri > Syngnathiformes > Callionymidae > Callionymus > Callionymus lyra. Next base: position 16,049,259 of record NC_141823.1, read on the forward strand.
CTGATTGCAAGAGGAAAAAAGGTTAATTTGCGGTAAATACGTTGGTCTGTAATGCGATAGTAAAGTACATGCTACACAAACTCAAAACTGTTGATTTTAAATGCATGTGCTCCATCGTTGAGCTATGCTGTTGGCTAATTTATATCGTTGTAAGGGCCAAGCTCAAGATGAATAGGTGAGTTTACCGTTGAGGCATTGGTCTGCGATGCTCCATGCTACACAACTTTTTTTTGTTTTTGTTTCGTACCTGGACTATGCTGCCCTCCAAAAATGCCGCCCGTTACGCCCGTTCCTAGAACTGGCACTGTAATGCAGCACTAAACTTTAGACATCACTACTACATATACCACTGCTGTTTGAGCTTTTTTTTTTACGGCTATTAAAAATAGAATACCTTGTTAAATACTTTGACTTTCTTTTTAAATTAGCATTAGATTTCTTTTTTTTTCAAGGCAATTTAAATGTTTCTGATGCCTTTTCAAGTGCCTCTCTTTCTATTGAAATAAATGGATTAACCAAAATGGTCAAGTTTGCAATTTTAGTATCCTCGCAACGGTACTCCAAACATAATTACACAGTTGTAATCTCTCTTTTCTGTTACTTTAAATACATGTTAAGGGTTAAAGGGGAGATCCACGTGCAGAAGAGAAGATGAACAAATGCATATGTAACTTATGTCCCAAAACAAAGAAATCCCTCAACCCTGTCTTACGACCAAGAATAGAAAAACGCTTGAGAGTCTCGTCCAACAAATACAATATATATATATATATATATATATATATATAACATTATTCACATCAGTTTACCATCTTGCACAACACAGAGATTGGGCAAACAAGAACAAGCACTTTGTTTTCCGACACAGCATGATAAATCAATCATTATTTGATACAGATAGTAATTTAAAACATCACAAAAAAAAGATGTAATCATCTTTTTTTCTTTGTGTCTCTATAGACATTTTCTGAACATTTCATCCAAATCTTTTCATTATATTTCATTATTTTGCCAACAGAAAGAACTAATGATCAGAAAAATGCCTAATGAAATTCAAGTACGAACTCAGATCGGTTTTGTCTACTAAATTAAAATTGATCTCATTCTTACAAGTAGAAAGTTGGCCAATCATTTGAAAAAGTGCCTTTTATGTGTATTTTCATTTTTTTTCTGTTCTTCCCTGGATTGTGTTTAAAACTTACATTTGTCTTTTGTAATCTGGCTCTTAATAGGAGCCATTATAACTGAATTTAAACTGAACAGACCAAATTCTAAGCACCGTAGTTGCAGAGCGTGATTCACAATTACCTCATTATATACAGTCGATCGGTCCAGGAGGAAGTAAAGATTAAGACTGCAGGGGAAACTGTGGGTGTTTTGTTTCATCTGGAAATGTAGAAACATCCAAAAAGAGCAAGAGCAGCAGTTTCAGAAGTCTTCTCTGGGGAGAGTTTTATGAAATGCAACACAAAGTTTCTGTGTAGGAACTAGTGAGTGTGTGTTTGTGAGTGTAAACGTGCGTCTGTGTGTGTGTTTGTGTGTGTTAATGTGTGAGTGCATACAAGACAGGGGGTCAGAGTTTAAGGATTCAATCTACTCAAGAGAGTCATGGTTATTTTTTTAAACCAATAAAAAACCTTTTATCTTGACCTACAGTTAACAAATATAAAGTATTGGTTATCTACCAGCTCAATAAACATCCCGGATTGTTATTTCTGCTGAGTTGCACAAAAATAAAGAAATAACACGTGCCATAAATAAGGCGCAGCCACTGTACAGACCAATGAGACAACATTATGAACATATATAAGTATTCATTTTATGTATCTTCGACTGAATTTTTTTAGCCCGTGTTTTCGTTTTTCCCCTCCCAATTTTGCATCATTTTTTACCCATTTTATAGTTTAATTTAACCTATTTAAAAACTTTAAAATGAATAAATCTAAAATGTATTTCTCTGACATTATTCATCGGTCATCAGTAACTTTGTCAAGATTGTATTTTCCTCTTTTCTGCATTTTATTGAGGTGCCTTAAGTCAGATTTAAATCTTGAAGCTCTAAATCTTATACGAATCCTTGTCAAAAACATGAAAGACAAATGTTTGTGATTAAAATCTGTGATCCATCCAACATGGATTTTCTTCACAATGTATTTTTTTTTAATTTATTTATAGCCATTTCACTTCAACTCATTCATCGTGGGTTAATTCCCGGTAGTGATTATGAGCAGGACGTCGGTCAAGCCACAGGAGAGAAGCTTGACAATTAGCCCACGAGCTGAAAACACTATGTACATCCCACACAGAGCACAGGAAAGAAAATAACAATGATGATTATCTTTCTATCAAGCAAAATATCACGAGGGCAACAACATAAGTTTTTATCAGTTGTTTCTACCATTGGTGACACATATTTTGAATTTGTCAAGGATTTGGTGGATAGTAGTGATGAAGCTTCATGAAACAGTGTCATGTTGTTTAAAGGTCAGTAGGTGGCACCATCAGTTTAGAAATTATGTGATGTTTCATTAGACTGGATGTTCAAAACAAAGGAAAATAGTGCAGTGACCGCCATCTAGTGTACTCTGAAAATAATGACACTGCTTCATGAAGCTTCATCAATCACTAGTGGATAAACAACCTGTGTGAATAAAAAAGGAAATGTTTCAATAAATGAGTATTTTCAATGTTTATGGAGAATCTTATATTTGTGTTAAAAAGTATTGGCTCCTTGTTCTAGAGTTGCTCTCCATCCACAAACCAACTGGAGTTATTGTAAGTGCTAAAAAAAACAGTCGATTTAAAAAGATCTGTTATCCCTCTTTGGCTGACCAACTCCCCATCAGTCTGTCACTTGAAGATCTGCTCATTGATGTTTGTCTCATTAAGGGGGTCGGACGAGGGCATGACATCAGACCTCTATTTCATTCCCACGATGGCCCATTTAGTTTGTTCACTCTTCGAGTCAGCTGCTGTGATGCTGTCAGTCCATAAGACCCAGGCCACAGAGGAGAGAGTGCCTTCTCCTTCAGAATATGAAGAGGCTTTAAAGTGCTGTACTTTTTGTATATGTTCTCACTGACTTTATTATGAGTAAAGATATGCTTCAAGATGTATTGTCCTTTTATTAGGTCAGGAAACTGACTTGACGCTTTTACATAAGCAAAAAACAGAAATTTGGTTTTACTTGCAATGAGAAAAAAACACGGTTTACATGCATGTCAGATTTTTTTTCTGAAGCACAGAGCTTTCAGGTTGCTGTTCTATCTTCATAGCAGTTTCAGAAGCCGTTAATGATCTTACTCCAAAGGTTTCCACCAAACAAACTTGAATTAGTTATCGCTTTAGGTCAGGGTTTAGCTGTTCACTCCTTCAGAGATCAGTATCTGGCACGGAGTCATCTACTCCCACAATTATAATATACGAGTGGTTGGTAAATATGATAATATATTTTAAGCTCACCACTTATGTCAAATTGAGTTACAATATTTGTTTACTACGATCGTACTGACATCAGGATATCGAGTGTAAATGTATTCATTTATTTATCTGTATATAAATAGCACAACCTTACACTGTACTGACAAATTAAAATGAACATATCCACTACTTGCATTGATGCAATATTGACGTCAGATATGATGGAAAGGTCAGAAAAGTTGAGGTGAACGTTACATCAGTTCCTGAGGAAATGCAGCTGTTAAAGGGAAAAAGACACAACAGTGGGAGACCGTTTGAAGCTTCACACCGGGCCGAAGAAAAACAGTTTGTACGAAAAACATGTCCAATGACCTTAAAGATTGTCTCGTCTGCAAATCAACCCTGAGACCTCACTTGGGAGTCAAGATGATGCTAAAGATGTTCAAAGAGTGGAGTTGTGAGCTCTCCTCCTGGTCCCGGGTCTCTTTCCAAATCACACAGGTTGTGTAGTTTTGATCAGTGGGAGGAGATATAAAACAAGACAGTGAGGATTTATCCGACCCCCCGCAGGGGCGCAGTTAAAGACTACAAAACACATTTCAAACGCGCACACACAATGTGATTGTTGGTTCACGAAATCTTAAAAGCTGTCTTTGCCGTGTTCGATCAAATTTGACTTTGATTATATTACACAAAATAGTTGCTTTACTCTCTGTGATGAATCAGAAAGAGAGCTCGGCGTGTTCATGCATCCGAGTTCCTACAGAATGTTACCTTTATGGACTCGCACAGCAGTTATTGATGAATGCTGCTGTGCAAGTTAATGGTGTAAAGCCAGACTGTTGAGTCATCTTCGGGTCTGTATACGAAGTGCAAAACTCAACCTTCTGTCCACAGAAGTTGAAAAAAACAACAAAAACAACATATAACTGAAGGGTATGAGAAAGAATTGATATTCTCTCAATCTTAATACATATTAATGAGAACATTATTTTTCTAAAGTCGTTTCCTCAGGAAGAATTATATTTCCACGCCAGCCGGAACGTCAAGGTTTCAATCACTCCGAGATGTATAATGCAGCCAGGAGAAGTTCCAGCTTCGTGATAATATTTAATCCAAACAACTGCAGCCGGCACTCGAAATTGTTGTTTACAAAACTTGTCGCCAAGGAATGTAATAATCGATCACAAAGGCTACGATCTGACATCTCATATTCTTCACTATCACTGACATATTTGAATGCAGATCACAGTTGTATTGTCGCTTGAGGAGGGTTGGTATTTGTACTGGAACTAATGTAAAAAAATATGCACTGACAGAAACATTATTTCTTGACAAACACCTGAAAAAATGGTTAAAAAAAGAGCAGAATCATTTTTTTTTCATATATATATATATTAATGTATTGGTAAACCAAGTTTTAAATTCTTTAAATTAGTTATCTTTTAAAATCTGGTAGCCTTTTTGTTTGACTGCATAGGCAGCTATTCTAAAGCTTGACCTTCTTTAATAAGGAAGGTTATGTCAAACTCCATGAACGCAGGCACTTTTGCCCCTTATTAATATCATATGTGGCACACGATTCTTAAACCATTTATACTCCAGGAATGCACTGTAACATTTCTTGTCATTTTTTAGCCTACTAGATGAAATATTTGAATCAAAATTTAATTCCGAATTAAACATTTTAAATTAGGAATATTAGATCAAACTTTGTCATGGTCTGTTCTTCAGGCTGTAGCTTTTCAAAGTATCGCTGTGTCCATCTGTTGGCTGAATAAATAAAGGTTAGAGTTATAAAGACAGATAATTTAACTTTTTAACTTTCATGTGACATTGTCATTTGTCTGTTTTTATCAAAGATTAAATCTTCTGTTTACTAGTAAAGAGCTTACAAAGCTTCAAGAAGCAGTGTCCTTATTGCCAGAGCCCACTTGATGGCAATCTTCACTCTATATTCCTTTGTTTTGAATAACTATTAAAATGAATTCTTACATTATTTTTAAACTGAGGCAACAAAGGGATGCATAAAAAAAAAGAGGTCAACTTCAATATTGTCTAAATAAACATTATCTTCAGGAGCATGTGATGATGTTAGTGGTTGTTCCAGCAACAACGTTTTGTCTTTGCTGGAACAACCAGTGTCGTCGGCTGCCAGTGTGAAGAGGAAAGTCAACCCCCGCAAGGCAGCAGGACCAGACATCATGCGTGGAAGAGTGCTGTAGGAGCTCAAGGAGGTCATCACAGTCATCTTTAACACCTTTCTGAGACAAGCTGTTGTTCCATCATGCTTTAAAACCACCACCATCATCATCATCATACCTGCGTCGAAGAAATCATCTCCGTCCTGCTTCAATGACTACCATCCCATGAAGTGCTTTGAACGACTAGTCTTGTTCCACATCAAATCCACCTCCCCCTCACCCAGGAACCCTTGCATTTCACAGAGCTAAATTATCCACCAAGGATGCGATCAGTATGACTTCAGTGGAGACTTCAGCTGAGGTTTCAACACCAAAATAACAACAAAAAAATAACTCATCGGCAAACTCAAAAACCCTCACTGCAACTGGCTGCTGGAGTTCCTCAGTCAGAGGCCACAAGAAGTACTACTCGGCAACAAGACCTCATCACATTGAGCATTGGAGCTCCCCAAGGCTGCGTGCTTAGTCCTCTGCTCTTTACCCTGTTGGCACATGATTGTTAAAAAAGCCCCCTACAGAACGAATCACGAAGTGTAGACGATACAACTTTCTTTCCTGGTGAGTCCTATCACCAAGGGTGATGAGACTCATTACTGAAACAAGATTGATCTTCTGACCACGGGGTGCAAAGATCTCCTGCTGAACAGCAAGACCGAGGTGGTGTTTGTCAAGGACCACCAACACCAGCTTTACTGGCAAAGAAAGCCTAGTGGCGCCTTTACTTTCTGCACAAACTCAAGCAGAAAGTTCTCCACCATAAAGACCATGTTCTACTGAGGAACTATTGAGGTCATCCTTTCCTGCTGCACCAAAGTGTCTTGCAGGAGCTGCACAACAGGAGAACACCACGCTTCACCCACAAAGACATTACAATCATTGGCATTGCACGTCAACCAACACACAACCTCTTCAGCCTCTTGTTTTGTGGTAGGAGATGTAGGAACTCACTTCCCTCTCAGGAAGCATAGTCATTCTGAATATAACACTTTGCACACCTCAACTGCTGCTTCTTATTCCTCTGCATTGTCACCTAACATTAGTACATGCTTTTAAACCTTACACTATATTATATTGTATCATTTTATTTTTCATCGCCTATTGTTACTTAGTTTTAGTGTGTGTTGTATTATTGTTGTGATTGCAAACTTTATCTTAGTTCAAATATTCTCCATGTCTACACTACAGAATAGTGTAGAAACATGATCTCAATTTACTTTTTATGTCCTGAAATTTAAAAGAATTGACAAATAAAACTAATGTGATATGAAATAAGCCATGTCATGCAAAGTGACACATGTTTACATGATGGCTGATCAACAATAATCCAACCGGTCAATCAAAATTAAATGCGTTTTTGCACAGGGTCAATCAGATCTTTTTTTTTCAATAGGAATATTTTCATGAAGCATTATCATTCAGATCAGGCTTCTTCTGATCAGAGTTGTGCATGTAAATGCAACCATTGATTCAGCGTTCAACCTGGTTGATGGTATTGAACTAGTTATTATCTCATATTTGTTGGCTCACGCCTTGCTCTTTTCCTGATGTGTGTGGGTTTATTATCAGCAGGGTCAACACTAATGGCCATACAATATGACATGTGGTCTTGAAAAAATATAACATACATTTTTCCATTTGAACACAAGCATGTACACGTCTCTCTGGACTTATTATCCTGGGCAAGGCCACTCCGCTGTTGTGCGTAACAACCATTCTTTTGTACAGCACCGTTGTCAGCCACAGACAGACACACCGGCTTATACATTTTCTCCACTCTGAGAGCGAACAAACAAAACAGTCTCTCCTAATGGAACACGTTGACTTTTGTTGTTGTGGCAAATGTGTACTTTCGTCAGACATTTGGCCGTTTGCGTGAATAACTGCAGTTAGCAGGCGCGTTTGATATATTGTGATGAAGATGCTTTCACATGTTTACACGGCCAGATAGCTTCTCCTTCTCACTGCTACTATCATACGAGATATTTAATGATATTCAGCAAGTGGGCTCCGGAGACAAGCAAAAAATATTGAAAGTCAGAGCCTTGATTTTGTTACAATTGTTGCATTTAGAAAATGGTTTCTATGATACAGCTACATCGTGGCAGGTCAATTGGAAACACATAATCACATCCCTATTATTACACAATAAGTTGTTAAAGAGCTCTCCTGACTCACTTACATGTTAAAAATGTTCAAGTCTTTCTCTCCAAGATGCAGTAAGACCCTCATCATGAACATGTTTTGTACTCATTACTTTGTAAAGTTCTCCCCCGTCTGAAATCAGGGCGAATGAGTGGTTATGAGAGTGGAGTCTATAATGGCGTAATAATGTCTTCACTCTTCTTACATCCAGCTGTAATCAAGCCCCGCATAGTTTATACAATGAGTCACTTGGAGGTGGAGACTTTCGGATTTAATAACGGCAAATGACATAACTTAATGCTTAAATAATCAGAGGATAGTGGGTATGGTTATGGAAAACAAGATTGAATCTCCAGAAAAAAGGGTTTTCAGTGGGCGGGGCTTGAGATCATTGTCTAATATAAATATTTCAATGAAAAGAGTTTTGTACAAACAGACACTGGTAATACAATAGAGGCCCAATATATATTTAAGACACACTTAAACCAACACATTAGTTTCCCTTTTAAACTGTATTAAAAGTTAGTTTGTTCACAGTTCACTTATCTGTGTAACAAACATTCTTTTGTACAGCACAGTTGTCATCATTTTCTGTTATCAGCAGCAAAAAGGCAAAAGTGTTACATGTTATCTAACTCCGAAGCTCCTACGGCTTCCTGCTACAGCCTCATATCCATATAGGTGTACGTTGAATCATGATTACAGTATATACAGCGGTGTAGATATGACACTCCTTGCACTTTCAAACAAAATACCCAGCTGAGACGCAGCTTGTGGAAAACACATTAGCAGTCGTGTACATACGTTTATCTTGCTGTGCTGGTTTTACTTCAATGCTAATTAGCAGGCATTTGTGAGACTCTGGGAAGACGAGTGGACTCAATTTTCCTGGTTTTGTTTTTCAACTAATCAAACTCCCTTTGTTGTGACGTCAATGAGTAACAACAATCAACATCTTATTTACATGTATATTGGCTTCCAACTGACTCATAAATAGTTAAAGTTTAGAAAAAATATGCAGCTCAAATCAAGTGTTACTGTCTTTTCTGACTTTTAAAGTTGTTTATTTACTTGTATATAATTTGTCTTATGTTTCTAGACACAAAGGCCGTCATATACTTGACAAGCTAAAATGAAGTATCAGTGAGTACTAGTGATGAAGCTTTTTGAAGCATTGTCATATTTTTAGGAGGTTTCTATAGTGTAATTGTCCAAAATTAAGGAGCAGAGATCGCTCACATTTTCTAGTAAAATTCCTGCAATAGCGATAGTCAACCCAGGCTTAGACGACGGGACAAAACCCTTTAGCTGTCTAAGTGGTGGGGCTAAAAAAAAAAGCTATCAGTCACAATATCATCATGAACATTAATCTACTTTGATTTGAGCCTACCATTGGACAGGCCACATTGAATGACTAGGTGGGTAGGATTTGGCCCCTGGGTTCATGAGTTTGACAATAAAAGTAACTCCTCCGTTTCACATAGTAAATTATACATTGGTGATCATGTTTCATTAGTGGAATTGTAATGCTGGAAGGAGCAATTACTTGTGTGGAAGTTCACAAACAATAAAAATCATTAAGAAGTTCAGAATTATTGGTAGTATTGCTGTCGGCCATATTCTTCTTGTATGATTAATTGCACTCGAGCAAAGATCCCGAGGTGGTGATATACTTGAATCACCTTAGATAAGGGGTCACCAACTATCTTGGTACCACCACATACTCTGGGTGCCTTCCAGTTTCATACACACTTTGGAAGTCTTAACTTATATCCATCAAACCATCTGATCATGTTCTAAGGCATTTACGATAGAATCATGGCAATTCTACTAGTTTCTAAACATAAAATGAAACATTATCAGATGGTTAATTGAAAACAATATACTAAGAATATAAATTGAAATGTATTAGAAATATATGTTTCCATAGAGTAACTCAGCTCCTCAATTCATAGCAATCTAAAAGAAAAGACATTTAATGCCAAAACAAGGCATGTATTAGAAATAATTGTTAAATATGTGAAATGATTTGTTGTGGAAAAGCTTTAGCTTAAACACAAAAAAGGACAATCGGGAAGCAGAAACTTGAACGCTTAAAAGTATAATCCGAAAAACAGGCTTCGCCAACAAAGAATGAAAAAAATAAAAGGTTAAAAATCTCCAAAAGTCAAAAAACACAGTCAGCAAAACGAACAAGGTCAAGGGAGGCTGTTAATACACGTCTGTTAAAGGTCAGACACCGGATCACAGTTCTTACAAGTAAAAACCTGGAGTACAACATAACAAAGGACCAAACGAGCTGAGAAAGAAGATGGCTCGACACTAACACAGGGATGTTGTCATCAGTCAGTGTGAATGTATCACCTTTTGCCTCCTGTTTCCTGACTATACAGTACGTACGGGAAACATGGTTTTAATGAACTGTATTCCATCAAGACGAGCACCAAAGAAACTCACTTTAATTACTTCCCTCTTTGAATCCTTCAGTCTGTAAAACCTGCACTCTTTTTTTTAACAAACACTTTCAGTTTAACATTTGACTAAATGATGAATGATGTGATTTGCGCAGAAAATTGCAGGTACTTGAGCGTTAATTGGAAATCTTTTCAGCTTTGTTCAGCCTCTCTGCTAAAGCCCAACCGTGAAACATCTGCTTGTTGTTTCCTTAATTATGATTGGCACTGACTGTTTGGACTGTATGGCTGCGGAGGAAGAAATGCAGGTTTGTCTATGTGGTTTCCATAAATAAAGACTTTTAAGAAGCATCTGAAAGAACATTTTTATCATAATGTATTTGCATCATCACAAAGTCCATTATGAACAAAAAAAGGTTGAAAAATTACAAGATGAGTATGTTGAGGCCGATTTACCAATTAAGAACCCATGTCTTGGAGACGGGCCTATTTAAATCAAGTAATTTAATGTTTCGTGATTGGAAACATGTGCAAGTATCTTGGGCATGTGCTTAGAAAAAATACAACATTTACTCACAGTCACACACAGAATGAAGAAATGAACACAAATACACACACTTTGAGGATATATTAGGTAGTGATGGTCTGATGAATCTTCTTGAAGCGGTTTCATTATTTTTAGATCTCAGTAGATGGAGTCTCTGCACTATTTTCCTTTGTTTTGAAAAAATGAAACATCACATCATATTTAAACTGATGGCGCCACCTACTGACCTCCAAACAACATGACACTGTTTCATGAAACTCCGTCAGCCCGTCACTATATATAGTCACTATATATATATCACTATATAAGGCCACTTTCTAGGATATATAACAAAACAAACCAATATTCGTGACACACGATACGCTTTTTAATTTTAATTTATTTATCCTTTATTTATCCAGGTAAATCTCATTGAGATTAAAGTCTTTTTTACGTTAGAGACCTGGCCAGGATGGACGGCAAAAACATAGTTACACATAAAAACAATTGCCTACAGTATTAAGTGCATTGGTACAGTATAAGAAAAAGATACAAGATTACTGACTAAAAACATTCACACTTGCCGATGGACTCCGAGGTCAAATTCCTGACACTTGCATTTTTTAAAAGTCACTAGATTCTCAAACTTGTGCTTCTTCTGCAGATTTTTCCACGATGACAGCGCAGAAAACATAAAAGCCGTTTTACCAAGTTCAGTACGAGCTCGAGGAACATTCATAAGCACTTTATCTTCTTAGCCCTTAACCCATGAGGGACAAATATTTGAGACAAATGGACAGATGACACAGGAGTTTACCTTAAATAGCCTCCTAGATAAAAACATGCCAATGACTTAGTCGTCGCATACAGAGCGAAGGCCAGTTAACTCTTGAGTATAGTGTGCAGTGATGGGTTAAGGGTCTGCAGTCTAGTTTGTGATGAACCTCAAGGCTCTATGGTATACAATGTCGAACATCTGTGGATTGTGGAGTTGTGAAATGGTTAAGGGAGCTGCTCAAACAAAAGATGGTACAAAATGCTTCTCTCCAAGATGCAGTAAGTCGCTCATCATGATGATGCTCCGTTTTAAAGTTATTACTTTATAAAGTTCTTTCCTGTGTGAAGTGGTTACAAGAACTGAGCCCATTATAGCATAATAATATAGGATCAGAGTTTGTGTCTAATGATGATGACACTGGGTGCTAATGATTATCTATTGCTTTTCTGAGATCCTGTGTATTTAGCAAAAGTGTGAAGTACTACACCCTAAAATGTCCCCAGTGTGACAATAATTTGTGTGTTTCATCGTCAGATACAACAAAGCTGTTTATAAATAATAAAACAAACAAAATCAAACCATTCACATTATACTGCTTTTTTTTTAAAGACATTTGATCATATTAGTCTTGTTTTTAAAAGACCAAGTCTTGTCATAAAAGTCACATGTCATCGAAATCAAGGGGGAACAAAATATAAATCATAATTCGGAAATACTAAATTTAAAAATTAACATGATCTTTTTTTAATTAGGGCATATTTTTATATCTAGTGAGAGTTCCAGACACTCTCTAAACGATTACACAACTACCCAAATGTAGGTGTCCCAGAAGGTGGGGTGTTGTAAGTCAGATGTTGTGGCCTAAGTATGTGTGTGCGTGCCTCAGGTGCAGTGATATATTTAAACAAAGGTGTTTTTAAGGTCTCCTCAGTCCCTTGAATCATCAATCAAATGTACATCGTACAAACGGAACAGACAACACTGTGTCAAAAATTAATTTGTGCTCTATGTCACGTATAAATAAGTTTAAATATTGAGTACAACACGACCCGATGAAAATCTAATAACACTTCTATAAGATTTACTGAAAAGCCTTCCTGCATAATGATGTGAGATTAAATCAGTCATTGAGCAAACATTGCTTCCCAAGGGCACCGCGGATCTCCTCGCAGCTGCGATGATCAGGGCCGGGGAAGGTGCAGGAAAACACAAGGTTGCGCTTCACAATTTGAAATACTGATGAATTACAGGTCAAGACCTTCCGAGTTTCCATACTGTTGGACACGGGGAGTGTAGGACGCGAGCATGGGCAGGGGTTGTTGTGCCGGAGACTGTAATCTGTGCTTACCAGTGCGGCTCTCTGTGTCGGGGAGCAAATAAATCTGCCAAGCAGCAGCAGATTCATAAAATCCCTCAGGTGCCTCTGTTCATTTATCTACATTTGCCAGAGCTTCCAGCTGCCAAAAGCAGGTGGCACACTTTGGCTCGAAAATAGACTGTTTTTAAGATGTAGAGCTGTTTATAGGGTAGGAGGGGCCGACAGGAGGGGCCGGTGGGTGACAAGGTCCGGAGGTGAAGGACATCCAGAGCGATGGAGTTACACATTATAGCCTCGTAAGTATCTACATTAAGAAACGTTGGAGAGATGAATTAAAATGGAAATATCCCCAACCCCCCTCCATTTCTAATTTCCTCTCCCTAAATTCAATTTCTAGATTGGAGGCACAGGAAGAAGCTTTAGGGGTTGGGTCAGAAGGACACGCCGCACCAGATAAGAAATTATAGATGGAAATAATCTGAGGATCTATTTCCTCTGCCCCCCCCTCCTCAGGTTTCTGCAAATATGATATGGTGAGAACGGAAATTAAAAGTCAGCGTGATGCACCTCATTGCAGCCAGCACTTGTTGGGGACCGAGCTACTTCTTACAATTGCACTCCAGGCCCCAAAACAGCTGCTAGCCAGCACACAGTGGAGGTTTGATTTTATATTAATGCACCGCTAACCCCAGACAGCATCCGGGCGGCTCATCCCAGAGCACATATAATTGCTTCTAATTGTCTTGAAGACGGTTTGCACTTGGACACTTATGACCAAATGAAATAACCAAAATTGATTTTGCCTTTCAAGCCTAAACATGTCGGAGGTTATTATAACATGGCAGACAATATCCGTCTTAACAGTCTTCCCTCTGTGTCCTAATAAAGTGAAACGATGTTAAACAATCCAATTATGTTTTTCCAAACAGATGTTTTTTTTGTTAGCTGTTGCTCCCCCAGCATTCACTTAACATGTGTAACAGGCCTGAACGATGCGAGCAGAGCATCTGTTATCGTTTTTGTCTGAAGGGTAATTTTCCTTATTAAAGTTTGGATCAAAACTCAAGAATTCCATGTTTATGTCAAATTCTACAATTTCCCACGCGTTCTTGCACCTGCAGATGTATTCCGCGGATGTATTCATTTTTCAATACATTTGTTTTTGGAAAACACAAGAAAAATATGCTATTTTTATAAAAGTATATGCTGTTGTACATATTCATTAAGAAGCTCTTAAGTGGAACAATCTTCTTTGTTGCACTCTTAAGAAAGATTGCGTTTCCCAAAGTCGCTCTTAGCTTAAGAAGATCTTCTCAATAACGAAATGTAGGAAACGAGAAATCAGAGAGTTGAACTTTGACACAGATTTACTTTTAGAAGTTGTTTATGCCACTGCAACACATCATTTGAGTGACAACATACAAAATGGCCGCCTCCCTTGTTTGGGTCTCTGATTGGCCGACAAAATCAAATAAAACAGTGGCTGGAGAGAAAAAAGACAATTCAATTATCTAACCAAGTTAACACTACATATGCCAACAAATCTATTCAGTTTCAGCACCACAGTGGTGGACAGCTCCCACCAAGAGCTTTACACAAGCTTAACCTTAAGAGAAACTGACCTTATAGATATATAAGAACGCGTCTGGAAAACACCAGTATCTTAGCTCTCCTTAGCCTCCGAACTCTTCTTTGGTCCTTAGTAAGACTCACGTTTTGTAAACCCAGCCATTATTATTTTCTGTATTTGATATTCTATAGCTATATGTTCTATATTTGGTTTTAAACTACATTGACAACCGTTTCAGCCTGCATTCACTGTAGTTGGATAAATGTATCCAATATAACATTACATTCATGTCCACGCATAGTTTCATTACTTGAACATAGAAAACATTTTCCTGCACATACCCAGGATTATAAATTCTAGATATGGTCTGGATTCTGCCAATCTCCTGTTCCCTGAACCATTTTCCAAATTTAACTCACGGTGGACATCAGTCATCGTCGTCTTGGAACCTTCGCAAGGTTTAATCCTATGATGGAAAAAGTGGGTCATTTAGAACATTCAGGCAGCAAGATGACCTCTTTTTTGTGAACAAAACTGTTGCTAAACCGAGCTCTGACCAGCTGCAGCCGCCCCAAATTACAGCACGACCTTACACAGTCTGACCCCGAAACCCTTTTAACAGGGCAAATCTGCACTCATCAGACAATGTAACCTTCTTATATCGCTATCTATATGCAAATTTAAGCATTTTTTCTGACAACCTCACCTAAGACTGGTTGCCAGAGAGCATTCGTTTTAAGTGTGTCAGTTATCGCCACAAGTTCCTTTTAGTTTTATGCATTTGAAAAGCTGTTGATTTCACCATAACTTAACTTTATTGACCACATTTTTAACCCACTATAGTTCAGTTTAAATCATATACTGGGTAGAGATATATCTGATGAAGCTTCATGAAATAGTGTCATTATTTTCAGAGTCCACTAGATGGCGGTCTCTGCGCTGTTTTCCTTTGTTTTAAACAATTGTTGTAATGAACCATCACATCATTTTTAAACTGATGGCGCCACCTACTGACCTCTAAACTAACATAACACTGTTTCATGAAGCTTCATCAACACATCACTACTCTTTAAGTAATGTAATTTGATTGATTGCAACCTGCCAGGTTAAGAGAAGCTGCTCAATAAGTGTATTTAATAATATTTCAGCACCTGAGGGAACTGTGGGTGTCGATCATGCATCATCCATTTTCAGTGAAAATCCTTTTTATCCCTTAAAAAATAATTTAGGTCAAGGTAAGCTGGTTTAAACATCGATGTATTGTGACTTGGAGATTTGTTTCTGCCTTGAAAGCAAGGTCTGATTTTTCTTTTGTGCCTACAACTTTCTAAACTGTTGTTTTACCTTCAAATAAATTAGAAAATGCAGTCCAATGACACGAAAACCACGATTCCCCCAATTCTCTTAAATCACTGCCCAATACCTCACCGACACTAGCGCCTGTGGAGGACGGAGCGACGTTTTACAATTGCACTTACGGCTCCAAAAGAGCCGCTAACCAGCTCAAAGTGGTGGTTTGATACATATTAATGCACCGCTAACCCCAGACAGCATCCAGGCTGCTCATCCCTGAGCCCATATAATTGCCTTGAATCATCTCAAAGACCGTTTGTGGTCACAGATGACTCAGAGGAAAAACCCAGAGATGGTTTTTCGAAACCAAAATATGTCAAGGGATAATGTATAATATTATACTATAGCATTTGCTTTTTGATGCATCTTGTTCTTTTAATCATATTGTTGTTACTATTGTGTTTCCTTTAGTTTGTAATGTATTATGGTATATAAGTAAGCTAATAAGATTTTTTTTAAAAATATAATTCTAAGGAGTTTTTGCAATGACTCCATTAGCAGTGTTGAAGCACCACTCGTCGTCACTGCAGTAAGAAGTCACCCTCAATTTAGAAAACCGTGTTGGAAGTGATGTCCTGGTGTCATGGCGACCATCTCTCTGACCACATTTCTTTCAGTACTTGTCCTTCACATATGTCTAATATGGTCGTCAGATGTGTTATGTCGCACCGTGAGGGTCTTCAATTCTATGTCCGTTACTACTGATCCCCAGCTTAAATATTTGTGAACAAAAGATGCTTGACTGGTGACGTGTTAACATCATGGGTCAGTTTGAAGGTAATCTGAATTGCTCGGATTCGATCAAATCTTGAAAATGGGTCGTATTAAAAGGGGGATATGTTTTCTAAAATGGGAATAGATGATTTAATCCAAAGGTTTAAAAGGTATACAAGGTATGTGCATGGAATGAAATAGTAGCCTAATAATCAATTTGTAAGGTTTTTTAGGGGAATTTGACATTTTATTTTTAATATTTATATTTTGCACTTCAATTGTTCATCTGTTAAAGTGATGACGTAAAGTAGAATAATTAAGAATTTCATAAAGAATCAGAATTGACATTTAGCCTTATGTTTTAGTGTAGTACCTTTTTAAAATATCCATAATGTATTTGTTGATGTATAGTCATTATTTGTTAAGTCTCAGATGAGCAGTCATAAATAAACTAAATATAAGACGATATTTGTATTTTTTTGTGTTTCATCTCAAAACAAAATGAAAATAAACTCCATACTTTTTTTTCTTTACATTGACAGTTCATTGTGATATGTAGTTCTAGTAATCCGGATTGGTTCATCTTAAAAACTGTATATTTGGATCAGGGCGATCCAATCTTGCTTTTCAGTAAGACTGATTATTTGATCCTGGATAGCAACATTTTTTTTATTTTCAACCGTGGTCATTTTATACGGATATTATACTGATTACTTTTGACAGATTTTAAGAACAAAACAATGAAAATATGTTATTATTTGTGACAAAGTGGGTGAGACAATCATCCCTTAAATTCATCATTATTTAGTTTTAGCCATTTTCATGGAAGGAGAGATCATTCACTCACCATGTGGTTCAGGGGCAAAAGGTTAAAGGACAGTTCAGTTCCTGCTTTTAACACCTGTATGACCTCATGCGTGAGGTCATCGGGTGATACCATATCTGGGGGAGGGGAAGATGTATTGAGTGGCAGTTTCAAATGTCTAGAGTTTGATATCATGTCTTGTCTATCAAACTGTAGATGTTTGCAAGAAAGTTGCGTAATCTATATGTTTTGATTAAACAAAAAAGGATTGTATTTATGCTAATATTTTAATGGAAGGAATTGGAGCTCCCCTGCGGGTTGGTTCAGTTCTGGCCTTTTGTAAATACCTTTTTTAAATTATGTTTTTTTGTTTGATTCACTCTTAAAGTGGAAAGAAAAGTAAAAAACTTACAACTCCTACAACTCATCCAGTTGTTCGTTGTAAAAAATATTATTAGTGATCTATTCAATAATTGTAGTTTATTTATTACAAATATAATCTGATATAATTTCAATGAAAATGCAGATTATTTTTCTCAGTAATTCGAGTAAAAAATGCAGAAATATAACAAACAAAACCTTCAGAATCTAATCACCAAAGTTTGCTGTTATAGAAACTAATATTCAACTAGGCATAGATATAAATGTCTCAGTTGACTTGTCTAAATATACCGCGGGTTCATTTACAAGTCGTCAAGTGCCAATGACAAGTGCAAAGTAGCACCTCTAATTGAAAATGTAAAAATGTCTTTCCATGTTTTCATGGACGAGCACTTGTTTGCTTTACTGCTCGTGTCGTCGGTGGAATCAAGTGAATACTTTCCGTGCTGTTTGCTCAGCAACAAAACAATCCTTTAAGAAATGAAGAAGGGTCTTGGATGGCATTAATTAGAGGGAGAATCATCTCGTCAGATATCTGTCTTTGCTCTGCCGACTTTGCATTCACCGAGCAGTCGTAGTCGGTTTAGCTCTCGAGCTTTTTCTTGTGTGTGTGTTAATTGCGTCCCCATTTGAATTCAGCATCATCTCTGCTTTCCTATCACTTTGCTTTGAACCAGAAGGGGGTATGCGAGGGAATGTAATGGGCATAAGCAAACATGGATATTAGTTTTCAAACTGCCTTGCTCACCATCTTTCTTTTGAAAAAAAATCTACTTGAATACATGATGGTTTTCTTTCTAGGCTTTCAATGGAAAATACAGTGGATCTCTGCCAAGTATGTTTAAAAATCTATCAACACTGGTTTAAACTTTCGCGGAGGTATTCTAATTATTAGAAAAACGCATCAAAAATGATGACCCTCTATTCCTCTCTTCAATAGTTATTTTGGCTTGAAAATATGTTTTCTTTTCTTTTTCTGGCAAGTGAAGTGGAGCATCACCATCTGCCTTAAGAGTCCCTGGACATTTGTGGTGCTGGACCCGCTCTACCAACATTCACAGCATTATGCAGCAAACCACTGTGATTACACATCATTAAAGACGCCGTGATGCTGATGACGCTACATTTTATAGCGGGGGTCAGGCTAAAGTAACAAGCAGAAAAGTGCCAGATTGGCAAATTCCTTTGCATGCATGTGGTCAACTCCTGCAGCATCACATCATGCCCACTCTGACACGGCTGCATTTTTAGCAGAAAAATAAAAATTGCCTCGCAAGCATCATTTGCAAGGATGGAAGGTTCGTCTCTTCTAGGTGGAATAGAAATCATTGGAGACCAACAGAGATCTGCCTAAAGTGGGACAATTGTAGCAACACCAAAAAAAAAAACATCCAACAAACAAAAACAAAAAACCCATTTTGCCCAAAATGATGATTTAACTTGGAATAAATACAAAAACAGTTTTTGGCAGATGCATGATGTTGGATGGCTGCATCACAACATGGCTGGAACAAGGATTTTTATTTTATTTTTACACCCACATGATTTCAAACCTCATTTGGACCGAGGACATTTTTCTTTCCCTGCGCCCTTAATTTATAATGTTTTGCTTATTTTGTTCTTCATAATGGGTTGACTTGACTCCAGTAACTTGTTTTTGAGAAAAAGTGAATTTTTTTTAACACTTAAGAGGCCAACTGTGATAAGAAAAGAAAAGTTTAATGCAAAACAAATACAAGCTTTTAAAAAATAAATGAAAACGTTGTTTTATGGCTTTTAATCTTGACTGGAGGAGGAAACATTCAACTTTGTGTGTCTTTTCTTTGTTGGCAAGATACGACACTTGGTGGAGCACAATTTGGAGGGAAAAAAAACAAGTATATTTGATCAATTATAGTTAGAAAATGTATCTAAAGTAATAGGAACAACATCAACAACCATCATCATCAATATTGCTATGATTATTTCACTTGTTAACACATTGATTATTTATGTATATATATATTTATAAGTGGTTAGTTTTATTCGTGTGATTTGATTTATTATTTACTTAGGCTGCAACCAACTTACTTTTTAAACAAGCAATTGTCTTGAGTTGCACCACCAAATATATTTGAATCAATTGTTATTTGTAATTCCTTTTATTGTATTATATTTTTCACTATGTTTGCCTGTATTACTGAGACACAGTCGTCCATTTTCCCTGAGGTAACTCTAACAGTGTGTTTTTAATCAATGTGATGCTCTAATCTCTCTTTAATTTACCATCTTTTGGCAGTAACACAGCGCACAATAGCTTTTTCCAAAAATGACAGCAGGCATGTTTTCAGCGTAGAAGATCGCTCCGTCCCTTCTTCGCTTTTTCAGGGTTTCAGGCGGAATCAGGATAATTGTCCTGCGCCTGTGATTAAGTCCGTCGGCTGCATCACTCTTGTGCTTGAGCTGGAATCAGATTATTTGTTTACTTTAATCAACTTCACCTGGACCTTCACTATTTATTGTGGCTGGCAAAGCTTTGTGTTTGAGCCGCTCTGTTCCTAAATCAGCAGTTTGGCTGCAAAAATGCAACCCACTTCCTGCCGCAGGAAAATAATATTGATGGAAAAAACTTAGTCTTGGGGTTCAACATTTTTATCATTCGACTAGTTCTCTCTCAGGATAGACATTTCTTTGTGCTTACTAGCTTCAGGTTGTTTGTTTGTGTTTGTTCACCTAAACACTGGTGTAAAAC
This sequence comes from Callionymus lyra, assembly GCF_982586985.1. NCBI lineage: Eukaryota > Metazoa > Chordata > Actinopteri > Syngnathiformes > Callionymidae > Callionymus > Callionymus lyra. The sequence goes on from NC_141823.1 coordinate 16,069,615, forward strand.
CTTTTCATACAACGGGCCAACATTTTAAAGGTCATGGTCCTATGCCTTAAGAAGTATTTGTTCACTTAACAGGAAGTATGATGCTGGTGTGCAGCATCTTGAACGACAGCTCATGTCTAACTCTCCTGACTCCCATGTTTCAAAGCTGAAGTCTTCCTCTCCAAGATGCGGTAATGTCCCTCATCATGACCATGTTTTGATGTTGTCACTTTATAAAGTTCAAAATCTCAGCCAATGAGAGGTTACAAGAGTGGACTAAGACATAAAAATGGGCTTCACTTCTCCTCCAGCCAGCTTTAATGACGCCCCGCTTTATTTATACAACGAGTCCCTTGGAGGTAGAGACTTCCTGGATTGATGATGGGCGGTGACAAACCATGATACTTAACCAATCACAGCAGAGTGGGCGTGGTTATGATAAACAAGATTTCATCTCCAACAAAAACATTTTAGTGGGCGGAGCTTGAGCACATTTTCTAATGTAAATATTTCAATGAAAAGAGTGTTTTGTCCAAACAGACACATACTGATGATACAACAGAGGCCCGAGATCAATTTAAGACACACTTAAATCAACACTTTAGTTGCCCTTTAACAATCTCTGAATGATTTTATATATAAAAAAATAATCTAGGATCTAGGACAGTGTGTATTTAAAAAAGAGTCACGCTCTATCCACAAAATACAGTAAATATGGATCAATATAATACAAAAACAGCGACAAAATCTTCATTAAATCGTGACTTAATGCTATCAAATTTGACCAAACACAAATATAAATGAGAGAAATTCAATTATAGATTCCTGGGCTCTTACAGGCGCATCAACAGGAACTTGAATTGTCATTATTTATTGGCAACAATCAGTCATTTTATAGCGTCATTCTTTTAGAACCCTTTTATAAGGGTCACCATCATAAATCAGCATGTTTCTGCAGCATCCTTGACAGGGAAGGACAAATGGGTTGAGGCTGGATCGTCAATACATTCTGAGGAGATCACAGATGCCAGCTGGGGAAACCCACTTAAAAAGTAATGGGTATTTTATGTTTAAAGCTTTTGTTCTTTTTATTATGCAGATGGTCTCAAGAGCAGAGCATGACACGATGAAAAAGTGATCAGGGGTGTTGCTAAAGCAGGACAGAAGAAGAATAATAAGAAAAAAAGCTATAAAATGATTGTTTTATTTAATATTTTACACTTTTCCTTCAGATAGTTTGTTCTGAGGTAATCTTGCAGTTTATCCAACTGGCATCAGCACTACAGCGTCATCTGCTCCTCTCCCAGTGCACAGCTGGACACCTTTTCCCTTCCAACCATATCAACAGCCACATCATCATTCCACTCACATTAGTCTGCTTATTAAAAAACACAACACTTCAATCAACAACATCTCCGCCGTTGTGTCTGTGGAGTTTGTCAGCGAAGTGTCGAGCTCAATCAGACGAGTGGACAAAAGTTTACCCGCAGTCATTTATTGCTGCACACTGAGCTCCGGCATATCCAAGAGACAAATAAAGCCTGTCTAAGTCTAGCTGCGTTCCAGACAGATTTAATTTCAAAGCTTAAAGGTGAAGAGATTTTTGAAAGGCAATAAAAATTCTATAAAACATTTTCATATTTTTTAAAATAAATAATTTAAATGGGCCCAAGTTAACTTAAGAAGGGACTCACTGTTCAGAATCAGAAAGCGTTGCCCTAAATATACTAGTGATGGGCTGGTGAAGCTTCGTGAAACATTGTCATGTTTTTTAGAGGTCAGTAGGTGGCACCATTATTTAAAAAAATTATGTGATGTTTCATTAGAACAGTTGTCTAAAACAAAGGACAATAGTTCAGAGACCATCTAGTGGGCTCTGAAAATAATGACAGTTTCAAGAAGCCTCATCAGAACAGCATTACTTCCTAGTACTGTGGGGGTGAACATAACTGCATAAAATGTGTTGCATATTAAAGTATATCTTATCTTGTTTAGGAGTTGTTAAACTAAAATGATCTGATGTTTTTATCATTTGACTAGTTCTCTCTCAGGATAGACGTTTCTTTGTGCTTACTAGCTTCAGGTTGTTTGTTTGTGTTTGTTGCCCTAAACACTGGTGTCAAACCTTTTCATACAACGGTTTTGACATTTTCAAGGTCATGGTCCTATGCCTTAAGAAGTATTTGTTCACTTCACAACAGGAAGTATGATGCTGGTGTGCAGCATCTTGAACGGCAGCTCATGTCAAACTCCAACTCTTCTGACTCCATTATTTCAAATGTTGAAGTCTTCCTCTCCAAGATGCAGTAAATCCCTCATCATGACCATGTTTTGAAGTTGCCACTTTATAAAGTTCAATCTCAGTGAATGAGAGGTTACAAGAGTTGACTTAAAAATGGGCTTCACTTCTCCTCCAGCCAGCTGTAATGACGCCCCGCTTTATTTATACAATGAGTCCCTTGGAGATTGTCTAAAACAAAGGACAATAGTTCAGAGACCATCTAGTGGGCTCTGAAAATAATGACAGTTTCAAGAAGCCTCATCAGACCAGGATTACTTCCTAGTACTGTGGGGGTGAACATAACTTAATAACATAATAAAACAACATAAATAATAAACATAATTTGTTGCATATTAAAGTATATCTTATCTTGTTTAGGAGTTGTTAAACTAAAATGATCTGATGTTTCATTAGAACAGTTTTTAATTAAAAAAAAGGTAAATAGTGCAGAGACCAACATCTAGTGGGCTCTGAAAATAATTACACTGTTTCATGAAGCTTCATAAGTCCATCACTAGCATATTCTCCCTGGGCTTGTGTGGGTTTACTCCAGGCACTCAGGTTTCCTCCCCGAGTCCATAAACATGAAGAAATGGATTAAGTACTTTTAACTTTCAGGTGTGAGTCAGAATGAAAAGATGTTTTTTTTAAGGTGTGACCTGTTATAAACTGGTAACTTGGTCAAGGGAACCACTGCCTCTTGCCCTAAGTAGCTGGGATAGGCTCTGACCACTGAAATTCGGATAAGGGAATAAGCGGGGAAAAAGTGAGTAAATAGGTGTGGACTGATGTCATTAAGCTGATAATATCTTTCATCAGTTTTAAAGAGGAGCTACTTTGGTGGCATGATTTATTTTAAATATACAGTTTATAGTTTCTTATCTATTCGTTTTTAATTGCCACAAATTACGACAGTCTGTCTGAGGAACAGTGCATAAAAGAAAATGAAACAAGTTATGAGTAGATGTATCTACAGTATCCGAGAAAGCAATTGACGGATGAAGCTTCATGAAGCATTGTTCTGATTCCTATGGTCCACTAGATGGCACTCTTTGCTCTATAATCCTTTATTTTGAACAGCTATTCTCATGAAACCTTTTTTTGAATTGACGGGCACTTATTGACACTGCTCCAGTGTAAAATTCTGTCCAAAATTCAAGTGAAGCAAAAACTTATCAGGGACTTTTGCACTTTTTCTTTTTCTACAGATGCTCAGTTAGTTGGCAAGAGTATGTTTGGCACATTTTCAAGTGAGTTTGATGTGATAATTATTTGGCTCCAGTACATAGGTTTGTGGTGCATTTAATAAAGTTGCAAACGTTTGCCCAAAGCACCCCCGTGTTAATGATACATTATCAAAACTTAGATAGGGTGGAACTTTCTCTGGAATATCTTTCTTGAGCCTAACCCAGTGTCAACAGCCATTTTCTTCTTACCAAGTGATGATGATAACACTTGACACAATACAGTGGTTACTCTATGGTAAAGGGGATTCATTTGAAACCACTGAAGTATTGATTTTTTTTCAATTTAAGTATTAAATAGTTTCAGATTTCTGATGTTAGACTTATTTGTTCTGTTGTGTGAAAACCATCATCTCATTAAAAACATAGAAAATGTTTAAAAAAATAATTCACTAAAAGAAAATCGAACAAACTTGTAAATCCAACAGTGAACAAGTCCTCGGTTCAACATTTCGCAGGACGGAACCTGCGGCTCTTTTCCGTGCAGGGTTCGGGTCTTGGTGAGGTCCGTGGCTCTGAGGTCATCGTGTGGTAAACAGTTTGCCAGTGCAGAGTTCTAAAAATCACATTAACATTCGGACCCAGTGATGCGAAGCAGAAGTCGCCACTTAATCTGGACCATATTTTAAGATGGAAACTTCTTGTGCCTGGAGGACACCAACACCGGGAGAGTGTAGAAAACTCATCAAAGAAAAGGACCCAGAATCACCCTCATCCTTGTTGGCCCCCCGGTTGAATTTGCACTCCGGACCTACTCTTTACAATTCTAGAGCACTTGAACCATTAAACCAATCTATCTATGAATGTCTTAAATCAAATAGCCTCCACAAAGGAGGTTATGTTTTTGGCTGTCTACTGTCTGTTAACAATCTAGCTTGTAAAGTTCTTATATTTTTCAGAAATGTTGATAATGAAATAAGTAACATATTATATAAAGGTGGTGTTGGTGAGTGCCGGCTGGATTAAAGGAGGTTTTTGAAGGAAGAATAAGTCCCTTGTATGGCATTAAACTGTTGACACACATGTAACAAGCAAACTCATGGAAAAAACAGCAGAAGATATGAATCAATAAAAGTACAGAAGACTTCTAATGAATCAACTCCTTTGCAACAAATTGTGTTATTTTTCTAGTTCCCATTAACATAAGTATAGTGCAAAGTAATGATTGGTTGACGAAGATTCATGAAGCAGTGTCGTCCTTCGCGCACCGAGTTTAAAAATGATGACATAATAAATGTAATATTTGTTCAAAACATAATATTATAGAGGAGAGATTTGTATCTAATTAGCTCTGAAGATAATGACACTGTTTCATGAAGCTTCATCATGAAGCTTTTTCACATCTGCCTAAATCCCCTTCAGGTTGATACTTGTTTTTGCAAAGAGTTAACACAAATCTTAAGTCATGGACATTTTACTGATTTCGATTGGATCATATGAAATGAACTCCTTGACAGAGGTATGAGCCGTCATGGTGCTTTTCTTATGTTTGTGGCGACAGTTTGTCTTTTCCCTTATCAAAAGCCACATTTGTTTTAAAACTTATTTTATACCATATAAGAAACCGACTGTTATGCTCAGAAATTGCATGACAAACCTGCTTATTAGGCCCCTTCTGTGAAACATTATACGAATGTTGTAGTAAATTCTTCTATCGCCACAGTCACTTAAGCTGACCGCTCAGTCGGAGAGTAGTTCTTTGTTCAGTCTCTGTGGTTCTCTGGTGTATAATTTTCTCACCTAGAACAGACCAACTTGACTGATTTCCTTTGTGAGTCAAAACTCCTACAATCTGAAAGGTGACATTTCAGCCTCCCCTGACGATCAGTAATTACATGCAACATCAATTTCTCAGAAAAATTGGTAATGCAAATGAAATTCGCCCCAAAGCAGATTTAGTGATCAAGGAACGATTCTTTAAAGAGGAGGAGGACTGTAGGTTCCACCTACTTCTGTCCAGGCCAACGCATAAAGTGTATATTGCTTATGTGGTAATGTTTTCTTTCAGCTCAAATTCATAGCAGCAGATCTGGAAGCACGAAAAGAATATTATGAGCAAATAAATCAGGACTGATTTTATGTATCTGATTCCCAGGCTGATGCTAAAATAGAGTTTTGAAGTCGTAACGTCTGAGTTCATGCTGTGTTAAAATGTTCCAAGCATACTCGGCTCAACTCGACTCGTTCACTCATCTGAAGAATCTAACGCTTGCTTCGTAGTTGTTTATTTGTCTATACAGTGCACTTAGACATCAAGACAACTTTAGACGTGCAATTCTGGGACAAAAAGGGTTTTATTAGGAGACAAATTCCTCCTGAAACTTCATGAGCCCATTACTAGTTTTATATTTTTAACAACCTTTGTTGTTAATAAAAGGATTATTTACACAGTGAGTTCAACTCCAACAGAACAGGACAAATTCAATTCATCATACCTAAAAAGGGCACTTTAGTCAGCTTGGTTTTCTAACGGGTCCTACACGGATCTTCTTGGACTCAAAAATGACCTGGACTAAGACTGATTTTTCATTTTTGGCTTAAGTCATCCGCCAAAGTCCTAGTCAAAAAGACCAAAAACAGCCCTGCTCAACCTTATTATTTTCTTTGTCTCATTCCAAGGAAAACTTTTAAATTAAAACATCTGGAGTGACTTTATATTGCTATATTATCCGTGTAGCTTGTTATATTGTTAAATGAATGGGTGCAACACTAATAGACCCATGGACTCAATCATTCCTCGTGCTATTGAGCTGTATATTTCTGAATTTGGGGGGAGGATTGAAGTGAAAGGATGATGTAATATTTTCTATGTTAATATTTGTATCCTTGTTCCTTATACTTGCACTTTGTCATCCCTTGCACTTTGTTCCTTTCCTTTTTTTTGCCCTTTGTTCTTGTTTTTCTGAAACCTGCTGTACCAAACTAGAAACCCAATTTCCTGAAGGAGATCTACAGAGGGATTAACAAAGTTTATCGATCTATTATATACATTGAAATACTATTCATAGTATCCATCCATGTGTGTTAATATAACCCACATGTTTAGTTCTTGTGGATTTATAAAGTGCTAAATTGATGCGTAAAACTGTCAGGACTAAGAACCCAAATTCAGAGGCAGGAACAGGTTAAAGTTTAAACTGATTTTTTAAGCAATAATAAAATAGGGCGAAACAAACTAACGGTACTGACTTGCAGCAATAGAAAAGGTCAAACTGATTCAGATATAGTGTGATGTCACGACAGAGACGGCAGGGGTTTAAAGGTCACAGGTGACTTTAATCAGGGCAATCAGGTCAGAAGCAAGAGAGGAAGTTGACGAGACAGAAACAAACAGGGATCCGGGCTTTCACAATAAAACCAGGAAGTGAGACAAGAAGGCACGTTAATGACAGGACATGAAAATTTTTGTATTGAAACAATATATATGAAAACCATGTTGAAGCGACAATACAATAATTTAAACTAAATTACAAGGCCTATGCATTATTCATTCTAAATATTTTTCACGGTTTTTTTTGAAAAATTGCTGGGCAACGCTGGGTAGTGATGCGCCGATGAAGCTTCATGAAAGAGTGTCATGTTGTTTATAGGTCAGTAGGTGGCACCATCAGTTTAAAGATAATTTGATGTTTCATTAGGTAAGCTGTTAAAAACAAAGTGCAGAGACCGCCATCTAGTGGGCTTTAAAAATAAGCACAGTGCTTCATGAAGCTTCATCAGTTAATCTCTGTTTAATTAAATAAGTAGAAACAATACAGGACATTTAACTAGTTCCCCTTTATAATGTTGAATACATAATGTGTGCTACTTCAAATTGTCTACATCTTGTCAACATTTAGCTACTATAAGTAACAATTTTAACAACTACAACTGTTCTAATGAAACATCACATCATTTTTAGACCGGCGGTGCCACCTACTGACCTCTAAACAACATGACACTGTTTCATGAAGGTTCACCAGCACATCACTAGTTGAAGTATGACATAATAAATACATTTTCAAATCCTAAATATTTACATTTTTAACATATGCTCCAGAGATATATTGTGATTTAGAAATCATTAACAATGTATAAACATTTAACAGAGACTCTTATGTTGGGCCCCTGCGCCACAACTTTTAATACAAATAGAAATCTTTTCAATTAACATCATTAAAACATAATTGTTTATTAGTTTCAGAATCTTTTTTCATGTTTGTGATGGGTCACCATTCACATTTCTGTTGTCATCGAATCTTTCTCCAGTAATAGTTTTATTTGCAACCCATTATTTCTCTTAGCAAAACATCCTTTTGCTGCATCTGTGGAGGCGAGTTGACGTAGAACACACATAGAAAATCACTGATCCATATATATATGGGAGTATAAAATAATGTAGAAACTGTGTTAATGAGCGAGTGGCAGCAGGACTGAAGGATCAATTCATATCATTCTCAAATCTATTTTCACACCTCAATCAATCAGTCAAAGGGCCTTCGTGGGTTAAAATAGGTCTAAAAATAATCAGCTGCATGTCTGTCGATCAGATATCTCATTATTTAAAAGATTCATTAAAATCTGTGGATTCATACAATGTGCAGCACACTTTCATCACTGTGTAAAAAAGAGATTATCCCAAAAAAAAAAAAGAAAAAAAATGAAACAATTGCGGGTCTCGGCTGTGCTGCCAGTGAAGCGGAGCAGCTGTGTGCGGCACGTCAGACTTTCCACAGAAAGCCGATTAAACTAAAATGACTTCCTGAATGTCCAATTATTTTTTTTTATACAATTTCACAATCTCGGGCAGGAAATTTCGAATATTATACCTGGCATTTACAGTATCTTGAGTTATTTATGAAAATGTGCTCTGACCCGCCGATTATTGGATGCCATCCTGTGCGAGAATAAAATTGACAGCCATGGAAGTCATCTGTTCAACACTCAATCTGCATCTCCAAACATGCCTCCCAGGACAGAGTGGATGTAATTACGTGCTATATAATGCACGCTTCCCAGTTTGACTCTACTGCTTCCCATTTCCATAATTTCTTTTTATGGAAAGTTGGGGAAAATAAAATAGCATTAAATATTTAGATGTGCTCACGTGACGTTAGAAGAAGAAAAAAAAAAAATCATCACTGGAATGAATAATAACCGTAGTTTGTCTTTGCTGGCTACAAATAATTAAAGTATGATTACACATTTTCCAATTAATCCCCCTCTGCCTGTGCAAATGTTCTGATCCGTCATCATCAATCATAATCAGTTTAATAGTGTCTCCCATTGACCCCTTCATCTGGTCTACCTGCTGCCGCCCTTTCATATTCTTCTCATCTCATTAATTTAACAAATTTCAATTGTGTACGTTTTTGACAGTTTTCATTTTCTGTCTGGCATCTTGCTGCCTTTTATCAGTGTGGATTTCAAACACCCCCCCACCACCACCACCCTCTCTCTCTCTCCCTCTCTCTCTCCACGCCCGAGCTCATGCATTCATGTAAGGCTCAGCAAACAGTGCAAGGTTAATAACGTACAAGCGGGCATCCTCTCGCACGCATCAAGACATGCTGGCATTTAAGATGATTTAAGAAAAGAATAATAGATTCCAAGGGAACCTGACACACCATCACGTTTGCCTAAACGGGGCCACGGGAGATTTTTGAACTTTGCGAAGATGATTCGATCAAGGATGAGCCAAACCGTATTCGAGCGATCAATCAACTCCCGAAAATCAACCCAGAAGTACACAAGTGTTTAGTTGCTTGAATCTGCTGCGCCGTCCTCGTCCATAAATCCAACCATATCGGCTGATTTTAATTATTTGATGCACACGGATGTCAATTAGAGAGTGAAAGCTGTCATGGCTATTGACTTACAAAACAAATGTAATGATTTTAATTGTTGTGGGGAAAAGGAAAATACGATTACGAAGCCAATGGGAGATCGTTCCGAGTATGATTTATTCAGCTGAGAGGAGAAATCTTTATGCTGCGTTTAGTAATCACTTTTGAATGATCTCGCCCAACACGACGACGCTGGACTGAACTACAACGATCCCATTATAATAAGATCTGAGTCAAGAGTCGGGGCTGAGAAGGCGGGGCGGGGGGGGTTGTTGTGTCCAATAATCGTTTACAATGAAATTGAACAAGAAAAGGGTAAAAAGAAAGGAGAATATAATGTACAATTCGACAACCATGGTCTTTAATCTTGATAACGAACCCCTCAAATTCTAATGAGCATTATAGGGTTTGTATAATACCAAAAAATATAAAAACTCCTTTTGTTTTCGCAACACTTGCAAGAGGTTTACTGGAGTTTAAGTGTTTTTCCTGAGCACTCAGTTTCCCTTTCACAGTCCACAATAAATACAAGAAAATAATTTATTCATTTTCATGTTTGTGTGAGTCTATACCGCGATTTAGGGTGTACAAAGTTGTTCAAGTTGCTGGGATAGGGAAGCCCTCCTGTTTCTATTTAACGCCCTTATTTAAAACAATTTTCTGAAAAACAGTTTATCAATAAATCTTTCAGCGAATGTTGAAGGATCTGTCACTTATTTGTTTTTTAGCTTTGTTAAAGACTGGCAAAAAATGATGCATCAGATTTGTTGCTCGATTAGATTGATGGATTCAACTAGAGATCATTCATGAGTCAACATTTCCAGTGTTTAAGTAACTTGTGAGGCACCGAAGCCTTTTCTTTTTCCTCTGAGCAAAATGGAATTCTTAAATCTAGTGATGAAGCTTCATGAAACACTGTCTTTATTTTCAGAATCCACTAGATGGCACTCTCTGCTTTATAATACTATGATATGAACAGCTATTCAAATGAAACCATCTCTAGGGCGCCACCTACTGATCTCTAAAACTGAAGCTTCATGTCCCTTCATCAGTCTCTGATCTCTACTTTATTATTGATTACATGGTATCTTTTAAAATGGGATAAGGTATTTGGCCTAGATATGTACTCATGTAATTCAGTGTAAAATAGTTATACAAGTAAAAAGTGCTGCTTAATGACAAATTTCCCAAGGATTCTTAACACTCGAACGACTCCATTGTCTGCGCCGGCACTATTCAAGAATAAAAGCATTCAAGTGGAAAACATATGATAGATGATCTGTAGAAAGACGATGTGTTAGACACTAATTTCAAGATTCAACCATGGGTGTAAGACCACTGCCTTATGAAACTTCATCAGCCCATCAGTAGTGTCGATTCAATTCTTATATTACATTACAATAGTAGTTTACTTTATGCATGTGTATTTCGATTTAATCTAAAATGCTTTTACTCAACGTAACTTTTAAAGTAAAGGATGACAATTGTAAAAGAGTTAACCTTAAACCTTAAACAAAGGGAATCCTAGATGTAGTTGTAAAGTAAATGGCCTTGTAATAAGAACAACAATAATAATTATCAATATCTGCTTTAACATTGGACCTTACGGGACCCTTTGCTCAAATTATTGAAAACAGTTCAGCTGGATTTAGTTTTTTATAACAAATATTTATCAGATTTTTTTCTGCAGTTTGTTAAGAGTAGGTTTTCATTCCGATGTTGATCATACTTTTAACTTTTGCCGCATCTACACTTCGACTCGCTGCGAAAAAAGGCCTCTATAATTAAAGTTAAATTGATTGGTTTAACTTGTGCCGCGCAAATTGTTCACAAAGGCACCAAACAGGAAGACTTTTCCCTGCGGAACGAGCGCCCGGGCTCAATAAGCTCTCAGGTCTCTGCTTACGGACCAAAAAACACAGAACTTATTAACTGATAAATTAAAAGTTAGTTGTGATGTCCTCTGTGTTTTCACCTGGCAGGGAATCAGGATATAAAATTGCCGCGCGCAGTCGGGTCAGAGCTTTTTCTTTTTCTAGATAAAAGATTCCCTTCTTTACTATAATGTGTTGAATATATATTGACGTATCAAGGTCTTCTTTTCTGTATTTAATTGTGATTTACGGCCTTACAGCACCACTCCATTTTTCTATTCTCTGAGACACCATTCCTTGGCATTCAGTATTCAGCTACTTTGTTATTCAACATGAGGAGGAAGAATTGCAAACCACCCTGAATACCGTCTTACTCATAACCCAAGTTATAGAAAATATTTCAGTGTATCAATATGAATCTTCAACATGTGGTAGTTTAGACCTTGAAGTTTCCAAATCTATCTTCCCATTTATATTTTAAATTTCAAGTTACAAAAGGAGACGACGCCTGTTCCGTTCAAAACTGACTCATTGAAGTTTAGATCTAGTATGAACTTTTTGGTATGAACTAGAAACTGGAGTCAAGCAATTCGTCAACTTTGCCCACCAGCTTCTGTAGAGTGATGAGGCTTCACATGTCATTACTATAATACATTTGATTTTGCTGTGTTATCTTCAACTCGTTGGAAAATTCAAATGATATTTCACCCAAAATTCAAATTTCCCTCATTTTCTACTCACCCCCATCTCCACTAAGTGTCGGGAGAATTTTCAGAGTTCATTTTTCTGGGATTTACAATTGTATTTTCGCTAACGGGTATCACTTTTCTTGGTCCAAAACCTCCAATTACCTCCGTACTGCTTGTCTGTAGTTTTGTATCTTGTATTCAAGCCCCAACATGAAAAATAGTAGGAAGAAAATGTAATAATTCTATATTTAAAGATAGTTTTTAGCGGAAGATCGCATTATTCTCTGGGTAAATATTAACGTCTGGGCTTCAAGACAAGAGGCGAATTTCAATGTTTTTGGTGGTTTTTTTGGATGAAGAAAAGCGAGCACCGTCCACGATCATCAAGTGGAAATGCATTTCTGCCTATGATCCCATAAAGTATTGGGACACGTATTACTCTGAAAATAAACCCAATCCTCATGAGGATGAGTAGAAAATGAGTGAAATTTGAATTTTGCTTGAACTATCACTTTAACTAATGGTGGGCTTTCTCTGTCATTAGGTCTGCCCATTGATTCTTAGTGTTGGGTTTGATTGGATTAGCCAAGCTGTCCATTAAAACAGTTGTTGCTTGTTCTGTTTGGAATGTGGCACGGACCACTGGTCCTGATTACCATTCCAGTCCGGTTTTAAACAAGTTGGCAACTCTGGGGTTGTTGTTTTGTAAATTCATCAGATGGAATTTACTTTTACTACCGATTTACTGATCGACATTGATGGTGAGAATAAAATAGTAGCTTCTGGGAAACCAGAACACCTGCGTTTGGTGCGAGTCCTCCATAGGAATTAGATTAGTTTCATTTTCCAAGCAGCAGGAAAAATGTGCCCCAACATAAAGGCTTTTAGTGTCGAGTTTTGGGTCACAGACAGACGAAGTTGTGTAGTGAAGAACATTTTACTCTATGACTTTCAAACATAGTATACAGTATACAGAAAATATGATTGCGAAAATGTGACATATTGTTGTGTTTAATTGAAATCATTTAGAGCAAGTTATTGCCAGAAAAAAGTGCACGTACAAAAATATTCAGATGTATGATATCTGCGCGTACAAACAAATAAAAGCACTTTTCCTTTGTTCATCCCAATCAATGTGGAATTAACAGCTGCCTTGTTCGTCCCTTTCCATGCCCTCATTTACATATTTAAATCATATTCAAATGAGTCTGTGATTTTTTTTCTGCGCTATCAGAAAAAAGTAAAATTTTAAACTGGATTAACAATTTTTAATAATTCATTTTAAACTTTTCTGACATGGATGACCACTTATTTAACATACAAAATTATTAACGTAAATACTTTATTAACAGAAACGATCAGTGGCTTATTTGAAACATCTTAAAAATGGAGGTTAAAGAGAATAAAACTGTAAAGTGAGTAGTGTTGATGTTGTAAAAATGGTCTGATGGTCCTAGCTTAAAATGAATGTGTGTCATGGCTGCGCAACACACACACAAATTCTTATTACATTTATAAAATAAAAGCGTTTTGTTTAAAAAATAAAAATGAACAAATCATGTGACAATGTATTTATAAAAGTGTGTTTTTCGAGGGAAACCGGCTTCAACTGCTTTCATTCTGCAGCTTCAGTTTGAAAAAAGCGTGATGTTGCTTCACAAGAACGTCTGTGACTCTCGTAGAGAAGACTTGAAGCGATCGGACGCTGATCATTTTGTTCGTTATATTAGAAAAACACGCTCGTAATTCCTTTACATTTCTTCTGAATAGTTTGAAATAGCGGATTAAAATATTGAGTAGAAAACGATCGAAGTTGTCTTAATAAATAAAGATCAGTTTGGTGAATGTTCATACGTTTGTGAATAATTTAATATCCACTCGTGTAACTACAAACAAACTTGTGTGTTTGTAAGTATTTGATTCAATATCGATCGTTAACTCGTGACTAGTGAGGCTGACATGCATCTGAGCAGTAAATAAAGACGTATGCCACCCACCAACGTGTCGGGAAGTCCGACCTATTGAACGCTCGTGGAAAAGTATGTCCGCTTATTACATGAGGCCCGGGGTCTTTAACGTCAGGTGGGATTTGCTCACGCATCAAACAACCATGTTGTGTTTCTGCTAACAGACGCAGATGTATGTTCAAGTGTGAGTCACCGTGTTGCTGTAATTGTAATACGACGATCTGGGAGTGGAAGTTATCAAGTCGCTGAACTTATCAAGTAGGTGTATCTAACGGTTATGTGTGGTTCTCTTAATAATGCAGCATCATTTTCTCCTCCACAGCTCAGAAGGAAAATATCAAACAGAAAAATTCTGATGGACACAAATAGTGCGTTTCTCTTATTTATAAGTAAACAAGTCGAATCTATTGATTTTCAAAGAGAGCTGCTTGATTATGTCTTCATATTTTAAGCATGGTTGATTTTTAAATGAGGTAGGGGAATATGAAATACAACCGGGAGTCTCACGCTTGTCAAGGTTTCTTGCTTGTACACATATATTTTCGGGCTGTGCTTAATGTGGCAAATAGCTTTTGATGCACATTTTGATTTACATAACTTTGGAGGAGGGATGCGGTAAAGGATTCCCTCTGCACCAAAGGACATGGAAGATGTTGCTGTGTATTAATGACTGCTTCTTCTCCCCAGCGAAGAATCAAACAGAAATTTCAAGCAGGACACACAGAGAGTGAAGCCGGGCACGCAGATCTGATGGATTCAGGCATCACAGACAGTCTGCCTGACTCCACTGGTGCATGCAGATTTGTACTACCATGACCATCTTTAACTCAACTCCTGATCTCGCTCGCAAGATGGCAAATAGACAAACATGTGGTTACGAGTCGAGACTTCTTATTTCATATCAACAACAACAGTAGTAGAGGAGAAGCTGAAGGGCTCACTCTCTGCTATATAATCAAATCAATGAAACAACCTCCAGGACTCAGGTAGTGTGTCAGTAATTTTTTTTTTTTCACGGGAGTTAAGTGTTCTACACAAAGGCCACGAGAAAAGTTGGCGTAGCTGAATTCCTGAGTCTTGAAAGCTCTTGAGATCTTTGCCAGCAACCCTGAAACTTTTCAAACACGAAAGTGGATTCTATTACTGATTTATTTCAATCATTTGCTTTGTTTTGTAAATTCTGTTGAGTTTTAAAACAAAACTGGAAAAACATGTTATCATCAGCTCCTTGTCTGATGATCAATATCTCATATTTTATATCACACAATCATACATTAAAATAAATTTTTAAGTTGATTTTTGATATTAGAAGGATAAATACCTACTTAGAATAATTAAGATCACCGACAACAACACCAAAAAAAAGGGAAAATTAAGTCATAGGTTAAAGTATATGAATCTGAATCTGAAATACTTCAATGGGAAATTGATTTTTAAATGTAGTTACTCTGACAAATAGTTACTCTGACAGCGTTAGAAGATGTTGGGTAATGTAAAATACTTTAATGAGTTAGATTACCAAAATATACACAAGTGGAAAACAGTCTTACAATTCAAATACACTGTGTGTACATACTACGTAAAAAAAATAATGTAAAACCCTAAAACCATTAATAGATAATGTTATATAATTTATCCTATATTTATCTCCCCACGTTCTTGTTGATTGAATGGTTTAACCATTGATCCTGATATACAAGTGGAGACTCTTGGTCCATTGATCACTTCTATCTTCAGAGAGGACTAAGGGTGCCGGGGAGAAAAAAAACAACTCTGCCCTCCCCTTACAAATGTTTGGTACATCGGCATCAATAGGGTTGAAAGAGGTAATGCATGAGGAGCCCGGGAATGAAACGACTCAAGAGATCAAGCTCACATGTCCATTCGTCGATGGAACTGTCGGCGGCAGATTGTGCGGCGACAGACTTGATCTCATCCAATAAGTCTAAGACCGAGGTAAAAGTCGCAGAAGTGTAACGATCAGGTTGAGATTTAACCAGATTCTCAAACAACCCTTAAAGACAACACAACATTGGAGCAAAAAAAAAAAGGGTTACAGATTTCATCATCAACACATTTGATGGTGAACAGAATGTCTGAGACATAATGACGTGTATCTTTGTAAAAGATGGGTTGAATCGATGTGTTTTGCAGGGATAACGAGCTAAAACATGGAGCTAAATATGTGTTGCCCACTCATTCTCTAGAGTAGTAAGGCTGAAAATTAATGAGGAAGCGCTATATGTCCAGATACTGTGGATCTGGAACTTTTTATTATTTTTATTATGGCTCATTCAATAGAGCTAAAAAGAAGAACACTTTCTGAAGGCTGTTTTATATGTAACTCAGACATGAGGCCACGCGTAAAATAAAATGATATTCATTCAAGCACATTTCCTTTCTTCATCCAAATCAATGTTGAATTCAGTGCAGACGTGTTCACCCCTTAGGATTGTTGCCGATGAATAAATGAACCAGTACTGGTACCTGACATTTCCCTTGACATGAGAACAAAACAAATTTAAACCCACAATTTTTAATATTTTGCGGTTTTAATCTATGACTTACAACTATTCAGAAAATATGATGACAGAGATGTTACATATTGTTGCTTTTAATTGAAATCATTTAGAGCGAGTGTCGTTACTTTTTAACAGGTCCAGGGGCCTCATGTACAAAGAAGTTTGTGGATCTTTTACTCAAAACGGTAGCACACTTAAATCCAGAAAATGGGGCACGTACCAAAATATTCAGATGTATGAATCTGTGCGCGCAAACAAATACAAGCAGTCTTCCTTTGTACATCCCAATCAACGTGGAATTAATCGCAGCCTCTTTCAGTTCTAACCGTTTCTGTTATTTTAAATATTACTTACATGCACACTGTTGAGAGTTTGGTTTAAATCTTTATATTAATACAGATGTATTAACACAAATGGTTATTAACGGGGACGATCAGTGTCTTGATAGAAACATCTTAAGATTAGGTTCAACAACAATCAGACTGAAATTAAGTAACTTAAATCAGTTACACACACATTTTATGCTATTATATTTATATGAACAACTGTTTTAATGTTCATTATTATGATTTATTTTATATATTAATATTTTGGCAACATTACATTTCGTAATATCCTATCATTGTGTTTTTGTGTTCCAGTTAGTTAAGTGTTTTTACCTCTCATTATTATATATATCATTATTATATTATTATTACCTCAAAGTTTATTTTGGATTATAGTTCATCTGTTCACAGTGCACCGTGTTCATAACGTAGCCTCTAAGAAAATGTAATTGCCGACCCCTGATGTAGCTGCTGCATCTCCTGCCAACATGGCGCTGTAAATAAATCTACTCCCATGACGTCTCTTTTTGTTACAGAAGTGCTCGCGCTCGTGGCTTTAGTTCTCCCCCTTTCAGTTGTGTTTTGTGTGAGGCAGCATGACCAGCGGCTCTTAATCTCCGTCGCGGCTCTGGGAGGGACATTTTGATCTGGCGAGTACCTGTGGCGGTCGTGACTTGACTCCGCTAAATGTGTATTTTTTTTTCCAGGTTCTGATTTAAGTGAAGGGCGGAACGGTCACAGGTAAGACACTCGGTGTAGAGCCACTCCTTGTGTATGGACGATAAATCATTGTCCGGCTATCATCGCACCAGGATTGCACTTTAACTGCCACACAGGCTGTCTGCGTCTGAATGATATATCTGTCATGAGAAGATACACAGGAAACATTTTAGACATTACAGGGCCATGTATGCACAAGCACAGGCGAGAACCACTCAAAGGATCGATAAAGAATGTTTACATATTCAGTTCTCCACACAGGAGCGCCACTAAGCACCATCATTTACCCAGACTGCATTAGCGGCCAGATAAAAGGCTGTTTTCTTTATCCTGGCTTAGCTATTTCAAATGCATTTATTTGTATTGTCCCCATTAATAACAAAGATAAGTAATGAGGCGTGATTATCTTTTGTGTTTATTGTAATAATGATGCAGATCGTAACGCTGCAGATCCCACCGTAATAAAGAGCCCTGGCTCTTGATGCAAGATTAGGCCTGGTTTGTTTTGCCGCCGCAGTGGTATAAGCTGGAATCTATTTCAATACCTGTGAGCATTTGTTACTCCTATCCAGCGGTAAATCAACTACAGCACGGAGGAAAATCTAACAACAAAATTGAGCCCACCGGAGCAAGTCTGACACCGACTTTGCATGCTTTATGGTAATGATGGGACTTTATTTTCCCCACCTAACACAAACATGACACAATACTCCATTACCAGCGTCATGCAGAACCGTTCCCTGCATGTAATCAGCGTCAGATCATTTATATGAAGCTGTTTCACATGTTGAGAATAGTAAACACACTTTCTTTTCTCTTCCTCTTCACTGCAACAGTCATTTATATTTCAGTAGCTCCAGCTCAGACTCCTCTCTTTAGATCATGGCTTTGAATGTGTCAGCATACCATTACCTGACCTGACTTTGTCACCCCGTTCTGGTTTTACAAGAGCCTGCTCAGCTGTTCAGGGAGAAGAGGGTGGAAAAAAAAAAAGAAGGTTACATTAATAACAAAGAATGTCGCTGCTCGGTGACACAGCACTTGTAGGCGGCACAGATGTATCCCTCTCACTCCACCGATATTCAAGTCTGATTGTGGGATTTAATTTGGTGAAAATATTGATTCGGTTTGTTATTTTCGGAAGGAAATGAACAATGGAAGGCAGTCCTTTGTTGTGTTCTCTGGCCGGCAGATAATTAGCTTTGTGTGTTTTTGTTTGAAAGCGAGGGATGACTTTGAAGCGAACCCAAAAATAAGAAACGATAAATTGAATCTGGGTGTCTTCAGGGGGTATGGCTGCAGAATCACTGGTCCGAGTTGAGCCTGAGGCCAGCCTGGATCTGGGCGGAGCTTGTCTTTCCTCACCAGGCCTTCCTTCGGGAACTATAGGTTCCTCGCAGAAAGGTTAATTGGAGCTCTCAACTGTTCATGTGACGACAATCGCCGTCTTTCCATGTGTGCTCCTCGTTGGATTTGCAAACTAGATCCAGCACACAACATCAGATTTATAAAATTCTCCTTATGCACAAGTGTAAAGAGTATAATAACTAGTGATGGTCTAATGAAGCTTCATGAAGCAGTGTCATTATACTCAGAGTCCACTAGATGGCAGTCTCTGCACTATTTTCATTTGTTTTGAACAACTGTTCTAATGAAACATCACATCATGTTTTTAAAGTGATGGCGCCCCCTACTGAGCTCTAAACAACATGATGCTGTTTCATGACGCTTCATCAGCACATTGCTCTTACTCACATTGGTAATAATTTTATGCATCATCTAGAATAGAAATGGTGAAAGTATGGTTTGGTTGCCACATGTGGCCCTCTGACTGTATTTATGCGGCCCACATAAGGTCACGGATAATCTGTTGTGTTTAAGTTTTCCCAATATATTAAATCCTATTCTATTGGTCCCTTCTATCTTTTGGTTTGATGGCCCCTTACAAGAGTCATTGAAGAAAATCGTATTGCTTTAGCCTTGAGCTAAAATATACCTCTTATAGAGACATATGAGGTGCAAACATTTTTTTTTCTACCTTATAAATAAATGATGGTATAATAATAGTTTCCTTTTAATAATTGCCCAGTTTGACCGTGTACAATTGTTGTGTGGTACATTTTAACTTAGAATAATTTCTGTTAGCACTCTAATCCACTATCCAAGTTGACAACTGGACCATTTAGTTTACAAATGTCTGTACATTTTCAATCTTTTAAGCTTTAAAAAAGGAAAATTCTATGACCTCAAGATTGCAGATAAATAAAATACAAATGTAGGGGTACTTGCCTGCCTGAGACCCTGGCTCCTGCAAGTGTTTGATTGGTTTCATCTGCTGCTAGTTATGTCATTAGAGAAATATAATGAGTGTTGAGAACTTCAGCAGGAGGATAAATCATGAAGTGCGTGTAATTGCAATGTGATTGTCAAAGCGCTTTGTGACCCTGGTCTAGAAAGGCGCTATACAAATAGACATTATTATTATTATTATATATAATAACCACAGGGCACATACGAGATGCACAAATATTTTCCCACCTTAGAAATAAATCCTGGTCAAGTTGTGTGTGTAAGAAAATGTAGTTTACGTTCTTTACAATGACATATTGCCAAGGACTTAACGCTGATGAAGAAATAAATTATCTAGCTGAGCCAATTCGCGTTCAATGAACACATTAAGGTCTATAAAAATCATCTTTTCATTTTCTTTAACTTTCCATTTAAACTCAATTAGCTTGAAAGACAGAACACGAGAACTGCTTTATCCCAGATCAATGTGTGAATCTAGCGACGCCATCACAGTCTGTCTTGTTGCAGTGGCAACAACATTTCATGTCTCCAAATATACCAAAAAAAAAGCTTTAGTGACCTGTATTTTATTTCGTCATTTCATTGTCGGCTTGCCTCACTGCCACCATTCCGCGCGGCTCTCCGCCACACTCAGGTGGTCTGATGCTTTATTCAGCGTTTTGGTCTGCCATTTCTGTGTGGCTGATGAGGCCTTGACACTGGTCACAGCTGTATAACCAGCCTTTCACCTCGCCAGTGTCAATTTCAAGCATATCAGGCTTTTCTATTTTTTTTTTCTCTCTTTGTTGCCTTCTTCCCTGGCATCCACGGGACTTGTTTTTGTGGCTCAACAAACTGCAGCCGCTCTTGTTAATGTTAACCAATTTGTTTTGTCGTTGCTGTCACCTCGGGTCGCCTCACAATAATCAAAACTTGACCGTGACCATTTCAGAAATCAAATTACTTTAAGATTTGTTATTATTTTACCCGTTTTTCTTTGTCATAGATCGAATTTATTTCAATTTAGACTTCAGACTGTTCGAGTGTTGAGTGTCTTCGCTGTAGAATCATCAATGGTTTCACTAAAGCGCAAAACCGTGATGCAATGCAATGCCACTGTCGGCATCCAATGAAATCACACAGAGACATTTTCATTGGTTGTATTTTTGGGAAAACATAGATGCCAAGCTTCATCGCTCCTGACCACTGCCAAACCTCATTTGCTTTCTTGGTTGTGGATGCGACACCCCTCAGAGGAAGGACTTGCATCTCGCACCAGTGTCTCTTTGCGTCCTGAAAGAATTTTAGGATTTTTCCTCTGCAAAAATATGTTCATCCCGCAGGTGGATGAACACCTGAGTGAAATAAAAAAAATATTTGATTATGTTTCTCAGTAGGGGTGTGAAAAAATTAGATTCTCTGATAGATTGCGATCATTTTTTCTACGATACTGTATTGTTTGTTTCCCCATTTTAAATCACAATTATTATTATTATTATTTTCATTGTATTATATTTCAAAATAGTGTGTGTAAAATAAAATGTTTTGATTGACAATGAACTCACAAACATTAATGTATTTTGATAAATTTTGCGTTGCAATTCCATCCAGTCATTATGTTCTCTGCAGCCGTAGGAGCGATAAAATCCTGCGAGATCGGGGCGATAACTGAGGACGAGAGGATACAGTCGACTACCTTCAGCTTTCAAACTTTGGTTTTAGAACAAATGAAAGAAGTTACGACTTCTTAAAAAGTCATGCAGTCTATTCATTCTGCAACACCAGAGTTAAGTACTCCGAACATTAAACCGATATATTGCTGTTTCTACAGTATCGCAATAACATGACACAGGGGCAACATATTGATTATACAAGATGATATATTGTGATACATTGCAATATATTGTAGTATATTGCAAAAAAACGCCAAATGTATGCTAATACACTTCTCTACTAATCAGCAGGTTGTGGATGTGTTGCTCTTAGGTAGGTTTGTTAAGATATTATTAAAAATTCCATAAAATCCATGTAAGAGACACAAAATGAAAATCAACAAGATTTTTTTTTTGAGTGACTTCGTATTTTTGGTGATGCAAACAGAATCTCACTGTACGATTGTCAGTCAGTGATGAACTTACTGCAGTTTCATAATAAAAACAATTATTATCAGATTCCACTAGATGACACTCTCTGCTCTATAATCTTTTGTTTTGAACAACTTTTCTAACAAAACCTCACATCGCTTTTTAACTGATAGCGCCACCTACAGAGTAAAATAATGAAATGCTACTTAATGAGGTTTTATAAGCCCATGGTACTACTTGTTATTAACAGGTTATTATCAATGTAATAAAGATGTGGTAATTTAAGAACCTGGGATGTTGAACAAACCTTTCTTTAATTAAATAACGAACATGAAATTATAATGTATGTAATATCCAAATGTATTGCTTGTAACACGTAATATAAGTGCAGGAACATTTCGTTTTGTAAATCACAAATTCAAGTGTATAAAGTTGATGGTCTTTAAGCTGAGGACGTAAATATCAAGTGGATCAACAGGAGAATTTGATGATTAAATCCCACAAAGCACAGCTGTGAGAAGTTAAATGAGGCACTAAGCGTCTGCAGTTGCCCTCATACATAAAGTCTATCTCCCTGCATTTTACTTCAACATGGCCGCTAAGGGGTAACGCTGGAACATATCGAGCTACATTTTCCGACGTCTGTTATCAGTCTGGCAGAGTCTGCCAACAGTTTTACATATCCGTTACGTTTGCCAAAACCAAATTGTGTCCATACTTCTTATGTAAACAGACGCACAGAAAAGTGCTGGAAGGAAACTACACTAGGAGTACCCCCAATTCTTCAGTGTGATTGATGTAATTTTGAACAAGAGATACTGCAGAATATATCATTATACATTCCAGTTGTTGGACCACAATAGTTTGATACTAGTAGGGACGGCACTGATGAGGTGTCTCAAATCTTGCACTTCTCTAACTGCCGCCACTGTACTTACTTGCGAAGTGCTCAAATTTCGTCTGTCTCAAATTAAACTCTACACACTTGAAATTACTCGACAGCTTCTTCTTCTACTACTTTTCAACACTGATTGCAACCAGCTGGTGGAACCCTATCCCCTTCACGTCAATTGAAACAATTATAAAGTTGTGTTTTATTTTGTTATCACTGTTGTTTTGTAAGTAAGTAAGTAATTTTTATTTGTATAGCGCTTTTCCAGACCAGGGTCACAAAGCGCTTAAACAATCAAAACAATATTCAATAAAGTATATACTTTAAAGGTCAAGATAAAACTGATAACACAACAGGAGTTCCAGAAAATCAAGGAAAAGCCTGAACAAATAAAAACGTCCTAAGATGTTTCTTGAAGGAGTCAGTAGACTCCATCAAGCGCAAGGAGAGAGGAAGATCGTTCAAAAGCTTAGGAGCAACAGCCTGAAAAGATTTCTCTCCTCTGGTCCTGAACCGTGTGCGTGGAACCATCAGTAGATTCTGATCCACAGACCTCAGAGCCCGAGCTGGGGTGTAAGGCTGGATCAGATCAGTGATGTAAGGAGGAGCCTGACCATGAATAGCTCTGAAAGTAAGAACCAGAATTTTAAAGTTGATCCTGAAAGAAACTGGAAGCCAGTGAAGAGTTTTAAGGATCAGAGAAATGTGAGTTCTTCTACTAGAGCGGGTCAGAATTCTCGCTGCAGAGTTTTGAATCAACTGCAGGTGAGACAGCTCCTTCTTGTTAAGACATGAAAACAAACTGTTGCAGTAGTCCAGGCGAGAAGACACAAACTCATGGATTACAAGCTCCAGATCATGTTGTGACAACATTTTCCTAAGTTTAGAGATTTTTCTCAGTTGAAGGAAACAGTTTCTGGTCATTTTTCTGCAGTGTTGAACAAGAGACATGTCTTTATCAAATACAACACCCAGGTTTCTCAGGCTCAGTTTTACAGACTGACCTTATTCACCCAACTACTGACTCAACCCTGGAATCTTATCATCAGGAGCGATCACCAGAGTTTCAGTTTTCTCCACATTTAGCTGCAAAGTGTTTTCACTCAGCCATTGTTTGATTTCTAGCAAACAATTGACTAAGCTGTTCAGGCTTTGGGGCTCAGTTGGATCAAAAGAGCAGTAGAGCTGGATGTCATCAGCAAAAATGTTATAAGAAACATCAGGAAATCTCTGAATGATTTTACCGAGGGGAATCAAGTACAGCAAAAACAATAAAGAACCCAGAACAGAACCTTGAGGGACTCCACACAACAAATCTGCAGATTCAGACCTCATTTGATTGGCAGATACATTAAAACTGTGCCCAGAAAGGTATGACGAGAACCATTCTAACACAGACCCAGACAGTCCCACTTCATCCCTCAGTCTTCTCAGCAGGATCTGGTGATCAACTGTGTCAAAGGCTGAGGACAGATCCAAGAGAACCAGAAAAGTGAATTTACCCAAGTCAGCCGACATCATGATGTCACCGGACACTTTCAATAAAGCTGTCTCCGTAGAGTGATGTTTGCGGAAGCCAGACTGAAACTTCTCATGAATGTCGCTCTGATCCAGGAACAAAGACAGCTGCTCAGACACCACCTTCTCCAAGATCTTGGACAAGAAAGGGAGCGTATAAAAATTTGTGGTAAAATTAGTGTTTTCCAGAGACATTTACACTGGTATCTGCTCCGAAGACGTGTCGTGAGTGACTTAGCTTACGGTTAACATCATCTACATCACTAAGATGGCGGCCATTAAGGGTAGAAAGTGTCCTTCGATCCACACTCAATTTTCTGGCCATTTTAGTGCGCAAGTTGAGTGCTCATTGCCTACTCAAAATATTAAGTGTGACTATTAACACCATTTTGTAAAAACTTTGTTAAAGCTTTTTTTTATGGTTTTTATGTAATGAACTCTTTATCAAATATAATATTGTACTATACGATAATTTTGTTGTTACACTCCCAATACATAAAAAAGAAGGGCATCTTAGTTAAACCTGGTTGTTGGGAAACTATGAATAACATTGACTGTATTCTGTAGTTTGTTTTTCAGTGTTCAAAAATACCAGCAGCATATATTTTGGGCTTTATATCCTATTTCACTTTGTGTTATGCTCAAGAGTCAGCAGCCACAACACCATGAAGTGCAACAGCAGTGTTTTTCTACCCCTCCTCCTACACAGCGAGTTTTAGTTGTTTGTTTTTGCTACTCTTTCAACTTTTCCACACTTTATGTGTTCTATAGAAGGTGGTGTTGACTGCTGATGGGTTTGACTGCGAACAAGCGCAAGGTCCCGACGATAAAGCGTCTTTAATTCTGTCGCTCAAACTTGACTCACATCCAAATGTTCCTAAATAAACAACGAGATACCTTGCAAAGCGACTTCAAATGATGATGTCGGTTTAACAAGATCAACCACTTTGGACCCTTATCGCGTCAATCAATATTAATCCGTGTCGCCTTTTAGGACCTTCTCCTCCTCACCATGCCGTTTTATTGACCTCTTTTTTTTTTTTCTTCCTCCTCTCCTTGTCTGTGTACTTCTGTCAGCTAAACGCTGCTGTGGCATGAGCAATCGCTCACGGAGGAGCTTAAAGAACATCAGGCGCAGAGCGCATGCTGGAAAAAATCATTCTATTAATTAATGGCGTAATTAAGGTTTTGTCATTGACGTGCCACTAGCTGACAGGGATGGATGGGGTTCTCGGTGCTTCACCCGCCAGTTGCACATCGATAATGAATGGCAGCTATTACCAGCACGTTTGGGTGGTGATTGGGCCACCTGCAAAGACTTGGCTTCTCCACCCCTCTTTGCGCTCATTCCCCCCCTTTGGGGCCTTTATCTGGTCCCGGCACTTTAGATTCGTACGTCTCGCATTATCCTTCACAGCGTCTCTTTTCGACTTTAACCTTGTCTTGTGTTTCTCTGGCACAGATGCTGGGAATTGATGTCTCCGAAAATCAAAGCTGAAATTCATTTTCATATATGGGAAAAATAGCCTTTTTGTATGTTAATATTATCAATCTATGGAAGTCAGTTGAACTCTGAATGAACACAATAGTTTATCATCCCTCAGATCAGCCTGGGTTAACATATTCCTGTAGATAAAATACACCTTCATTGAAACATCAGACAATCTCTTTTTTGAAAATGAGATGTAAAGACGAATAAACATGATTTTCTACTTGGATTTTGACTATTTGTTGGCCAAAAACACCAGATTTTTTTTTTTTTAACAGATTTCTTTTCTATTTTTTTTCCTATGCCATAGATGAGTCATCGTCAAAACTCATTCAAACCTCACCTTTGGCCGAGCAGAGAAATATCTTTTGAATTCACTCCCCGATCAAGGCTGCAGTCAACCCTTAAATTCAGCCCCATTATAATGTCCTTTATTGTCGCTCAAGTGCACAGAGCATTTAATTGAGTTTCTATGATGATATATAGCTTTAAAAAAAAGTACTATTTTTTACCATGCAGTTTTCTTCTCATAAACTAGCTGAAAGCTTAAAATCAACATCACTGCTTGAACCTTTAATTATTAAAAGCAAAAGGATGGCATGTAATATTAAAACATCTTCAGGCGCTTCACAGTTGTGGTGTAGGAGGATGGTGCTGGTGATGAAGGGGATGAATTCTCATTTGAGATTATATTTTTCCAGTTGATGGTTCAAACTGGGCGACTTTGTTGAATATCTAACGTTGTAGTTTTACAATGTTTTATTATAAACCCCCATTAAATATGAGCTGACAAACAGAATCTATGTTCTATAAACAGCGAAAAAAATCAACACCATTAAATCAACATGATGCAAGAGATTTAGGGATTTTCTCAACTATAGAATGCGGTTGAACCTTTCTGCTCTTGCCTCAACTTTAAATTCTTACAACTTCTGCCAAGTTGGATCGTCTTTCTGACTTTGAGACAAATAATTCATCAGCAGAGTGGATGTTAGGTTTCAGAGATGCTGGAGATACACTGTATGTCCACATGATAGTTTTATTTTGTGAGCTCGATTCCCCTTTCCAGCTAAGCTTGTATCATTTGAGGTTTTCTCATGTTTGATGTGTTCTTGTGTTACTCCTTGTTCTTATTAGCCTGAATTCTAGACTGTGTTGAGAATTGAACCGTACATTTTCATGTCCAAGGCTAACTTTTTTTTTCTCACAATTCCTACGAGGTCAGCAGTACATATATACCGTGTGCAACTCCATACCCTTAATACTATGTTCTTAATTATGTCTCTCATATTTGTAAAGTCTGTGAAAGATAGCTACGAATAGAGTTTTGTGGGTTTATAATGAAAGACTGAATCTGCGACAATGTCATTCCAACTCATTCTGAGTTCTAATACAAACAGTGAATACTCTTCTTTTATACAGTCAATGAAATAGCAGGGAGATGTATTCATGCTTTCTTTACACCCCTTTAGAAAACCTAAAACTGAATATCTAAGATTCTTTGCATTGAGAAGAAAAAAAGACAGACAGAAGCTAAAAATGCTACAAAGAAGCTTATGGCAACCTACTTTCTTCTATTTAGACATTGAGTTTTTAGGGGTTGTGAACCCAAGTTTTTTCTTTAAGGGGAACCTAATATGTCAAGAGCCTGGAAATAACTAGACCCAGGTGCTTGAGGTGACTGGAGAACATGGAGACTCGCTGCAACAAGGTTGAAAGTTAAAAAAAACAAAAAACAACCAAGGTTGACCAAAGTGCTGTACATTGTGACATCAAATACCAACACTCATAAACAATACAAGTGGAAAGTCTGAAAAACATAAACACAACAACATTTAAGGAACGATGAAGTGCATAGCAAAACATAGGAAGCAGACACAAAGCAAACAAAAGCAACAGGAGTCCAACTTGACATGTATTAAAAGCCACAGAATAAAAGCAGGTCTTAAAAGACGATTTAAAAAGCTCAATAGTCTGGGCGAGTCTGATGTGCCAAGGCAGGGGGGTCCAGAGCCGAGGAGCTGCCACTAAAAAAGGGCTCTGTCCCCTCTGGTCCTCAGCTTAGTTTTGGGGACATCCATTAGCGGCTGATTAGCTGAGCTAAGAGCTCTGACTGGGGTGTGGATGTGCAGCAGTTCAGCCAGGTACTGAGGTGCTAAACCATTTAATGACTTAAAAACAATTAAGAGAATTTTAAAATCAATCCTTAAAGTGACCTGTAGCCAGTGGAGTGTGGCCAATATTAGGGGGATGTGCTCTATATAAATAAATATTACTTACTTACTTACTTACTTACTTACAAACTCTCGTCTGTCTCTTCTGTTTTATCTGCATTAAGATTTAAAAAGGGAACAGAGGAATAAAGCTGATACAGAATGCCATCAATCAGAATTTCCCACCTCCTCGTTGTATAAACAAAGCGGGTGTGATTACAGCTAGCTGGAGGAGGAGTGAAGACCATTATTATTAAGTCATAATGGTCTCTAGTAACCTCTCGTTCGCCCAGATTTCAGACGTGGTAGAACTTTATAAAGTAAGTTCAAAACATGGTCACGATGAGGGACTTACTGCATCTTGGGGAGTAAGACTTCAACATTTGAAACATTGTACTGATGCACAAAAAAGAAAGAAATATCTTAAGATTTCAAAAATACTTATCTGTTTACTTAATGGTGACTACCTGCCAGATTTTCTTCTCACAAGTACGACTCGGCCCATGCATTAAATGCTGGTGAATCTTGACCTGCTCCTTACCTCTGCCTGCAGTATGATTAAAGAACATATCTTACTCACTTACTTACCTTCTCTTCTTGCTTCTGAACCGTGAAGGAGAACCAGTTCAAGCTCACAGGGAACCAAGAAACTTCAAAAAGATAACGATTATTCCTCAAGCAAGAATATTTTCAGAAATAAACAATTAAATGTTCAATTATTTATTTTTTGTAAAAACAAGCGTTTGAATCAACTGGACTCGGTTCATGTGAACTGTATGCTCAGGAATATCACTGCACTCATCCTGGAGTTACCATGGACACACAATTTACACTTACCCTCAAGCCTCATTAATACAAGCACAATTCCCATCCACACAAATGAAGTGCGGCGACAGAGCGTCTTTCAGATATCGAAGCTCTAATTGCTTGGCCTTAGTGTTGACTTATCACTCATATAAATCAGCAGCGAAACATCCAACAGGGGAGTCGTTTTAAAGAAACTTCCCTTCATGGCCGACCGAGCATCGGATCCAATATTTTCATCATCATCGTCTTCAGTGTTTTATAACCTTTCGCTGGAGATTTTCTCCTGCGTGAGAGACAACTTGACCTGCTGTGTGACCTTTCCCCGTATCTGATTCTCTCAAGTACCCTACGCTCTATTTTGTAATACCAACAGACTGATAACGGCTTTGCAGAGGAAATTAGTCGTTTAAAGCAATCAATCACTCTTTTATAAAACCCTGTATGAACTTGACCTGCTCAAAATGAAATATTACTCCAGTCCTTCTTCCTTTTCTAGGGCTTAAGAGATTTGTTAATTTGGACGTTTGGATGAAAGTTCTGCATTGACGTTATTCTTTGGCCTCTACTGATCAGGCATTTTGGATCGGAGCTAGAGAAAAAAACAGAAAAAACACTGAAACATTGAAACAACAATGAAAACGTCTTTAACTCTGACTCTTCTTACGTTGCATCTCAGAGATCACAGATCATTCCTCCCAGTTGTCAGAACTTAACTATGCCTGAACTCTCTTCTTCACCTAACCTTATTTTTACACATTACACTGGATTCTTATAATGAGAGTTCAACTAAAGTGTTGATTTAATTGTGTCTTAAATAGATGATCTATTGTACTCAGCATCAGTTTATTTCTGTTTGTACAAAGCTCTCTTTTCATTGAAATATTTACATTAGAAAATGTACTTAAAAACATGTTTTTATGGAGATGGAATCTTGTTTAACATAACCACACCCACTGTGCTGTGATTAGTCAAACATCAAGGTTTTTCACAGACTCTCATCAATCCCGGAAGTCTCCACCTCCAAGGGACTAGTTGTATAAACAAAGCGGGTGTGATTACAGCTGGCTGGAGGAGGGGTGAAGCCATTAATACATTATAATGGATCTTGTTTGCCGAGATTTCAGATTTAAATAATTTATATTTTAAATTTAAAACATAGTCATGATGAGGAACTTACTGCATCTTGGAGAGGAAGACTTCAACATTTGAAACATTGTACTGATGCAAAAAAAAGAAAGAAATCTCTTAAGATTTCAAAAATAATGATCTGTTTACTTAATGGTCACTACCTGTCAGATTATCTACTCACAAGTACGACTCGGTCCTTGCATTAAATGCTGGTGAATCTTCAACATTTGAAACATGTGAGTCAGGAGAGTTAGGTTTTCACATTAGTTGCCCTTTTAACCACCGCCCTTTTCAGTATCTAAAAATGTATAAATATGTTATACTGTATTGCAGAAGATAAAGGAATGTATGTTACATAAAAGTGCAGGTGTATTATAAACATCTTGGGATTATCACGGTAACCCGTATTTGGAAATGTGGACAGAAGATGAAGTTATCATGTTACAGTTCCTAATTTAATGCATCAATGTAAATGATCCCCTTTTCTGTTTTTAGCTTCTTTGGAAATGTAAGACAAGTTTGAAGTTAATACATTTTTAATAGTGCGAATAATTCGGTCAATGCAGCAAAACAACCATTTAATGAGGGCAGACTTACCAAGCTCGGTTGAGAACACAGAAAGCTTAAAGATAAAATTGTGACAAACTGAGTCAAACACAAGACTGAAGCTGTTCAAATTTCAATTACCCTGTAGGAGGTGAAAGGAGAGGAAAGAAGGATGAAGCCGAATGAGAAAAGAGAGGGAAAAGGGGGGGCTTTCGCTGAAATGCGAGAGAAGCTATATCAGTCTGATCAGTCATCCGTCCTCCTCCAATCTCCTGATAAAGCAGGTACTGCAGGAGGGAAACGATGTGTATCAAACCCTCATGAAGATCGATGGCATCCTTCTGCCAGCTTTGAGAGAGACAAAAGAGAATGAGTGTGATAAATAAAAAAAAAAAAGAATTGAACGCTATCTAGATTGGTCAACAACGGCAGGTATGGAGGAAATAGGAAGGTATCACTAATTACAAGAAGGAGTGGGATTGTATGTCTGTTGTCGGGGGACGTGGCAAATAAGTTCCGCCGACACGACACCGGCGCTAAATTCAGAATTCCACGGAATCTTGAGCCAGGTGTGTTTATGTACACAGTGTTCAAGCAAACAGCGGAGCGACAGGTGATATCAGCTTTAGGAGATTAACGGGGGCCTACAGATGTAGAGGTCACAGATTAGTTTCACAAACACTCCAGCAGTGCCGCATGAGAGCCACGATTTTCATTTCAGGCTCACCCTCTTGCCAGTCCTACTTCATTTGCTTTGGCATCCTTCCATGTCATTTACAATAAAAGTGCGCTCAGGTCTGTTCAAACATAATTAAAAGATTTTCATTTCGTGTATCTGGATTCTTAAATACCAGCAGATTTAATTACCGGGACAATGAAGGGAAACACAACAAGCGTTGAAATAATCAAAATATATCCCTCGGCTTAAATCTATAAAAAACAACAACATGCAAATGAAGATATTTTTGCCAGATGTTGTTGTAATTACGGCTTTGTTGAAATGTTAAAAGGTATATTGATCATCACAGAAATTAAATCGCTTCTCTGTATATTGATTTATTTTGTATTTTGTTCTACTAATGAGTCGATAAAGGTTGGTTTACAAGACGTGACTGCAACTTTGCTGCCTAACAAGTTTAAAGAGACTGATGCAGTCAGAGAATGTTCTAAGTACACAAAGATATATTTAGTGATCATAAGAACAGTTTTAAAACAAAGGAAAGTTGTGCAAAGACCGCCATTTAGTGAAAATAATGACTGCTTCATGAAGCGTCATCAGACCATCACCATCCTGAACCATCCTTATTTTCAAAGATAAGGATCTGCTCTATAGTCTTTTGATGTGCACCTCCATTCTATTGATACCTCACATTGTTTTGTTTTTTTAAATAATGGCATCATCTACCAATCACCAGAAAATAGACCGCTGCTTCATGAAGCTTCATCAGCTCATCACTAATCAAAATCTTATTTTAAATTTCCCTTAAGGAGTTACCAATGACATTCAGTTTTCTTCCCCAATTCCGACTCCAGATCAGCTGAATCTGCGATTTAACCCCGTCTGATCCTGATTTCCAGTCACGTCCAATAAGAACCTGAACATCTTCAACTCTGACTCTTCTAACTCTGCATCTCAGAACACTGCTTTAAAAATCATCCCTCTCAGTTATCAGTTTCTGTATCTTTGAATAAATAGGATGTACAATCAAGTATATAAGTACGCAGTTTTTTATTCAATTTGAAATTTAATTTACATATGAATAACATTTATAAATCTTCTTGACTCGACCAACGTTGATTTGCTTGAAACCTTTTGTATGGTAAATAATTGTGAATTTGTGAAATTGTGAAAACCTGTTTGAAAAAGGCAAAAAGAAGATGAATAAATTATGCTATAGATCGTGTGCGAATGTTCTGTGTCTTTTTCTGAATGGTTTTAAGATTCTATTTGATTTGTGTACATGGTACAGTTTTCTTTTTTAGCGTTTTTAAAAATATGAGTAATTATATATATTTTTTAAAAATTACACAATGATATATACATATTTGACTGTTATTTTGTTTTTTGTGTTGTAAATTCCAAAAATGTTCTATTTCTTTTTAAATAATGTAGAGAAAACTGCTTCTAATAATGTTTTTCATCACAGAATATGTAACTGCTCAGTAATCAAGAAAGTAAAAGAAGGTTATTTGGGAATTGTTGAACTCTTTTAAGGAAAAGCAAAAATAACTGCACCAGGAAGTTGGCGGACATGATGTAAGATCTGTGAAACAATGTTTTTTTTTCTTCCTCTCTTCAGTGATGTAGTTTAATTTCATGAGTGAGCTGACTGAAGTTGCCCACCTATCAACATTATACATTATACATCTCAGTAGAACAGAAATACATCACAGATGGTCATGCAATAATCTGTTCATCTTGACGTTTTAAATTGTGTATTTAAACTCAAAATTCCCGTTAAGTTTCAACCTTGTAACAAGCTGCAAGAACACACTCAGAGGAGTGTAAGGAGTGATGGACTGATGAGGCTTCATCAGCGTTGTGTAGCTGCTGCTGGAATCGAAAATGTTAAGTTGATCAAAAATATTAACATTCTAAAGACTTATGTAAATGTAATGTTTAATCAAGAAAAAGGATGGTTACATCATTAAAATGTTATCAGCTGTATTTTTTCACGTTATGTTCATGATTGTTGTAGAAGCACTTTGTTTGGTGCATCTCTGATCAGTGAAGTGAATAAAACCAGTGAATCTGCTTTTCTGTTGTGTAGCTCATACCTGTGGTGCATAATGTTTTCAAATAGCAAACAAGCTACTGAATTGTACTCATAATGTCACTCATTATGGCCAATTTAAGTTAAATAGCATTTTCCCCCACTGATTTGCTAATGACGTAATGTGTTGACAGTCTTACCTGTTTCCAAACACAACACAGAACTTGATATTTAAAAGCATTAATCTATCTGTATACCACTGAAAACCGAAGATGTCGGAGCATAGACATATATATACATCGACGCCGCATCGACTGTAGACGGATGTGTATAAAGCGTTGCCATCTTGGTACATTGTCATCAGAAGCTGCGACGCATTCACAACTGCAGGGAAGGAGGTACGTCTAAATCGTAAAATACAATTATTAAATATATATTTATATATTATTATATTATATATATATATATGAATTTTGGACCGATTTTCAAACGGTTTGGTCTGTTCAAATCGTCATACAAGTAGCTATGATAATAATGTAAAAGTATAATAATAATAATAATAATAAAAAGTTTCCTTCTGATAATTTAGCAACTATGGCTTGACCTTGGATAGTTCCTGGCCATAGAAGCTGCCGTTTGAAATTAATGTTCTGAAAAACAAGCCACCACAAAGTTGTTGACAAATAAGAACTTCTGTAATAAGAAAAAGATACTGAAATGCATCCAACTTCAAGCAATTCTGGGTTACTTTCATTTAATTTATGTCCGCCTGTCTGTCTAGCAAACAAACCCCGTGAAAATAGCTTCACAAATGAGCAATTAGTGATCATTCCTCTATAGATGTAATGCACTGTAGGAGTGAGTGGCACTGTACCAAGATGGCCGCCCTGTATACACACTTCTAGTGGGCGGCAGCAGTCGAGGCGGTGTCTATGTACAGTATATATGTCCATGTGTCAGAGTGCTTTGTCCATCAGCGCTGTCCGTGGTACTGAAAATACTAGTCAC
Source organism: Callionymus lyra (assembly GCF_982586985.1). Lineage (NCBI taxonomy): Eukaryota > Metazoa > Chordata > Actinopteri > Syngnathiformes > Callionymidae > Callionymus > Callionymus lyra. The sequence continues at coordinate 16,103,730 of NC_141823.1, forward strand.
AGGTGTTTCCTGTTCAAAGTAACCGAAATAGCAGAGGCATCCCTATCAACTTCTCATCAACTGTCATTAATTCATAAAATAAACAAAAAAACATGTTTGTTTTTTCAATGTCAAGAGTTATTTTTTGCATGACTTCTTGGTTTTATTCTTCAAAGCCAAACACGATCTTATCACATTTTTCTTTACGACAGCAGTGCAGAAAATCATTAAAGAATGATTTGGTGGATACCTTTGCATTGGTTTAAGGGTCTGTTTTCTTGCACCTGCTTTATGTTTTTTAATTTTTTCTAGAACTTATAACATATATTATAAATATACAATAATACAGTGTTCACTAGATATTGATACATGGGTCTGTCAATCCAAAAGAAGGAAGGGACGAATAAAGAATGTAATGTGATGGTAAAACTTGGAAAAATAAAATACCTAATTAATAATAATTAATAATAAAATGAAATTCTAAAACATACAGAAAATACATGTTATAAACACATTTGATAAGACAAAATAATGTTTAAAAGAACGACAAAAAAATAAATCAACAATTACACATAAAAAGAAGAGATATAGGGAAGAACAGGTCATCAAACAAGGGTCTTTGAAAGAAACATGTAGAGGCATTTGTTTAATAGTTAATGGTCAGTTTTATAGTATTATATTGAGTCACACTTTACCCAGGTATGTTCTGCAAGTGCCATAAATGTTCTTGAACCGACTTGAATTCATCATACATTATTCCCTCTCTCGTGTGTACACATTGTATCACGTTTAATGTGGATCAATATTTGCATTAACTGAGTCAAGAGAGGAGAGGAGTTGATTTTGTTTCCTTGTTAAAATCACAAGCTGCTGAGCTGCAGCTGGTGAGGCGGAGCTTGACTTTTAAATGACAATGAACCACATGGTATGTTAAAAATGATGAAAGGGCAGTGATGTGAGAAGACTGTGTCATCCTTATACAATTCAATTTTTCTTATATCAGATAAAGAATATGTTCATAACCACCACAACTGTACTAGTCATGCTGGTTATTATTGTACTGAACGTTTGCAGTTGATAACCAAATGTGAAAGGAAAAATATGTGTGAAAAAAATGTAATTATGTGGCAACACTGTGAAAAACATTCATTCTGGCATCCTCCCACAGAATAAGAGCGGAAATTTTAATGTTTGGAATTTAAGCACAAGGCGCTTTTGTTGTCGGAGTGACAACTGGAGGATCGCCAAGCTTCGGGACGGCCCACTCCTTGCGTCGACAGAGTGGTGCACGCATTCTTCCCCCGTCTGGTTGTCGCAGCCAGAAAACGGAATACAAATAGGCGGAATATTAGCTGTGATGTAGGCATGTTCCATTCGCCCTCATTTTGCTAAATCGTACAAATTAACTTAAAAAGGGTGATTTGTCGACGCCCGTAGGCAAGAACCAACGACTGATGGTTCGCCATCATACTGAGGGGCTTGTGCCGTCTGTGCCGCTCTGTCCATTCACCAGTTGGCCAGGATAGTAAAAACAAGATTCAAGACAACAAACAAATGTTTTTTTTTTTTATTATGATACATTAACCCAGAACGACCTTATCTCCTCCCTCCGGGCTCCAGATAATAAGCTGGCGACAATTCTGAATAATCTTCCGAAGTCCAGACTTGTACTACAGGCATTTTCAAATTGGGATTCAGCTGTTTAACAAGGCGCCCTGTGCATGATTTCCTTGTCTATTTAAATACAATTTTAATAAGTGCTTACCCATATATTCAACTGTTGTTAATAATAACAGTAATATGTCAATAAACACAATCAAAAAAGGTTATTTTTAAAGATTAATCACAAGATATTCATGTCTCACACAGTAATTTTGATTTAAATCAGTCCATCACCGAAATGGTTGACATCCAATTAACTTGAATTTAAAAGATACTCTCAATCAGAAATCTGGGTTTAAACCCGACTACATCCATGACCTTGTTTATGGCCGCGTCGATATAGAGTTAGATAGTCGGGGGTTCGGGGCGTCATCTTCCCTCACAACGACTCAGCTCTTGTCAATAGCTTCTGATGGTGACGAAGTGAGCAATCTCACTCATCCCCAGCAGCCAGGAAAGTGTGTCCTCTGCAAGGTGTCGGAATCTCTCCATTAGACAGGGTGAGGAGCTCGGTCATCCGGTAACGGCTCAGAATAGAACCAATGCTCATCAGCATTAAAAGTAGCCGGTTGAGGAGGTCGCCTAGAAGAGGTTCTTGAGGTGTTCCCGGCTTATCCTGCTGGAGGAAGGACCCAGTAGAAGGACCACTCTCAGGATTAGTGGAATACTATGAAAGAATGGATGGTTACCTTTTGGTCGTAGTCGTGGAAAAACAAAAATAAATAGCATAAAAAAATGACAGGCCATGATTTCCTCCGCCAAGGAGGTTATGTGGTCGTTTGTAAGTGGCGGACATCACTGTCAGAGTAGAAATAAAAATATATATTTCTCATCATGACCATGTTTTGAAGTTATTACTTTATAAAGTTCTACCCCTTCTGAAATCTAGGCAAACGAGAGGTTACGAGAGCGCAGTCCATTATGACGTAATAATGGTCTTCACTCCTCCTCCAGCCAGCTGTAATCACACCCCGCTTTGTTTATACAATGAGTATAGTGGAGGTGGAGACTTCCTGGATTGATGAGTGCGGTGACAAACCTCAATGTTTGACCGATCACAGCAGAGTGGGTGTGGTTATGGTAAACAAGATTTAAGCTCCAGAAAAACATAGAGTTTTCGATGGCGGGGCTAAAGTACATTTTAAAGTCTAAGTATTTCAAAGAAAAGAGAGTTTTTTACAAACACATGCTGATGAGTATAATAGACGTCCAAGATCTATTTAAGGCGCACTTAAATCGAAACATTAGTTGCCCTTTATTCTTTAACTTCTTTGAACTTGCTGCTTTGACGACGCAAATATCCCAACGCAAACATAGACAGAACATCACTCTCACACACAGGTACGATCTCTTTAGAGTAACTCTGTATGTTTGAGCATGGTGTCGCTGTGTTGACTTTGCAACCGTCTAGCTATGTCACCATGATGACCTTTATTTTGCTTTTTCAACAGACAGTCGTTTCTACATTAAACACACAAGTCAGCGTTTGTGCACCAGGGCTGTATCAGCTTTGCCCTCATCAGATCTAATAAGAAAAACTGATGATGTGATTTCCGCCTGCATGTTTATGTGCCAGACCTCGACGTGCTGTCATTTCCTATCTGCAAAATGACGTCGTGGTTTCAACTTCTCACATAAAGTAAGTGTGTGGTTCAATCCTCTGCTGAACTGAGCCTCTTCAGATGATGGGATAGATTGAAGCCATCATAGTGTCGTGGCTTTGAGAGAAGATAAAGCAGTGCAGTTTCAACCGACTCTGTCCTTGCTTGGCTCAGGGTGTTTGCCAGAGTTCCGCAGCCAGGTCAGAATTATGAGATGCAAATTTGAATTCAAAAGAACCTTCCCGGGTGGAAACAAGTGTATCTGGGCAGATTTCCCAACTGAGTCCTTTGCATTGTAAAGACGGACCTGGCACAGAAACACAAGTTGGTATGTTTCCAAGTTACCTTGTTCTACTCAAACCTGCGCTTCATACACTGTTGTCCAAATATTAGCCTTTGTTTAACGATCAGAGATAGAACATTAGAGAGAAATATATCCAAATTGTAACATGTGGCTAGCATTAGTTTGAGTTTCCAACAATAATAAGGAAAAATCCTTGTTTTTGTTTGGACTTGAGGCGACTCAGAGGAACCTTGATCATCTCTGTAGGGAGTTTATGATTTGTTGGTTTCCTTTGACTGTCCAAATGCAACTAATTACTTTTAATTGTCTTTAAATTGTGTCGCTTGTCTATTTCTGCCATTTTTAGTTCCTAACCATGGGGTTTTTGCCCATTTGAGATGATTTCTTACTCGAGCTACCAGCAACTACTGACGCATGAATGGACTTTCTTGCTGATCGTGTGACAATCTATGGTTATTACTCTAAGTTAGTTATGCTTGCTTCCTGTAAATTGTGTTTCAATTTCAAAGGAGCTCCAAGCCCCATGATTAACCTCCGAACCCTGCTTCCCATTTGAGGACATTCCGTTCTTGCCTTTCAGCACACTGGAAGACACTTTGACCTCTCACAACTTTACACTCATTTGAGTGAAAACATCGGAGTTTCAGCAAAAGACAAAAGCAACCAAATGAAAAGTTTAAATGTTCCATCCAAACTTTCAGTGTAAACGAAAGTCTACAAGATCAAAGTTATTCAAGGAAGTAACAGGCCAACTGATGGCACACAATATCATTTTGTTTTATGTTTTAAAAAAAGGTAGTTTTAGTCATTATTGTAATTATTGTAGGTTCTCCTTATCAATCCCCAGATAAATACATAGTCACACAACAGAAAAAAGGCATCAGATATTTTCTTATGAAAGTAAGTAAAAATAGTTACAGGCCAACTGATGGTTGATGTTGTTTTTTTTTTGCTAAATGTACTATCTGATCAAAGACAAGTTTAGTCATTTTAACTATAACTGTAGGCTCTCCTTAACAATCCCATGATAAATACAGTATGACACACTAGACAAAAGTATTAGAATGTTGTAGGTGGTTCAAATTTCAATCAATGAACATGACTATTCTGGAATGGTTGACCCTTTTCGAAGATGGTTATCTATAACTGTGTACTGTACACACACAGACACACACACAAATGTCAATAATGTCATTTGGGTGAATATATCTGTAAGATATTCTCTCATGAAATTATATTAAGGTTAGTCAAAGAAGTAATAGGTCAACTGACGGCTTACAATGTCATCTCTTATTTTGTTTTTTCAGCTAAATATCAGCGATCCACCGATGAAGCTTCATTAAACTATTTTCAGAGATGGCGGTCTCTTTTTTCCTTTCTATTGAAACATCACATCATTTTTAAACTGATGGCGCCACCTACTTATCTCTAAACAACATGACACTGTTTCATGAAGCTTCATCAGCACATCATACTAAATAAACTAACTGACCAAGAACAAGTGTAGTCATTATAGGTTCTCCTAGGTTGCATAAATATTTTAAATATATCGCTTCAATTTCAAAACAGTGAATATGAATAACCTGGAATGTTTGACCATTTTTAAGTTTAATTACGTGTGTATACACGGTATTAAATTGTCATGAATTAGAGATCATATACAGTAAATTCATGAAGGTGGAGTAGAAAATGAAAAGCTATTTTTGGTTTCCTGGTCATGTTCCTCTAAATATTATAATGTGTCCTTTCAGGTGCAATCAAATCTAATGTAATGTAAAAAAAAATAGAAATAATGAAGCTCCTATTTAATCAGTTCAATGTTAAAGCTCCTTTAATTTACCCTTTTATTTTCCCCATTTAAAGGAACTTTAACCAGTGTGGCTCATGTAACTGAGGGAAATTAAGAACCTAGATAAGTTGCTGAAAATACAATAACTTTCAATATTTAGATTGATAATAAACATCACCTTGAATCGTGGGATGCATCCTCACTCATACATGCACATCAAGTTTTGTAAAGCTTGATATCTCTGCAGTCTTAAACATCCCCCTCTCATCTTTGTGTACTGCAGAGACGGGGGTGGCGAGGGGGGGTAAGCTGCTCAATATTGCAGCAGACCAGTCATCCACAATCTGAATCGGTGTGCAAACACGTCTGTAATAGGAAATTTGTATCTAAGTCCGTCTCAGCTTTTTCTCAACAATGGTCTAATTTCATGGTGTGTCATGTTTATTTTCCTCAAGATGTTCGACTCCATGTGGAACGATTCAAATTTAATTTGTGGCTGAAAGATTCAAAACAGTTCCGACTCTGCGAGTTCAACCATCTGCACATGTTAAAATCAAGTCGGGTCACAGGGGTGTGATTTGTTGGAAAAGCAGTTTATTTTTTAAGGGGATTTGTGCTGATTTGGGCAGAAAGACAAACACAGAGGAGGCAGAGCTGATGTTACAAACCTTTGTGGAGTTATTTTTAATTAGTTTATCAGGAAATTAACAGCTTATCTACACAACTCTTGTTTAGAGAGTAATGCAGTGTTTGTTTCATTTCTAAAAAATTATATTAGTATATTAAAATGCTGCTCAGGTCATTCATTCACATTTCTGATGATACATTTTCCCTATATTTTATAATTTCAGGATGGCATTTTCCAGCTTTCAGTTGCTTTCTCAAACCACAGATGGAAGAAGGTGGAGGGTTTTAAACTGCTGTTTATGTAAGAGAGAGGTGTAGGATTGCCAGCTCAATACTATTGTCCACCAAGGTGATCCCGGTGACCTCTTAATGTCGTGTAGCAACTGCTTCTTAGAGATCCTTGGTGATTACATTCTGATTGAGCCATCCCAGACACATAAAATTGGGATTAAAATGCCTCCAGGAACCATTAAAGTCCTGATTACCTAAGCAACATCTGGACTCGAAATGATGATACGATCCAATAGAGGAAACCATTTAAAGAGTTTGCGATGATGGAATGGAAGGTTAATGCTAAAATCCCTGAAAAAAAATGGTAAGGTAGGTAAAAGATACATGATAAGTGACAACTTTATTATTATAACTATGATATCTTGAACAAGAACATTGTGCCAGGATAGTACTTAAGTTAGCGTTCACTTAAGTCGATGACTACACGGTCCAAAACACAAGCCAAACAAAATAAGCTTTTAATAAGCGAGAAGCAATTTTAAATTACAGAATTCAATATCAGTGTCTCCTTTTTCCCACCTGTATTACATTTTCTTTCATCTGTTCAGATGTATTATTGACATTTATAATCTCTGCTTGTTAATAAACAGTCGTTGACCTGGTTCAATGTGTTCTCTATGGATAAAAATTATAATTCATTTGATATATAGGGCGGCTTTCAAAACACACAAGGATACCATACAGACAGATTCAAAAAAACAAAAGTCTAAAGAGGATAGAGCCGTAGTACATGATTTATAGAAGATGAGAATTTTACAAAAGTTAAAAGTTCATTAAAGGGAACAACACAACATTGAAACTATAAACCAAGAGTTACAGTGAACAGCTGTTTTTAAGCTGAGTTTTAGGAACAGTCAGTGTGTGACTGTTTCAAATGTCTGGTGGGAGGGCGTTTCTGGCAGACCCCATGGTGGCCAGACGAGCAGGTGGGATGGTGAGGTTGATGGAAGAGGATGATCTCAGGGTCCGGCTGTGTTTGTGTGGAGGATATCGGTCAAGTAGGGGGGCGGTTGTTGAAGCCTTAACATGTCTGGAGGAAGATTTTGTAGTTGATACGGTGGGTGGTGGGGAGACAGTGAAGTTGCTGAAGAACCGGGGGGGATGTGATTGAAGTAGGGAGAGGGAGGGATTGTAGGGGAAGACTAGAGAGGAGTGAGTTGTAATAAACATAGCAGTAGTGATGGTCTGATGAAGCTTCAGGAAGCAGTGTCATTATTTTTAGAGTCCACTAGATGGCGGTCTCTGCACTATTTTACTTTGTTTTGAACAACTGTACTAATGAAACCTCACTTTAAAAAAAATAATGATGGAGCCCATCGCTAAAGGTGCTGAGGGAAGGACGGAGGCAGTTAATGTTACATAGACTGTGTGATGTATTTGCTGTGGAAGGGTGCTGTCAAGGATGACACCCAGGTATTTTACCTAAGGGTATGGGGGAAATGGAGGAGTTATTGATGGTGAGGTTGGGGCTGGTGGGGGGGATTTAGAACCGCTAAGAGAAACACAGAGGGAGCTGGTCTCTGAGCTGGTACTTTTGAGTGTGTGAAATGGAACATGATATTAAATCTACAAAAAAAACAAGACCAAAACAGAAGAGGTAGACAATGAAAAGAATAGGACCCAGGAGAGAACATTGAGGAACACCGGTAAGATGGGAGATGGATCTGAGGAAAATATTGTATTTGGAACGTTCATCATGACGTCAATGAAGCTTCAATGGCTCCTTATACGATGAAACTAATATAGTTGATGCACAGAAAAACTGAAAAAACAAGTAAAATGTCATAACTCTGGACAGCTGGAACTAAATATTTTATACATCTCTGGTGGCGAAGCTCTAAACTGTGTTTAAAAAGTGAACCGAATTACGCTGTTTCTGATCATAAAAAGGCTCATAGAACGAGGTAGAACCAAAGAAACACAAAGTAGAAACTGAATCATCTTCTAAAATGTGAAATTATCAAGGATATAGCAGGACAAAAAAGTATTCGGCAGCCACTAATTCTATAAATTGTGTCACTTCACAAGATGAGGTCTGTAATATTTATCAACATAGAAAAATCCACGAATCACATTGTAAATATTTTTTGGGGGGATTATGTTGCGGTCATCAAGTATTAAACACATTCAAAGAAAATCAACAATTCTGGCCCTCATGTACTTGCTTGTTCATTAAGATCTTGCATCCTTCACTCTTTACCTGTATTAATTTGGTCATGTTATCTGTATATGAGACACCTGTTGACACTCCTTAACATAATAATAATAATAAAAAAACACTTTATTTGTAAATAACCTTTTAGACTGACGGGAGTGGTTTACTTAAGAGCAGAATTAAAAACCAAACATGATTAAATTAAAGACCCACTTTGTTAAGAACAGCACAGAGGATTAATATGATAAAATAAGGTGTTATAATAGCCCAGTAGAAGGACATTAAAAACAATTATTTAAAGAGAGTTGGAACCCAATAACGAATCCAGATAAAATATGACATTACTTATTAGCGAGTCAGTAAAAGTCTGGTTTTTAAAAGAGATTCTAAAGAAGGCACAGACGTAGCCAGTCTTATTTCCTCTGGGAGGCTGTTCCATTTTGGAACTGCTACATGTCAGAGATGCCAAACCAAGATGAAATATAAAAGTAATTAGTAAAATTAAAAAACTAAAAAATAACCCCCAAAAAAAGGAAGCTTGTGAAATGACGCTTAAAATGGGGGTAATATGATGTCGGCTGGTAAAACCAGTTAAAAGTTAAGCGGAATACCACAACCTTAAAAGTAAATTAACTAAATTCCTTTGTCTTTGAATACAAATTAAATCTTTTCTTTTTTGAATAACTGATGTTTGCTTTCTGGATCTGTAGAAAAAAAGGTTTTACTCTCACTGTGACCTCATTACAAATGGCACCACAAAATTCGGAGATAGACTGAACCATCTCATCCGACCTGTAATCAGAGATCATGCAGCTCGCTCTTAAGCTCCATTGTTCCAGTCCGTGGTGTCAGATCGTACGTGCTTCTATGCTAGGCAAGTTGAGCTCTCTATTCTTCCTCAATCATTTCTTGTATATCTTCCTGGTACTTTTTAATGTAAAACTTCATTGAAAGCTACGTTACTTCTGGTTATTTTTCTACTTTCTACATGTGTTTTTTTTCCACCATTTCTTGTCTGTTTGTCACCATTTTCTTCCCCAGTTTTGTCATTGTGTGTTTGTTTGTACCGTGTTCCTGTTTCATTATAAAACTGTTAAACGTACTCCCGTTTTGTGTCAAGTCTCACTTGGGTTCCGTTAGCACAACGGAACAGCTGACAGACGCACAAATGTGCAGTCATTTCCAATTGTGGAATGAAACTTTGGTTAAAATAGCTGTATCTTATTGAGCAAATGATCCAGAGTCAAAGGTTAGGGAGCACTTGACAATGGGTTGTTACTTGCCACTTATGCTTTACTCGTTCTCCTAATATTTTCTGCACAATATTTAAAATAAACAACAAATGTGAGTAATTAAACTCAGTACTTTGTTCTTGTGACTTCCACCTGTGTCTTACTCTAACATTTGGGATAAAGGGATAAGGCTGTTAGAGACTCACAAAAAGACATCTCTGTACACCACAATTTTACCACTGCCTTGCCCCCCCCCCCCCTCATTTCCTCCTGTAAGAGCGCAACTAATTTCCATGGCAACCCTCTGTGTGCTGTTGTCACATGCCTTGCAACTATGCGCTGCTCAAATAATGTGTGATGCTTCCTCTTGAGAAATAGACGCTGTACTAAATGAATCCTCAGCTCGACAAGTTGATATCTAAATCCTACGTTCGAGACAATTGTATTATTGATGTCAGCGCAATCGTTCGTTTCGGAAAGATGAAGTGAACAAACAAATGTCAGTCCTATTACATAAATGTGTTATATTTATTCTAAAAGTATAAAAAAATATATAGGTTCTGTGGAAGGTTGAGTTAGCACTGGGGCCATGGTTTGAATTCTGACATGTTCGTAGACAATTACAAGAGTGTAATTGTCCCATTACGACAAACACGTCATGTGTAATTCTTGGATGTCACAGCTCAGTTTTTTCCGGCACAGTAAAGTGGTTGTGACTGACAAAATGAGAATTTTCTCCCCTAAGTTGCATTGGCAGCTCACTTATTCTACTATTGTAATGATTGTGTTCTCCTTTTTTTTTTAGAATAATTATTATATACGTGTGCTTAAGGTCTGACTGGTGAAATTGGTGCCTTTTGTGTCTGACCCATTGTTAGAAAGCATTCAAAAGGATAAAAACTGTACATTAAAAAGTAGAGAAATACACAATTCATTATAGATATGAATCTGTAGCTTTTATTCATATTGTGAACAATATTGCAACATAAAAACTGAATATAATCATTCAACGTTGTCATTTCTCACCACATTTTCTGTGTTTTATAAGTGACAGTTGGCAGGTAATATGAACAGGTAATTTTTTTTTAGTTTTTGTGTCAGGTTTTGTGTTTCCATCCTCATTTTTGTCTTAACAGATAATGACACACAGCTGGAGCTAATCCGACGATCACCTGCCACCTGCTCATAAGCCTCTCAGTTCCAGCACTGGTTCAGGATCTCAATGCACCAGCACTGGCAGCATTGACCTCAACATAGTTCTAGGTTCAGTCCTGGTTTCGGTGAAGTTTCTGTGTGTTTGTGAAGCGCCATGTGTTTTCTGTTTATTCTAATTTTAATCTATCTGTTACACCCTTATGTTGACGGCAAAATCCTTGTTGTTGTCCTTTTCTATCTGTGTTTGATGTGGTATATTTAAGTTGGGTTTTTTTTAAATCCGTCTCATGTTTTCCCCTCGGTTTTTGTTTGTGCTTTCCTTCCTGTTCTGCTAATGCCTCTAATTATTCTATGTCTTCTGTCATGTTTGTTTAATAAGTAATTATTTAAAGGAATGCTGTGTGGTCGAGTTACTTTGTTCTACTGCCGCAACACGCACTTGGACCCAGCTTTCACTTCCCTGATATGTGCTAGTAACAGAGGTTCTGTTGAGATTATCTTTTCCCTCATGCAACACGCACAATAAATACTTAAATATTACTATATATACTAAATATTAAAACCTAGAATTTATGATCAACTTGAGGACATTTTATGAAGGAAAAAAAACAAGGTTAAATAGTATTGTTTTGAGATAATTGTCAAGATATAAATGGAACTAAGGTCTGGATCAATGCTTAAAATGAATGTATTATCTTGATGGTCTGCAACACAGTTACAACAACAAGAATACAATACATACATGAACAGTTTTCTTTTAGGGAGTTAATTCTCACTTTGCAGAAAAGTGTAAATCAATTCAAATTCAATGTAATTTAAAGTGAAGCTTCAGAAAGACTATATTGGAGAAAAGAAAAACAGATTCCAGCTAATCAACAAGTGAATCAGTGTGACAGTGGCGAGGAAAAACATTTTAGAAGGCAGAAACCTCAAGCAGAACCAGATTCATTGTTGATGGCCTCCTGCTTGGAGGGTGGAGGGTAAGAGAGATGGATGGAGAAAAGGGAAAGGGAGGATAATGTGAGAGAAGAGAGAAAAGTAAACCTAGAATTTCCAAGATCAAATCAAGGACATTTTTATGAAATATTTAAGTGCAGCTAAAGATGCATTGAGGTGAATGAACCTCTGTCTCCAAGAAGAAAAATACATAAACAGTTTTCTTTAGAACAGACAATCTCCATCTTGCAGTTTGTAAAACAATCAAATATGTCTTTTTTTTTCTGTGCAGAAGAAAACAAACACCAGATCTCTGATATTGCCTTTACCTTAAGCTGTCACCCTTTGGATTTTACTTCCTCTTTCTTTTGTGGGCTTGGATATGGATAATCGAGCTAATTGATGTACATTATAAGACTGCACACACTTTAAAATGGCGATAAACACGTTGTACAAACATTGACTAAACGGTGATAATGTGGTGGCTTAACAGACGTACAGTTCAAAGAAACGCACAAACCCGGCTCGGGCGACTCATGCATTATTTACGACGCCGAAGAAGAAGCATCAGTAATCAAGTTCTAAACAAGATGAGTGGGTAGTTTTAACAATTCTGTCAGGAACTTGTGCGTCATGTACTCCGGCTAATTTAGCTGTGACAAAGTGGGGAGCCAAGACACAAACAGGAAGAGAGACTTATCGACGCTTCACTGCTTCAATGATGAGCTGATTTGCTCGGTTGACAACAAGACAGGTTCTCATTGTACCTGTTGGCAGCGCACTTCGCTTGATTGGTGTCGTCCTTGTGCGCGTTCGACATGAATCTGCGAGTTTTATTACGACTCCTTTGATTCGACAGCAGGGTTTTTGAATATAAACATTCAACATATGTACTCAACGATATTCCAAATTTGCCGTGTCATTTCCACTGTTCACCGTCGCCTCTTCCTTCCGTGCTCATTGATCGTCGCAGCACAACTAATCCATCAATCCGCCAACCTTTTGTCGTTCACCTTCTCACAATGTCATGGTGGACTTCTCCTCAGGTGTACATATATAATAATCAGCCTTGTGTCTTCCTCATCAGTCGCAGGGATTTAGGAGCCATTAATCATGGCTGGCCTCACTAATGGTTGGACAGACTCTCATTCTCTTCTGCTCAGTTAATATCTATTTCTTCAGGGTCTTCTTAACCTACAAATCTCACTGAGGACTACACAAACATTAACAAACATCATTGTCTCTTAACAATCCCGAGTATTATGATTGATTCACCTATAATTGTTGTGGTTACAATCGGTTCCATCTACAGTATTTGACCTTCCCGAAAAGAGTGGCAGAATAACATTCTTTAATGTCTATTAGTACAATTAACCCATCTTTGTAGACAACCTCTTGCTGGAAGTGAAGATTTATTCCATATCCTTGATATCTAAAGCACACACTAGTTAACCAGTGGGTCCCAAAAACTCTGACATGTTAACTGGTTGGACCTAAATTAAGCTTACTAGAGAACTAGTGAAGGTCTAAAAATGTAAAAGTGGACTAGTGAAGGTTTAAAAAAAATGTACTAGTGGATTAGTGAAGGTTCAAAAAAAGTACTAGTGAAGGTCGCAACGCTTAATAGTTTAATAGTTTTGTCAAATAGGTTTACTTGTGAATTAGTGACAGTAATGCAGTGACTAGTAACAGTAATACTAGTTAACGAGTAACCTTGTGACAGCAGCACTAGTAAACTAGTGGGCCTAAACATTTTTACTAGTGAAGTCCAAATTTTTAGAGCCCAATAGATTTATCTCTTTGCTTTATTATCATTTGTTGTTGTTTTTTTGTTGTTTTTTAAGAAAAAATCCCCTGAAAAATACTTTTGTTTCCATTAAACTGTAATTGCTAACATATTCTTGATAATACCCACACCATTTTTCCACACAAAGGTATTTTAATTTTAGTTTCCACGTGCGATCGGCTTCAAATGTCACGTTTGTATAATGTTCCCTGTAAGAGCCTGTCAAGCAAGAGCAGCTTAGTTCATCAAATCAGGCGCTACATGGATCAACACCGACTCCAAGCCCATCACCTAAGTTAGTGTCTCTGGGCTTCAACAGTTAATCCAGATTAACACGGGGAAATAAGATATATAAGCTTTTATAATTTAAATCTGGATGTGAAATGTAATTATAGCGAGTCAGAGTGAGTCATCTCAGTATTTCATACGTGTATATATATATATATATATATATATATATATATATATATATATATATATATTTTTTTTCTCTTAAAATAAGATTATCAGAATTATCTCAGACCATAATTTGACCACCAGAGTGTAATGAAGCATGATGGGAGTCAATTTTGAGGACAAAAGGAGAAACCTTTTAGAATAAGATGGTCAAGAAGTTGTCTCGCTAAAAATGGCGTCAAAGATTCTTCGGTGAGGCTCAGACAGTGAACATGAAGAATCACATTTATCAACAAGACGTATGACATTCATGGCCCCAATTAGTGATCTGTTTGAAAAGAATCTTTACTTCAAGCCTTGTACAACAATTGTTTTGGCTTGTTTGATCGCGTCCATCTGGGGCAAGTTCATAGTACTGTAGCTTCTGTCCAGTTATTTTTTTTTCTTTTTACTGTATCAATTCTCCAGCAACCATTCAAAACTTTTGGTCCTTCACCTCAGATCATGATTGGAAAACTTTGAGCTTTTCATTAAACTGACTTTCAGACAATCTGAACAGTTCTAAGCAAATAATGTGAGAAAAAGGACGAAAAAAAATATTCATGTGCTAGGAGTAAGTATTTGAAAAATATTTTTTTAGTGAAGGATTTTGAGATCTCTATAAATGCTGGAGCAACTTAAGGGCATTAGGATGGATGTGTAAATTTACATAAATTGGGAACATATACAAGCTTCAGCTGATATCTTAAACCTCTGGGTAGGTCCAGATCTAGACTGATCTAGAGATTGAGACCAAAAGAAAAAATGAAAAAGATATTACACACATTAAACAGTATGTTAACCTACATAATTATAGTTTGTATTTTCTAATTATTTGTGTATCTTGATAACAAATCAATCTTTTTATATATATTTTGCCCCATGAACAAGCAGAATCTAAAATAATATTAAATATCATCATTCTCCCTACATATCTCCCAATAAATCAGCTATATATTATTCTAAATAATACATTTACAAGAAGATATACCCATGAAAGAGAGCTGTATCAAGGTTCAGCTTCAAAATTCTGTTCCTGAGTTCCGCCGGGCTATTAGCGGTTTATTAACCGTACAGTTCCTCTTGTGGAAATCCTCCATATTTTCCATCATTTATTGCTTTGTTGTGATCTTTTTTTGTTCCACTGCCCTGTAAGCGGAGGACAGAAAACAAGCGGTGAAGAGGAGCTACAGACAGACTGGCACATCCAGCAGAAGAAACGGGTCATGTACTTCACTGCTCATGAGTTTATTATGGATGTTTAATGGGAAAAAACACAGTTCATTAGTCAATTGTGTGGCTGCTTTTTTTTGCTGATGTTAGTACATACAAACCACAGATTGTAAAAGACAATGTGATCCTCAATTAGCGGTAGGAGAAAACTCATTAGGAAACAATTACCGTCACACTTTCCCATGAGTCCCAACAGAGCACTCCCACCGTCGTAGGTTACAGAATAAAATTAAAGAAAGGCAGAGAAATGCAGTCGTCTGCACCTGTAGATTCGTCTGCGGCAGTCTTCACCAGCTGTTCGGGAAATGTGCAGAGCTATTTTGGTAAACAGGCTGTAATTTTAGAAGGATTCACCTTCTTTGACCTCATTCATCTGCTCTAATAACACATGGGCAGCTTGTGATTTTATCAGTCAACACAAAAGATCTACCGTAGAACAACCTCTGCCTATGCCTGTTCAGTAAGTCCTGTTGAAACCTACATTTGTTTAAGAAACAAAATAAGAAAACTCTGCATGCTATCAAAACAGTCTTGTTTTTTGGCTAATTTGGTTTTGTTGATTGATTACGGATGTCTCGTAAACCCCTGTGTAGCTCAATGCATGCATAGTTAATCGGTAATATTTGTATTTTTGCCCTTCAGGTACGAGCTGGTAGGTATCAAAGGAGATTAGCTAAAGCATGAATAATTTATACCTGAAATAGCAAGCAGGCAAACTGATGGGATAACTGAGTGTTAGGAGTGAGGGGGTTTACTAATTTGTTGTTATAACTCACTGTTTAATTGAATGTGTGTCTTACACCTAAGTGAGGTTTAGTTCTGCGTGTAGTCGATGACTTAGTATTGTGGCACCACCACTAGTCTTTACTGTAGAAAAACCAATTTTCATTAGTATTAAGTAAAGCCCATAATTACTCACATTCACTGAACAATATTCCTTGAAGTACCCTCAGGTAATTTAGTTAACCTGCAGTTATTGGCTAATTTATTGAAAACAACATCTTAAAGGCTGATTTACTAGGATATGTTAAAATTAACACTCTATTCGAGACTGTGTGCTGAACAATGGGTTACTAGCACTAGATTTGGCAAGTGGAAGAAAGGAACTGCTCACCAAGAAAGTTCCTGAGAGCTACTAACTGCTACAAATCGACAAAACGTACACACCAATGGAAAGTGTTGTACTTTAGCCGCATAAACATTCATAAAACTATCAGCAACAAGAAACCTACTGCTAATTAATCTGAAAACTGGACATATTCAGGCTAAATAGTTGAAGTTAAATCAATACACTCTCTGAAACCAACATCCAAGAAAACTAATTTTCAAACTTAACTTTATGTGCAGATGCTGGTCAAGCCTATTAGTTGCCATAATGCCAGTCTTCCACATTGAGCATAGATAATCTCCCTCCATCTTTTACTTTAATTTCTAATTCTGCAGTTTATTTGCTGTTTTCTATCATCCTAAGGAAATCCCACCAAGCTAGTGACAACAGAATCATTGTTCACTGCCATTTAAATCTCCCCCTCTAACTACTTGGCTGAATATAACATTGGTGAGACTTTAGGAAGGATCTGTTTCTTGGCCTGCTGTGATTGGTCAATTTTCTCTTCTACTAGGTAAGCTAATGCCAAAACCCTCATTGTTACGATTTTTTTAAGTTATTACTTTATAAAGTTGGTCTGAAATCTTGGCAAACGAGAGGTTACGAGAGCAAAGTCCATTATGGCGTAATAATGGCTTCACTCCTCCTCCAGTCATTTATATTTATACAGCGAGTCCCTTGGAGACATCAACACATTAGTTACCCTTTAAGGTCACAATCTTAGAGTTTTCTATCGTAGACAGGAGTTGTATGCCCTAAATTAAAAATACCCTTGCTAAGGTTAAAGTTCAACACGATTTCTTCGCAAAAGCACATCAAGCCTTCTGGAATTTTCTAGCTTATCATTTCTGTTAATGGCCTTTTAAACATGGTCATTCTTGTCAGTGAATGTCACCCATTTGTACAGTATTTTTCAAGTGTGTTTACATCAGCAGCATCACAGTAAATGCTGTCAGCTAAACTAGATCATAATATAATGAAGGCAATAACCCTTTTCAATCCTCTCTTGAGAACCTTGACCGAAAAGCAGCTACACAAACAAGCATTGACAAGATTTCTCTTTACCGTCTGACTGAAAAATCTTGTTGACCATCATCTCCACGCTACAGGTTATATCTGACGCGAAAACATGTGCAAACCTCATGTTTTCACAAACAACTCCCGGAGCAGATATTATGCATCGAGATATGAAAAGGAAAAAAGGAATTGCCTGAAGTGATCAGTCACATGTTTTTGTCGAGTATTTTCCGTGGCCGTAATAACTGGCAGCCCTTCAATCACTTATCTGCCACCCGACATGAATGACAGTGCAGCGATAGGTTGGTATTGTGTTGGTGTTGCTATGTGAAAGAGTGGCATTTTCTATTCAGCGTTTCATTTGCTGAACATAAATTGCATGTTGTCATTTGTCAACTTACCACTATGAGCTGGGATTTTTGAGAGGTTTGCATTGCCTACACAATTCATAATAGAGTCAGTGTGGCATTTCGGTGCCCTGACATTTGTAGGTGATTGAACGAAGCTGCCAGTTCATTATCTTTGAAATTAGATCGGCTGTAATTGTGCTGTCACTCCAGCCAACACCACTAACTCAAGGATGTTTAACAAAAAATCCTCCCAAATAACAAATAAAATCCCCATAATGCCACCTTCGCTCATTTGACGCCTCATCCTTCTCCCGGCAGGTCAGGGTCATGGGGTGCGGAAGCCCATTGTGGCTGACTTTGAAGGGGTTTCACCTGGGACAGGTTGCCATTTATCATAGAAGAGACGGTCTCATGCACTCTTGTGCACGTCTCAAGCTACCACAGTGAGATTAGAGGGATTTTCTAAAGGGATTTTAAAAGACATAATTTCAAGTGTCTTTCAGATGGTCTACCCACTCATCACTAGATGCAAATGTCAGTCTTCTACTACAAAATAGCAGCAACATTATCACATTTTTTTTCTTTTGGGAATGCCTCAGGAAAACATCCGTCCTGTTCCCATCATGAAACTCTGGTAATGGGCTGATGAAGCTTCATGAAACACTAGAAATGGGCTGATAAATCTTCATGAAACACTATAAATTGGCTGATGAAGCTTTATGAAACACTAAAAATGGGCTGATGAATCATCATGAAACACAAGAAGTGGGCTGATGAAGCTTCATTATAAAAAACACTATAAATGGGCCAATGAATCATCATGAAACACAAGTAATGGGCTGATGAAGTTTCATGAAACACTAGAGATGGGATGATGAATCTTCCTGAAAAATTAGAGATGGGCTGATGAATCATCATGAAACACAAGAAGTGGGCTGATGAATCTTCATGAAACACTAGAGATGGGCTGATGAATCTTCATGAAACACTAGAGATTGGGTGATGAAGCTAATGAAACACTAGTAATGGGCTGATGAATCTTCATGAAACACTAGAGATGGGCTGATGAATCTTCATGAAACACTAGAGATTGGGTGATGAAGCTAATGAAACACTAGTAATGGGCTGATGAAGCTTCATGAAACACTAGAGATGGGCTGATGAATCTTCATGAAACACTAGAGATTGGGTGATGAAGCTAATGAAACACTAGTAATGGGCTGATGAAGCTTCATGAAACACTAGAGATGGGCTGATGAATCTTCATGAAACACTAGAGATGGGCTGATGAATCTTCATGAAACACTAGAGATTGGCTGATGAAGCTAATGAAACACTAGTAATGGGCTGATGAAGCTTCATGAAACACTAGAAATGGGCTGATGAAGCTACATGAAACACTAGAAATGGGCTGATGAAGCTTCATGAAACACTAGAAATGGGCTGATAAATCTTCATGAAACACTATAAATTGGCTAGATTAAAAAGTATGTGAGGTTTCATGAGTGAATGCTCTAGATAAAAGGGTATAGAACAAGAGTGCAAATCTAGTGTGTGTGGAAAGTGTTTCATGAAGCTTTATTAGCCCATCACTAATATATACTGTTATATGAAGAGGTTTACATTTACCAGGAACCATCTTGTGAAAGTTACCCTCCCAGATCATAATATGCATAACACTTATTATATTTAAAGATACACAGCTTACAAAACCAATAGTACGATGCATTTAAATTGGAACAACAGGACTATCATAACCATATATATAAACTTGATCCAAATCTGACCCAGATGTAATACTAATATATTATGGTAAGTGTTTAATTCATAAGGCAAATGTTAAAAAGTTTTGCCTTGTTTCTCTGCAGCTCCCTTAACTCAATGCTGGAACAAAATAAAAAGTAAAAATCAAATGATTTCAAAGGTTCTTATTTGAGAGCTCTGCACAGGTATAATTACATTTCGTTTCAGCTGTGGCTGTTGACCTTTAGGAGATTATGATCTCGTCTTAAATGTGAAGGAGCTTTAGCTCCACTTGTAAGTGAACAAGTAAACCAGCAAGTGCAAGCGGCGGTA
This sequence comes from Callionymus lyra, assembly GCF_982586985.1. NCBI lineage: Eukaryota > Metazoa > Chordata > Actinopteri > Syngnathiformes > Callionymidae > Callionymus > Callionymus lyra. The sequence goes on from NC_141823.1 coordinate 16,123,466, forward strand.
TATATTTGCCCTGAAACTGTAGTCTGCTGCATCGTTGAACACGGGAGCACGACCATTATTTACACAACTATTCCCAAACATGTCTAAAATGGGGTTATTTTTCACGCATTTAAGTTCAATTTTAATTCACCAAGAATTTATTTAAATCCTAGAACCTCCGTTATTAATTTGTTTTGTTAAAAATAATTAAAAAACCCTAAAGAATGTGGAAGTCTTGGAGGTTAAAGTGAAGTAATGATTGAAAAAAAAAAAGTTTTTCTGTTACTTGCAAGTCATTCTCAAAGTGTTGTGCTAAACGGTAAAATAAAGACACTGTTGTAATGTGTTTGACGCACGAGTCACAGACTCTTGAACTGCAGGTTAACACATGACATTTTCATTACAATGCACAAACAGTTCCTCCCTGGTTTATCCCCAGGGGTGTCAAACTCAATGACACATGATTTTTCGAAAATAAGCCATGGACTCAACCGATGGAACTGAAGGCAACATTCTTTTTTTCTTCTAACAACTAAATTAAATAATGGAATGGCTTAAAAAACAACAATAAAAATATCAGTTTTTACTGACTTATCTTAATGGCAAAATGTGAAGTTTAGTATTTTATGAGAATTAACTGTTGTGTGTGGTGTCATTTAAAAAGAATACATTTTAATGATCAGTATATGTAATGTGTATTAATATATCAATATTAATACTAATCCGTATTCACAGTGCCATTAAATGGGTAGACATGAGACTCGGTGGTGAGAAATGGTTAAAAGAAAATGTGTGTAATGGGTAATGACCATGTAAGTAATATATTGCCCTCTTGGGGAAAGTTTTTTTTTTTAAAGAAAATGATCATGCGCCGTGAAAAGGAATGTAATGTGCAAGATGAAGCACGTCAATTTTATTAATATGCTCTATGTCATCACTAGCTTTGTGAAGTGTATAGGAGCACATTTTTTGATTAGGGTGAGGTTTAACAGTTTTTTTCTTCTCTAAAAGTGTTACATTTTTAAATAAAAACCCATTCAGTTGTTACTTTAGTATTATTGAGTCTTGTATTTGATCAATGAAGACTAAACACACAAAATCCGAAATAAGATTTAAATTGTTGCCACTAAACCTGAAGATTAATGCCATTTTAAAATAAAAATATAGAGAAACTTGCCATAAATGGGACCTCTCTGCCTCATTTGACGCCATTACACGCACAGCAAATGTACCATAATGCAAAAGAGCCGGTTGGAAGAAACACTTTTTATCGTCAGATCTTGATTCCAACACTTCACTTTGAAGGGCAACTAAAGAAAAAACAATAAACATCTTTCCCGACTCACTCGCATGTTTCAGATGTGGAAGTCTTCCTCTTCTCTTCTAGTAAGTCCCTCATCATGACCACATTTTGAACTTAATACTTTTTAAAGTAATGGAATCTCAGCAAATGAGAGGTTACGCGAGTGGAGTCCATTATGCCTTAATAATGGCTTCACTCCTCCTCTGGTCAGCTGCAATCATACCCTGCTTTGTTGATACAACGAGGCCCATGGATAGACTTATGGACTTCCAACCTCATTTTGTGATGTAAATATTTCAATGGAAAGCGAGTTTTGTTTTGGGGTGTGTGTTAAGTTTCATGGCTATTGAGGCACTGACTTGAGCTTTTACTGAGAGTAAACACTGTGGATGTTTTATAGAGTCACGCTGTCTCAGAAATATTTCTCTAAAGTTGTTATCGGTGATATAATGAGGAACAGCAACAGACACACAGCATGTGACCCAGTTTGTGCTGGATCTCAAAGCCAAGAGTGAGGCACATCTCTGCACTGCCTCACCTGGAAATGTATTACTTGTATTTGATAGTGAAATACTCAAATTCAGCCGTTTCTCTCGTCACTGCTGTGATGTGAAGGGATGTCAAGATCATATTCAGTAACTACTCAAACCCTCTCCCACCCAAACGTATGTCTTAAATATAAATGCTCCAGCTAATGTTCTGAATATTGGCATAAGAATGAAGATATTACTAGTTTAACAGTTTTTTTTATAATGTGTTGCATATGCTGTAGCCTTACCTTTCAGCGATGGACAATAAGCAGCAACATGTGAAAATTGTTTTCCTGATATTTGTATAAATATGTTTTGACTCAGAGTCTGTGTGTGTCATGTGACCATCAAACTCCTTTACATCAGTGGGTCAGAGACCATGTTTTCATATGAAGTAATGAGAGGTTTTTTTTCAATTTACAAAAGAACAGGAAACTGATACAACAAATAAAAAATAGATCTGCAGAAGGAGTGTAAGAACAGAGCTTTGTTAACTTTGCTGTTAAATTGATCTGACACTGTTGGGGGGATTAAAAAATGGTCCATTTTATCTGTTATCATTAGTTAATATGTGGTAACTGGAATGTCATCCCAAATAAAATTGCTGACATTTTTCCAGAAAAATGTGTTTTGTCAGCATGACGCAATAATACAAAGTCATATCTTTTTGTACTGTTTTCGCTTGCTTTCGCAAATCTTCTCACCATAAACCCTATTTTTGTGGTTATGCAATATGGAAATTTCATTCCAGTGACGACTGCAGACAAAGATAAAATGACTTAAGATACACAAACCTTGACCTTTCGCCACACTAGAATTGCTTTTGAAGGACAGGTGAAAAGTTGTGTGTCAACAAAACATTTGAGTCACTTTGGTGGCTATTGTAAGATTTTCTCTCATTTTTCTTTTTCCATCTCTCACTCACTCTTTTGAGCGAAAACATCACCAATTAACCTGTGGATGTATTTGGACTGTAGGAGGAAAAGGACGGATGCACCAAGTTGGATTCAGAGAACCTCACTATTATTGCATTTTAGTTCCTTTTCTCTTTTTAGATTGAACTATTTTCCAGGATCTGCTTCACACAATCAGCACAAATGTAAAATCTTTCTGACCTTTTTTTTCTTCTATCTATCCCTGTGAACTGTCTGAAAAATGTAATGTCAGCAAATGTGACTGAAAGGATGAGATGAAGGAGTCAAGGAAGAGATCAAATTAAAATAAGACTAAAGTTGTGGAGACGGATGAAGGATTCCTTTGCACTTTTGGCATCTTTAAACTAATCCACCGAGGATATCTCTGTAGATCTCAGCCGTGTCAATCAATGTTCACCAGTCTTTCATAAATGGCATCACGCCTGTGCAAATGCCAACCATCAGACAGTGGATTATCAAATGAGGGTGTGAACATTTCTCAGTAAGATGTGTTTTTTTTGCAAGAATTCTGAAGCCACTGCTGCTGCTGCAGCTTTGAGTTTAGATGGCCTTAAATTAAATACACTTTTTTTTTAAACCATATATTTAGAAAAAGGGCAAGTTAGCATTTCTAAAAATTAATTCCAAGAATTATCTGAATATATAAAATAGTAAGTTTGTCAGTGTTTCTGTCTATCTTTAAGTTAGCGACTCGTCAGGTCAAGGGAAAAGGGCCAAAACTCCCTCATGACAATTAAAATACATCTGATTTCCAGGAAATGTAAAACTACATGTATTTTGTACTTGATTTATTTAATGCTGCAAATAAGAGGCAGAAGACTAGCAATGAAGAATTATGATCACTTGAGCTCATTTCGGATCTACTTTCGAAAATTAGATTTATATATTATATGCAAGTAAGTAAGTAAGTAAGTAATTTTTATTTATATAGCGCTTATATGTATTCTATTATTAATTAAAAAATTAATTATTCCTTTTCCACCTTTCTCTTGTTTAGGTTATTTCTTATTCCCTTTTTGTAATCTGCATGTTATCATTTATTTAACCTGGTTGTCCCCAAACTACAGCCTCCACATTCAGACGGGCTCCCTGAACGATACCAGAGACACTTTTCTTTCATATACAGTGCGTGACAAAAATAAAGGAGCACCTATTTTTTCAGAGTAGCTAAATTAGAATCAAGACTGATCTTTTTGTTGTCGTTATATTCTACACCTACCTACACTTTTTGCTCTCAACGGTCTAGTTTGAAGAATATCAAAATGTTTAGGGTCTTAAACTTATATTTCTGCCATTATTTCTGTGAAGAACCCAGAGTGGGATATTTAATAATGTGTGGCTTTCTGAAAAACAATACATTTTTACATTAAGGCACACATGCAATATTTTCTCTGTTACAAACTGACCCCAGCCCCCTCCAGAGAAGGGCAAAGTTATGTGGCCCTCACTTAAAATAGTTTGGGGACCTTCCTAAAGCTTACATACAGTACATACCTGACTTGCATGATAAGCATAAGGTATTTAAGATAATTGAATAAAAATAATGATCACCATTGTGTTTCTATTGTTTCTTTAGATTATTAAAAACTCTGGTTAGTATATATACATATAGCTGAAAATATATGAGAGTTCTGATCGTTCATGTCTTTAATAACTTAATTTACTTACTTCTGCCGGGTGGGGTCGCAGGGTGCCAAACCTTTTCCATCTACTCGAGGCAGTTTGTATTTTTATTTATGAATATCTTTTAACGACGGATGGATTGTTAAACCGTAACTTCATTATAGCCTAGAAGAGACTCGCAGATGCATAAACTCATCAATGCCACACTGTTCTCTGTCGAGTAGTATCTTATCAGTGTTTTTGCCTCTGGGCTCCTCCTACAAAAGTAGATTCTGTAAATACACCACGGCTCAGGTCACAAGTTGATGGAGAACAACAACTATTAGTGGTTGTTCCACTGGTCGATCCAGAGAACTTACCCTGGAGTCAAAATCCATGCTGGAGTTCTGGTTTTTCAATGCTGAATGATTCCTGTCCAAAACTTGCAATAACAATTTCCTCATGAAGAAATCTTGTTCACTTTTACAATTATTGGATCATTCGCACATTTCTTGTTTTAAACAAGCGATTTGGATTCCATCGCCATGTTTGAAACGCATAACATCAATTCAACTGTACTTCAAGTGTTCAATCCCAATGGAGTTATTTCAATTGAATTTACTGTTTAAGTTAAATAAAAAAGACAAAAACAGTTGTTATACAAGTGAATAACAATGAGCAACATTGGCAAAGAAAAACATTCTTTTAACAGGAAACCTTGAGCAGAACCAAACTCGGTGTGAACAGGGTTTTTTTTTCTACAGACAAGGTCATGAATAGGAATCTGGATCCTTTGGTACCGTCATGGAAAGTGAAGGATTTGTGCTTAAATATGGAGAGGGTTTGTGTGAAGAATAAACTATAGACAGTAATAATTTGCGGCGTCATCTTCCTTGTCAATACCTGGTACCAACACATACACACTTCACACATATTAGTTAAACTCAAGGGGGAAAAAAAGGTTTTAAACATGCCCACTTTCATTGTTTAAGTAGAATTGGGTTTTAAATAAATAAAATAAACAGTAAACTGCTTTCATTATTGGTTCAAAAAGGGCTAACTTGAAAGTAAATGGATTATGTTGGTGTATCTTCATCCTTATTTTAAGTGTTTATTATTCACTATGGCTTATGGGCGCTGCTGCCTTGAGATGCCATACAGAAGAAAACTAAAAAAAAAATCACATTAAAATGAATACAACAAATTAACTTTAATGTGCCTATGGTGACACAATTGTGAAGCGATCGAGACCATGTGCATTTTTCAATATTTAATGAGGTTCTTGGCAGAGGTATACAATGCCTTAGTGCATTTCTAGTAATCTATATCATGCCCTTCACTCAGTCAACCACTGCTGAACAGAAGAAGTCTTTTTCAGTACTGATTAACTAATGTTACACCCATCTCCACCCAGGTGATTTTAGGGCGACCCTCCTCCTTCCTCAGGCTAAAGTTGCTCTTGTGCCTTTGTTTGTTCTCCCAAATGTGTGTTCTGGTTGAAATACTCCAGCATAGTGTAATCAGCGGGGTCCCTCTTTATTTCTTTCTTTCTTTCTTTCTTTCTTATACTTTTTTCTTTGGAGGTTCCTGGACATACTAAAGCCACCACATTTTGGAATGGATTGGTCAACCCACCACTGTAGGTCAACTGGCAAAGCTCTCTTTTTAGACCCTGGTTAAGTTCCTCCCCAATCTTTCTGCATGAACTGAAAGAATGAGCTCATAGCCAAAATTGGCTTCACCAAGCTGTGAGTTGTATTAGGCTAGTCCTAAACTTAACTATGCCAAGGCACTTTAAACACCATTAGCCTTTGGCAAGGGACCCTGTTTGCAAAACAATCAAATATTTGAAAATATTTAAACAAACATCAATTTTCAGAGTGTATTTACTTATAATCACAATATTTATTGTTTTAAGAATTGGACATTATTAACAATGTTTTCTTCCCAACAAACTTCCATGAGATAAGAACAGGAAAAAAAACACACACATTAAAGAGTTTAGATGTAGAGATCCAGACACACGAGACATTTCGGGCAATGGTGGCCATTTTTCTGCATCATATTTTTGTATTTACGATGGCCATGAAATCTCCTGGGGGCTTTTTTTCTTTTTCATACCCCTGTCAATTTCATGCTCACTAGCTAGCTACAAGCTACTGGGTAACAGCCAGACTGACAGAGTGTAGCATCATCACAGGTAATGTGGTAAAGGTGCATGTTGTATGTCCAGGGAAAATATGACATTGTTTTAAATCCCCCAAAGCCTAATGCCACTACTTTAGTTCTCAGACATCATCCAGATAAGTGCGTTCCTCTCTGCGATACACTTATTCTGAGGGTTTCTTTCCCTAAAACGCTAAATCTCAAGTTTTAAGCCCAAACTTAATATTTGTACTTGATAACAGAGTTCTGTTGATGTCTTATTTATCGAAGGACATATACCTGGTCTATCCAATTAAAAAATTACGTTCTTCCGCTGCGCCCTCAGCCTTCACACCTTTTTTTTTTTTTTTGGTCGAGGACCAGCGATTTTGGCCGTCGGCTGTTTACATTTTCCTTAAGCAGATCCTCAGATTGTGTTTATTTTTATTTTTTTAAGATAGATAGGAGATAAATGATCAGCATGACCTTGTAGTTTAATGGACAGGAAAGATAAACATATTTGTTCCTTGTATTATGCATGAAGGCAACAGCGTGAACAAGTCAATATGTCGGCGAGAGAATCAAACCAAGGTGAATGGTGTGATCGACTGCAGCGCCTGTACAGGAACCATGACGTTCTGGCCCTTTCCCCGAGACTGTCTCCAGGCGATGCATCGCGGGGCCACAAGGCATGAATTCCCAGTGTCTTCATAGATGAAGGTATGACTGAAATGTATAGCAAGGTACTTTGTTTACATCAAATTGTCCATCATGCTATTATTAATAAAAAAGGTAAAGTGAGGTTTGGTTGCCGATAATTAATTAATATAAACGTATAAATGTAATATATAGTCTTTATTGACATGCTTTTCTTGCACAAATCCATCCCTTCCTTCAGCTTATAATGTAATATTATCTGGACCCATGAATATTTTCTTTTTTTGTTGGCAATACGGAGAAAAAAACCGCACGCGGTCTCTAATGACTTCTTTGAGTCGAAGAAAAACTCACATCTGGAAACACTTATGCTGACACTTTCCCCACCTCATCAGGGTGCCAGATCTTAAAGCGAGGGGACAGTTCTCTCCTTCAGCCGCTCTCTCGCGGCGACGGACGCTGACAGCTGGATCCAGAGCCGGGTCAGGGCACCAGGCTGTTTGTGCTAATGGACTGCTGACCATGCAATAAGACAAAACACTCACCAAATACCTGCAGGAGAGCTGGCACCACGGGAACTTGGGTTGGATTTGCATCGCCATGTGGCGCTTGTTGTTCTGCCTATATTATAAAACAATATTGGAAATTATGCTTGTCGCACTCTTTGTATTAGGTTGGACAATATTGCTATTACATATTTATGTTTGTAGAAGACGTGCAGCTTTAAATGTCCAAAAAAGAATAGCTAAGAATATTTGGTCGCACAAATAGTATTGCGACGATTGTCTAGACTAAAAAATAATTGCTTTCTGACAATAAAGTGAACCACAATATAATTGAATAGATTTCAGACTCATTAATATTAGTATTAATATCAAGAAAAAATGTAGTAAGTAAAAACATTTTTGCTGTAGCACACCAAATAGGATTTATTTTAAATATTGGGTAATTCCAAGTCAGTTTTCCAAGTATCTAAAGAAAAATATTTTTTTTATAATTTACTAAGTAATCAGTTTTTTAAATTTAATAATAATAATAATAATAATAATTATTATTATTATTATTATTATTATCAGTTTTTTAAATTTACTGATAATGGAGGTGAGATTGAAATAACTAAATACAGAAAATGCCTGCATTAAAATGAATTGAATTACTATATATTTATCTGCAAAACTGTGGCAGAATAAATGTCTGTGTGGTGAAAAATGCATTTGTGATTCCTAGTAAGAAAGGTTTATCAATTTTCTGCTCTTTCAACTTCTTTTATACATATAATTAAATTCTACTTGGTGGATCTTTATTCTTTTTTTTGTAAACTGCGTAAAATTCACTTAATAAATTATTCAGCTTCAGAGTGGTTTTAAACTGCACACAGTCTTTTTGTAATTATGTATAGTTTATTTTTTATTTAGTAATAATTAATGAATCACAGTTTGCACAGTGAACTGGTCCTTGAAGATATTCATATTTTAATGGTTCAACTAAATAAATAAATGATAGAAAACAGAATACAGTAAATCTCCTTTAAATTAATGTTTATATTCAAGTATAGTGTAATAAAACCATTTAGGGGACTAAATCCTAATCGTCTAAAGGAATAACAAAATTATATTAAAAAATATTTCCGATGAACACTTGATGTGATCCAATGCTAGCTCTGTACAGTAGATCAAAAAATAATTGAAATACAAGAAAGTGCTCTTTGACACAATATAATACTGGACCTGCATTTAAGTCGCCTACTCTTTTTTTTATTCTTCATTCTTTCCTCTGGTCACCTGAGTATTCCAGTGTGATCAAATCATGGGTTTTGTAGCCGCAAGTGGCAGCTGTAGATACGATTATGACCAAGTCAGTAATTATGATACAGAGATTGGCTGTGATTAAACTTTACAAGGCTTCAAGTGCTTCACGAATCTGTCACTCTCAGGACACCGACATTGATTCTGCTCGAAGGAACCTGATGCATAGTGGAATCCCGCAGTTTATACTGGTTAACCACATGACTCAGACTGGCAAGAGTCTGGCCACTAAAATTCACACTTAAATGTCTGAGATAAGAGATAAGTGTGAACCAACATATCACTGAAGTTTACGAGCTTAATAAATACAATTGGCTCCAGGTCCCTCAAAATTACTAAAGCAGCTCTGAGTAGTTTTGGGTACCTTAATATTTTTGTACTATTGTAATATTTTCATAAAACACATCAACTTAAAACTTGTTGAAAGATTTGTATACCGTGACTTGAGGTGTTTTGTGTGATTTTTAGTGTAAAAGTTCTTGGGGATGGTGTGAACATGCTACATATCGCGCTGGTTGTCGTGGAGGGGGGGGGGGGGGGGGGGGGCGGTTAAAGTTATATTATTTACAAAGTCGTCATAACATCATATTTCATTATCCACAATCTGATTCATTACCTCATCGGTATCCATCCTTCAGTCAACCAATGGAAGTCTGGAAACAGAACATCCGTCCAACTCTGCAAACCGGGACAACTTTTGCGACGTTTAGCGAGTGCTCATGGGAAATGTGCCCTCCCGTCGGTCTAAACACTAACACTTTAGTCCAGTGGTGTCGCTCGACTTAAAATCGCATAGAGCTGCTTTAATCAGAAACCAAATAGACAAGACCAGACATACTTTATATTCCAACAAACTCCCTTCTTTGAAAGAGGACATGAGAGTTAAATCCTAATTTTGACTTTACTATGTTATTCTTTACTTTCTCAAATGAAGGCGTAAACAGTGAATATGCATAGCTAGATGTGTGCTGGTGAAGCTTCACGAAACGGTGTTATTTTGTTTAGAGGTCAGTAGGTGGCGCCATCAGTTTAAAAATGATGTGATGTTTCATTAGAGAAGTTATTTAAAACAAAGGAAAATAGCCGTGATGGCCTGATGAAGCTTCATGAAGCAGTGTCATTATTTTAGAGCCCACTAGATGGCAGTCTTTGCAATAACATAGCTCTAGTAAATTTATCCCTTGATTTCTGCAAAAAATGGTTAATATATATATTTTTTCTTTGTTTCATCGTCAACAAGTGTGAGTATCTTCTGTATCGACTCTCTTTTCTCAGCCAATCCTTGTCCATCATATTTTGCATTGTTCTGTCCACAGGCTAATATAAGAGGTTACCTTATACCTCATAGTTATTGTAAAGGCTAGAAACTGCTTTACCATGAAAATCTAAAAAGATCAAAAATCTGATATGAAGCGTGACGTGGTGAACGATTGCTGTAATTGCAGTGAGAAGGACACATGGCGTCAATGAAAGAACAAGCTGAGGGCTCATTTTTCATCATTGTGTGAATATTTCTGGATTGAATGAGGGGACGATTGTTAAAAAAAAAAAGCTGCTGGAGGAACTCTGCAAGGAACCTTTTGTGTGTCATTGTGTAGTCTGTACAACACAGGGCAACATGTCTGTTGTGTGCCCTGAATTGATTATCGTCAACCCTGCTTGTCATGCAAAATATGTGTGTATAAAAAGCCAAAAATGATGTTTATTTATATACTCAATCTTTATTTATACAGGAAACACCACCGACATTCAGACATTGAATATTTACAAGAAAAACTCACACACACACGATTTAAAACTACAATTATTTCTTTATTTAATTTGTATACAGGTCATTCCAAGAAATTGGTTCCTTCAATAGTGTATGTGTCAAGATGTCTCAAAATACATTTAAATGTACAATTAATTGTAAATATGAATCTTACAGATATTGGTCATCTTACCAATTACATAAAATAGAACATAATATGTTTATTGTCAAACAATACAACGCAAAATAAAAAAACAAACAAATGAGAAAGATCAATTAAATAAATAAATGATTCAATAAAGTGAAAGATAGCATTTTTTACCTTGTTTTTTTTTATTTATCTTTTTCTTTTGACAATAATCATAGTTGAAAAAATGATCAGGATCTAATAATAATGTCAATAAACCGATGAAGCTTCAGAAAGCAGTGTTAATTGTTGGAGCTCAGTAGGTGGCGCCATCATCTGCAAAATCTGTCAAAGATTTCAATAAAAATCAGTTTTAAAAGCAATTCATTTGAGAGCAGATAATAAGTAACTTAGTAAGTAATTTATATTTGTAGAGCGCTTTTCCAGACCAGGGTCAAAAAGCGCTTAAACAATAAAAAAAAATCAAGACAACACTGAGAACAACACAGGAGTCTCAGAAAATCAGGGAAAAGCCTGTAAGAATAAACATTTCTTGTGTTTCATCAGCCAGTCAACACTAATCAATATGTGTCACTTTATATGGATGTTTTTGGAAAATTAAATTCTAATCTCAAATTAAATTTCAAACTGATGATGTTACAATTTTATAACACAATTATTTATATATAAATATTTACATTCATGCCTGAGGTGTGAACATATTTCACCAATTATATGTTAAAAGGATGAATGGAGTTTTTTCCATAAACTGTAATTTTCCCATCGACTATTTAATTGTTGCAAATGTTTGTTTTCTCTCTCTCGCCAAAAAAACCTTCTCTTGGCTCTGGTGCTGGATGAAGAGCCACCTTTAGATGGCAGTGTTCACCATGTCAGGCTGATCAGATACATCTCCTGGCGGCATGGACTGAAAATTGAGAGTTATCAGCTGCAGTGGAAGAAACGGATGGCCAGGATGGCATGAGTAGAAAGAGGGAGAAAGAAAAAAAAAAAAACCTCGTTAATTCCCATTAAATAAAATCCGGGTGTGATCATTTGAACGCAAGCTGGCAGATGTAGTGCGCGCGTGAACTTGTCAGGTGGGATGATCTGCAGTTTAGGAGACGCATTCAAAGTCAGATCAGAGTGTCGTCAGATCATCACAGTAACCGTGTGCGGCGGAGGAACTTGTAAAAAAAAAAAGAAAAAGAAAAAAGAAAGAAAAAAGAAACGCACCCATTAAGCAAAGAGCTCTCCGTGCGCGCTGCTGGGTGGCTTTGATGACGGAGGGAAACTGTCAAGGTTATTTCTAACGGACAAACGCTGATGACTGACCGCAGGAGGGGTGTGTGTGTGTGTGTGTGTGAAGAAGTGAATATGCACCCGGTGCAAACATGACAACGGCCTCTCTGTCTGACGCGCGGTTATGAGTGGCACAAGGGCTGCTATTGTGCGTTTTCCCCAAAAAAAACCCATAGACGCGCGTCTTGCATTTTTTTAATACGCTTTAACAGCGGCTTTTAACGTCCGTTTTTTTCTCTCCCCTTGTCACGAACTGTGTTATCATCGGTGTCATCTTCATCCTCCATCATCCTCCTCATCATCATCATCGCCCTTCAAGCCCCGGAGGGGAGGGATGACGGTTAAACGTCCCCGCAAGCCCGCAGCATCTTTTTCTCGCGGAGCATCTCCTCCTCGGCGCGGACTACCCCCCCACCCACTTTTTTTTTTTTTGGACCTCTCTGACGGGCGTGGATGCGAACCAATGAGACTGCGAGTCCATTTACGGGCGCAACCAGGAGGGGAGGGGTGGCGACCAATCCGGGTGTTCAGCGGGGTTTCGAGGGTAGGGGGGGGGCGGCGGTGGTGGTGATGCTCCTGCAGCTCTCCGAAGGGTTTACAGAGAGTTAGTGGAAGATAGTCTTGCTCTTGGACTGGGAGAGCAAAAGGATAAACGGCACCGACACGCGCCGCGTCCAGAAGAAGAAGAAGAAGAAGAAGCAGCTTCTCTTGATCCAAAAAAAACCTCTTTTGCTCAGCCTTTTGGATGATGGAGCCAGATGGATGTGGGACCATAACGGGACATGAGTGACTCCTCACCGGCGCGTTCACCTTTAACAGGTAGCCTGACGGAGGAGGCGGAGAAGCTGTGGCTCTGCTTGGGACGTGACACTTGAATTCCCTTGAAATAACACTGGATGCTGCGGTGAAAACTATACAAGCATCACGGACACGGAGCGAAAAAAGTGTGCAGAGACTGACGCAGCCACAGACTTTGCGTTTTCCTCCAAAAATCCAAATTTTGAAGAGGAGTTTTTATTTATTATTTTTAAATTAAGTATTCACTACTGGACTTTGCCTGCTGGATAAAAATAATAAAAAAAAATCACCTGGACGCAGGTTGATGAGAAGGATATGGACCCAGCATAGAGCATTTCTTGGTATGTACACTCTGGAATTCATGAGCAGTATTCTAAACACTGTCATTCTCTATATAAGGCTTCATTCATGTGTGTCATTGCATTTCAGAGCTGGTCACACAACTCATCGCTTTACATTTGAGGGAGTGCATATTTAGGCTGGGTAATGTTTTGTGAAGTTTTTTTGACAAAATAAATACTGCACTGTAAATGAATATTTAAGAAATTTATTATATTTTCATTATTGTTTTATTCCTTCTCTATAAAGATCTGACTTGATTTTTAAATTGTATGATAAAATATATATTTTGTGTGTATTCTCAGGCTGGCAAGTGGAGTCAACACAAGAAGATTTTATCACCAATCAAATTTCAGTTGTCCAGACTGGAATATCATTTGCACTGACATGGATCTAAAAGACTTTTACCTGTTGGGCGCTCTGCTTGCCTGCATCATGCTCGACCCTTCAATAGCCCAAGAGTTAATATATCCCATCAGAGAAGAACTGCAAGAAAATGTCCTCATTGGAAACATACCAAAGGACCTCAATATTTCCCACACAAACGCTGCCACGGGTGCGAGTGCTAATCTGGTGTACCGACTGGTCTCCAAGGCTGGAGACGTCCCATTGGTCCGCGTTTTGAGCAGCACCGGAGAGATATTCACCACATCAAACCGCATCGACAGGGAAAAGTTGTGCCCCGGTCCCTCGTTCGAGGACAGCGAGTGCTCCTTTGAATTTGAAGTAGTCATTCTGCCGAATGATTATTTCAGACTCATTAAAATCAAAATAGTTGTGAAAGACACCAACGATAATGCGCCCATGTTTCCATCGCCGGTGATCAACATCTCCATCCCGGAGAACACGCTCATTAACAGCCGCTTCGCCATCCCCTCGGCCACTGACAACGACACCGGCCCCAACAGTGTCCACAAATACGAGCTGATCAATGGACAGAGTGCTTTTGGCTTAGATATCGTGGAAACACCCGAGGGGGAGAAGTGGCCCCAGCTCATCGTGCAGCAGAATCTTGACCGAGAGCAGAAGGACACGTATGTGATGAAGATTAAAGTGGAGGATGGCGGCAGCCCTCAGAAATCCAGCACTGCCATTCTCCAAGTCACCGTAACCGATGTGAATGATAACAAACCCGTGTTCAAAGAGAGTCAGGTAGAAGTGCACATTCCTGAAAACTCCCCCATCGGCACATCTGTCGTCAGGCTGCAGGCCACGGATGCAGACATCGGGGCGAATGCTGAAATCCGATATGTATTCGGGACTCAAGTGCCACCTGCTACCAAGAGGCTGTTTGCTCTTAACACGACAACAGGACTGATCACCGTGCAGAGGCCACTGGACCGGGAGGAGACGTCCATACATAAGCTGTCCGTGTTAGCCAGCGATGGCAGCTCAAGTTCGGCCCGAGCAACAATTACTATTAATGTTACTGATGTTAACGACAACCCTCCTAATATAGATCTGAGATATATAATCAGCCCTATTAATGGCACTGTTTTGCTCTCGGAGAAGGATCCTATAAATACCAAAATAGCCCTCATTACAGTGTCGGACAAAGACACTGACATCAATGGCAAAGTGATCTGTTTTATTGAAAAGGATGTGCCCTTCCATCTGAAAGCGGTTTACGACAACCAGTACCTGCTGGAAACCTCAGCACTGCTGGACTATGAGGGGACAAAGGAGTATAACTTTAAAATCGTTGCATCCGATTCAGGGAAACCAAGCTTGAATCAAACCGCGCTGGTGAGAGTGAGACTGGAGGATGAGAACGACAATCCACCTATTTTTACTCAACCGGTGATCGAGCTGGCTGTCGTCGAAAACAACAAACGTGACTTGTTCCTCACCACTCTGACGGCCACAGATGAGGACAGCGGGAAAAACGCGGATATCGTTTATCAATTGGGACCCAACGCGTCTTTCTTCGATCTCGACCGCAAAACCGGGGTTCTGACGGCATCCAGAGTTTTTGACCGTGAAGATCAGGACCGTTTCCTTTTCACAGTGACAGCGAGAGATAATGGCACTCCACCTCTGCAGACTCAGGCAGCTGTCATTGTGACGGTGCTGGATGAAAATGACAACAACCCCAAGTTCACACATAACCACTTTCAATTCTTTGTATCTGAGAATCTACCAAAATACAGCACTGTCGGAGTGATAACGGTGACTGACTCGGATGCCGGGGAAAACGCTGCAGTTTCACTTTCCATTCTGAATGACAATGAGAACTTTATTCTGGACCCATATTCTGGAGTTATAAAATCAAATGTGTCATTTGATCGCGAGCAGCAGAGCTCTTATACGTTTGATGTCAGGGCCGTGGACAGTGGCAGGCCCCCTTGCTCCTCTGCTGCCAAGGTGACCATTAATGTCATAGATGTCAATGACAACACCCCCACGGTCATGTATCCTCATTCCAACACATCCTTCAAGCTCGTCCCCCTCTCCTCTATTCCCGGATCGGTTGTTGCCGAGGTGTTTGCAGTCGATGGAGACACCGGGATGAATGCAGAACTCAAATACACCATAGTGAACGGGAACAGCAAAGGCTTGTTCAGGATTGACCCTGTCACTGGAAATATTACTCTGGAGGAAAAACCAACGCTGAGTGACATCGGGCTACACAGACTGGTGGTCAACATCAGTGATTTGGGGTACCCCAAGTCTCTTCACACTCTTGTGCTGGTATTTCTTTATGTCAACGACACTGTTGGCAACGCATCACTAATCTCAAGTCTTATCCGGAGAACGATGGAGATGCCAATCGACCGAAACATTGGCGAAAGCAGTGAACCTTATCAAAGCGGCGACTATTTAACTATAATGATCGCATTTGTAACCGGGGCCTTAGTGGTGATAATTGTCATCTTTGTCACCGTGCTACTGCGCTGCCGCCATGCCTCGCGGTTCAAAGCTGCACAGAGGAAAAAGCAAGGCACAGAGTGGATGTCGCCCAACACAGAGAACAAGCAGAATAAAAAGAAAAAGCGCAAGAAAAGGAAATCACCGAAAAGCTCGCTGCTCAACTTTGTCACCATCGAGGGAAACAAACCAGATGATCCGGCACATGAGCCCATCAATGGAACCATCAGCTTGCCCACCGAGCTGGAAGACCAAGGGATTGGACGCTTTGATTGGAATGCCACACCTACCACGACCTTCAAGCCGAGCAGCCCAGACCTGGCCCGACACTACAAGTCTGCCTCACCTCAGTCTGCCTTCCACCTGAAGGCGGATACACCCGTTTCAGTCAAAAAGCATCACGTCATTCAGGAGCTGCCATTGGATAACACTTTTGTTGGGGGCTGCGACACCCTTTCCAAACGGTCCTCCACAAGCTCTGACCATTTCAGTGCCTCTGAGTGCAGCTCCCAAGGAGGGTTCAAGACGAAGGGCCCCATGCACCCCAGACAGCAGGTAAAAGAGCACTTTTACTGGTCTATAAGTACTGCCTATAACTGCCCTGTTCCACAGTGCTAAAGTGCCAGACATGATTTCAGTTTCACTCTAGGTCACTGTCAAGCACCTGAAGAGTAAAGGACGCACACTTCTATAGCAAAATCCACTCTTTGTCAAACCTAACCTATAAAAATAAAATACTTTCACCCAATAATGAAATTATCTATGGACTGTATAATCACATGCATTCTTGGGCGTAATTATAGACCAATGACTTGTCATCTGCATACATATAAACACATATTTTAGTCTTATATAAATAGATTCCAGTGAATGAAGTGATTGTCTTGCCTTATTTATCTATTCAGGTTAGAACGCTGGTACAACCATAACTTGTGACTCTGTGAAAGAAACATTTTTTTCTTGCCTATCTACTCTACTTTTTTTTATCTTGTATTAACGCTGCACACATTTCTCCCACCAACAAAAAAATACAAAACAAAAAAATCACAAAAGAAGAGACTTTTCACCTCTCTCTCCATAAAACTCTCAAGTGTATTCATGTTATGTTTCATTTGTTCTTTTGTTTTTGGTGTTTATTACAGTACAGCCTGTAACCTTTGATAAAAAACCTGCAGCAATAACAGCAGTCGAGACATGAGCCGACTGCCCCGGTGCTATGAGTGTCACCATAAGCTTAGCCATATTGTTTAGGCTTGTATTAAATGCCTCCTATCAAAGCACAGTAGCAGACTGAGTGAAGCCCGTCTGGAACTTGATACACATCCAATTCAAAACGGATTAGCTAATAATGAGCCTCAAATTTCAACATAATCCATGCTGCTTTTTATCAAAGCCTTATTAATTTTTCTGCTAATAAAGCGCCGCTACACAACACACAGCACTAATCTATCGGAGCACACGTGGACGAATGCAGAAAAGCAACAGAAGCCGAGGGAAGGAGTGAAACAGACAGGCACAGAATGGGCGGCAATGTGATGTCAGTGGGTCAGGCTTGATGGGAGGTGGTACTGATCCTGTGGGTGGCAGTGTTGCGCTGCACGGCGTCTCCCGGCACTCTGCCAACCTGCAGTGGACTTTAAAAAATACGAGGCAGGGGTAAGAAAGGACCCGTGTTGGTGTTGTTAGTGAGACACTTGTGTCTAATGATGCATAGGCAGGGAAGGGAAGATTGATAATAGCAGTTAAATATGTGACCGATAAGATGTATCCCGAAGAGCAAGTGGAATTACACAGGGTGACATTGTGTGTCTCATATCGATGCATACCTCCGGGTCACTACACGTGCGGGCTGCATTTAATGTGCTGTCTTGTGAGGGGTGGGGGGGTAGCAGTCAAAAGAGGCTTTCAGTGTGGCATCATTCACCGGGAGCTGCTGGCGTGTGCTGGTGTGTGTGCGTCCGCCGGAGCAGTGGACGCGAGATGAGATGTTAAAAAGAGGTTATGGATGTGGTTTATTCCAAAGGCAACACAAACTATGGGACCGGATTGATGAGACTTGACACTGGAGTGTAAGCACAACATCATTGATTCTTTCACTCATCCCACTATCCCACGCAGAATTTATTGGAATCAATAATTCTGACAGGCGATTTGAAGCACACATTGATGGAGATAGGAAATAAACACAAGCTTTCACTTATATTTCTATTCGAGCTGTGATACTTTTTTTTTCAGTATTTTTTTATTATCATTCTCTCTTTTATAGTTTGAAATTAAATCGGAAAAATGTGAATCTTTAATTTTATTTTTCCTCAATGATGACTCTAAGCAGCTCAAGTTAACATCCATCAAGTTTGATTTCCTATAATCCTTATCC
Organism: Callionymus lyra; assembly: GCF_982586985.1. Lineage (NCBI taxonomy): Eukaryota > Metazoa > Chordata > Actinopteri > Syngnathiformes > Callionymidae > Callionymus > Callionymus lyra. The sequence goes on from NC_141823.1 coordinate 16,141,983, forward strand.
AGTCATCCCACAATGAAGATATATTTCACCTTTCAGTCACCAACTAAAGATTTAAACGCGTATTTAATATCCTTATTTTCAGTAGCTACTCAATATATTCCACCCACGCCTCGACTCCCTGGTGATTCCTAGATAATACACCTGATAAATACTCTTTTTTAAAATTTGATTTGAAGATAAATGGCAGTTATTGATTGTGGTAAAACGCTTATTCTGCGGTGACTTCACCGAGTTGTCATGCTGCATAAAGGTTATATTCTAGTGCCTTCGTTTTTTTTTGTTGTTGACATCTTCACTCCATCTTCTGTTCTATGAGCCCTGCCAGGTAGACTTCCGTCTGATTTAACATATGTCTTTCAGAGCACTTACAGGATAATGAGTACAATCATAGAATAGATGGAAATAATAAGGAAAGGAAAACGAAATGTCAGTTCCCAAGATGAAGCAGATGTCGTATCCAAATATTAATAATAATATTCTCTTTGCAGCACTAGAACACTTTGATAGGTACTTGTTTTTTTATTCTTAATATTACTACACCCCCCCGTACCAGAATAAGTGTAGGTTTAAACGCCTGTGATGAAAATATAGAACCTCACAGCAGAATTTGATAGTCTATCTAAATTGTCTTCTCAACGATTTTCTCATAAGAAACACCATCAATCAACCTTTGTTGTTTTACTGAGACGTCATATTAGCAAATATGTGAACAAGGACATTTAAGGAAATCTTTGGGGAAGCGTTTGAAATTGACCTTCTCTTGCAAATTGAAAACCTATTTTGTTCCATTTCTCGAGAGTCGCCCCTTTGCCGGATCAGCAGCAATCAATGGAATAAGGAAGATGAATTGATTAAAAAAAAAAAGAAGACAAAGAGCATCAGCAAAAACCTGACAATGCACAGGTATCTCATCTCTATCTATTATACATTGAAGCGCACGAGGGGGAACGGGAATTGTACCACCCTTCAACAGCGTCATCACAAAATAAGTGTCTCGTAGAATAAGATTCCAAACTTGGCTGATGGCAAGAGGAGCAATCCTTGCCTCGCTCGTCTTCTTTCCCCTCTTATTATTTTCTCTCCGGGGACCTACATTAGTGTAAACAACACTGAGGGGGGAAAAGCATGAAAACACTGTCCTAGTTTCACAAGGCAACACAAGCATCTTAGAATCCAAGCATAATCGTCGTCGCATCACCATCAGTCTCATACTCATCCTTTCAGGATTCGTAAAGGCAGACATGGACGTGGTTTTTTGCGAACATAAGATTCCCGGTGGCTAGACATTAGCCATGTTGTCTGCATCGGATCCCGAGGCCCGTGTTATGGACACATTAGTGCGGTGGAGGGGTAGTAGAGAGGGACATTACAACGTCATATTGAATCTAGTCAAACCTTTCTATGTATATGGAGAATAAATAATCCTTCCTTTGTTTGATCAAACGAATAAACATTATTTACAAGACAGGTTCTGTTATATGTTTATAAAGTGAGCTATATTGCTGTGTGTTGGCCATGTTCAGACCCAAATTCTGCAAGATTTTAGGAATTATTTAAGGGCAACTTATTGTTTAAGTGTCTCTTAAATTGATCTAGGACCTCTCTTGTACTCACCAGTGTCTGTACAAAACTATTTTTTAATTAATATACTTGGATTAGAAAATGTGCTTAAGCCCCGCCCAATAAAAATACTTTTTCTGGAGATGAAATCTTGTTTACCATAACCACACCCACTCCCCTGTGATTGGTCAAGCATCAATGTTTGTCAACCCACGTCATCGATCCCAAAAGTCTCCACCTCGTTGTATAAACAAAGCAGGGCGTGATTACAGCTGGCTGGAGGAGAAGTGGAGACCATTATTACATCATAATGGACTTCACTCCCGTAACCTCTCCTTCGCCGAGACGCAGGGAAGGACTTTTTTGATTTCATTAGCTTATAAAGTAATACGTTTAAAACGTGGTCATGATGAGGGACATCTTAGAGACTAAGACTGAAACATTTGAAACCTTTTCACTTTATTTTATAACTGGGAAGATTTTATAAATATATATTTTAATGAAAGGACTGGTATTATAATACATGAGAACCTTTGAAAAACAACATACTGGATGAACTACATGTCAATAAGAGGAAAAGGAAAATAGCATGATTTTTTTCCGGAGTTATATTTTTACACTAGTTGCCCTTTAATGTTGACTTTTTGTCTCTAAATCAAAACCAGTGGAACCACCAGGCTTATTAAAACTATGATGAATAAGGATTCAAATGATTTTTCCTTTTCATGTAACTCCACAGGCTAGAAAAGTGTGTGTGCAATATCATTTTCCATGTGTACATTTCTTGACCAAACAAGATAACGGCTCAGTCAGTGCTTCATTTTATTGTCCCTCAAAAATCCTCCCAGTACTTGATGAAATACATAGTCTTTGTCGAGCCAGGCAAAGTTACATATTGAATAGCATCAGTAAAGTAATCGCTGGAGAGTTGTATTACATGAGTCAAGAATTTTGGTTGTAGTTTTTCCTTATTTTATCGGTATATTTGATCTCAAGTGAACTCTTGATCATTCCAATAGTGACCTGGCTGTGACCAATATGGTGGAAACATCGTTGCGTCTTCTAAATTCTATCCAGACAAATCTTCCGTCTAGTTAATAGCGAAGTACTTATGTGAATGAAGAGCACGTGCGAGATGACGGAGGAAGCTATGAGGGGAAATATTGAAACTGGTTTGCAGCAATATCCGTGCAGTCACCATGTCAGGAGCTGTAATGAATGGACGTTCTATGCAAACAGGAGTTTGTACAGACCATTGTAATTATGGAACCTTGAGGGAGTCGTCCTTCTTGCGCAGGTTCATTTGCCACATTAATAAGGGGATTAGTAGTACGTACGGGGGATGATGGCAGCGGGAGAAGTTTGAGAAGATTAATGAACTATGACAATGTTGCACCTGAGGGGAAAAGTCTGTTGAAATATCTTCCGTGCCGTGCTGACGCAGGCGCCACGAGAAGGAAAAGATGGAGGGAGGCTAGTGATTTTTCTAGACTTCTGCTTACTTAATATTTGTAAAAAGGAAAAACAATATTTCCATTACTAATGGTCTAAAAGTAGTAACCCTTAAATACATGTTTCCGAATTCAATTTAGCTTTCATTCATCGTTTTGATCATTTCGCTGAGCAAATTTCCACCAATTGGAATTCCAACATTTTTCAATCATGAGAAGTGGAACCGCAGATCTAACTTCTCCGGTAAATGTCACGTCCGCTGTGTCTGGTTTGGTAAAAGGAAATGGTACTATCGGAGTAGATGATTGTCCCGAAGGGTTCCTGTTTTGTCTGTACAAAACAACAAAATAAATCATATCTCCCCCCCTGGAACACTGGCTGAACAGTGGAGTTCATTTTTATGATTTATCGTTATTTTTTAAAAATGAAATGCTGCATAGTTTTTCTCTTGATTTGTCTTTTTGTTCAAGAGCATGCTTTCAAAAAAAAAACCCCAGGTTATGGCAAATTACCATGACTCACTCATTTATTTGTGCATTTACTTTCATGTTTGTGTGTCACACACTCGATTTGTGTACATGATCAGTCGTGGTCATGTATACAAATGTTGTCATTTGTCAAAAAACAGACGCCTGTAAGTGTGTTCCCCCCCCCTCGCCGCTTTTGTTTCGCCATCACTTTCGGCTGACAACTCATTCATCTTAAACTTCAATATTGTCTATTTTGGCCATTTCTCAAAGCGACTTGATTGATGGTCAATCATCAGGGCAACTTGCTTCGAGAAAACTCATGCTCCGAACAAACAAAAACGAAAATAATTTTTGCTTCTTATGCACCCCTTTTTTTTCATACTTTCACCAATCCTGAATACTTTTTCTTTTTCCAATATTCCAATAAGACACAACTGATTTTTTTTTTTTCAAACATGGCATGATGAAACAGGACAAAATGCAGCTTAAATAAATCTAAATATAATCCGACTGACACGAGTAGAGGGTGGAAGAAAATGTTTCTTGAATTCTTGCTTGTACACAAATGATATTTCAAAAGATTACGTTTTGTTGGTTCCACATGATTTGGATGCCTCCCACCCCATAATCCATTTCTCTCTTTTCCACACCTCACCTCGCCCCTGCTAACCCCCCCCCCTCCCCTCCCCTTCCACATCCAGCAACAACCCTTCACCTTACCGGGGTCGACGCTAACACGTGAAATGTGAACTTGTGTTTGGATCATTTGTGACGGAAGAGCCTGCTCAAGTCAACACAAGAACATATTGTTCAGTCTGGTGTTTTTGTAGGGGGGGGAGTGGTCCAAATGACAAAATTCTAAAATGATGCAAAGCTAATCCTATTAAACTCTGATTATCTAATCATCAGAACATCCTTCACTCCCCCCTCCTCAGCACGCATTGTTCCAGATATTTATTCGTTCTGCGACCGAGTAACTGCTGCTGTTATATGTCATGATGCCAAAGTGGATTCACAGAACTGGACCAAGATGAAGCCAATTTATTTTCTGCTCTTCTGTTTCTATCCTCTCTCGTTATATCAGAGAGAAGGCTGGTGAACGACGGAATAAATAGTTCTGTATGTCCTGATATGACAAACCCACTCCAAGATGTGTCCTTGTCTTTAGGTCGCTGTCTGGAGTGACACACACACACACACACACACACACGCCACGGCTCTGTCACTAGTGTGTGCCAGCACAGAGACTAATAGTTGTGATAATGGCATTTTACAGCCCTTGAGCAGAGAGCCACACTTGACTCGAAACGTGACCGCCAATGTGCTGGCTCTGGACCTCATAGCTCACACAGACTGTGCTGCCCTCATCATTGTAAATCTTTCTTGTATATATGAGATGTTTCATGTAAATTGAGCTCCTGGTAATCTGCCTAATGTGCTGTGTTCAACAATAATGGCTTTTTTGTTTTATTTATTTGCCCTGCTTTCTCTTTTCCTCCCTTCTTTTGATCGCTGGGTGTATGTTAAGTACATCTGAATGAACTGGCATTTATTCAGACACCGTGGAAATCCTATTCTGTTGAGGAAAAAAAAAAGGCTTTATTTGAACAGTGCTATTATGCCTTTTTAATTTAATAATAAATGGTTCAAAGTGATGCATTCTTTCTTGTTGTTTTTCTTTAATCTCTGCTCTATTCTTCATTGTATTTTAGAATCTAGGAAATATGAGCACACATTAAATAGAAACCATTTAACAACATTATAAAAATCATGATTCAAATACTGATTATAAACAGAAAAAAAAGAAGTCAAAACACCTCAGGCTGTTGAGTGAAGCACAGGACTATAAATATCCACTCTATCTTTTGGCCGCTGTTTAATTTACAGGTTATATTCAGTATAAATAACACTGCTATTTCAGATTTTGGGCTTTCAGCTCAAAATATTTATCACACGTATTAGATTCGGAGCAACACATTAGTCACTTTTAACAAGCGACGCAATGTTTTCATCTTTGCTAGAGACAATATTGAGTCACTGAAGATATAAAAAAAAAAAACAATATTGTTCAACTATCGACTAAGATCAGGCCAACCAATAACAAATGATGGGTCTTCCGGTTTGTTTCATGAACCACAATAATGCACAATGATATAATTACACATGTATTACAATTTAATGATCTATACTTACTCTTATGAATAGCAATCGATATTTCAGATAGTGATGGTCTGATGATGGTCTGTTAAAGCACTGATAAAGCATTTCCTTTTCTTGTCCGAGGCCATTGCCTTTTATCAAACTGTCGGAATAATAATCAGTCTGATTTAACTACTTATAGGTGGTGATGGTCTGTTAAAGCTTCATGAAACTTCATTATTTTCAGAGCACACGAGATGGTGGTCTTTGCACTATTTTCCTTTGTTTTTAACAACTGTTCTCATGAAACATCTTATCATTTTTAAACTGATGGCGCCACCTACTGAATTCTAAACACCAGGACACTGCTTCATGAAGCTTCACCAAACTACAGAATCAAATTGCACCTTTTTTTCCCCCTGTGTTCCTTCTCTTGAAATACAGCAATCGAATACTAATCTACCTACAAAAAAGCAGCCACGTTGACAACAATTACATTTCCCTCTTAACTTAACTTAGTTTAACATTCAATAGTTAATTGCATTTCATGCATCACACTTCCCGTGTGTACAATGACTGTAATTCTTCAACTCTTGGGAAATTTTAAAACGTAACAATTTTCATCGGTGCTTTGCTTCTTTGATACCAGTTCTTAGTTTACACCTCTGGCATGTTTTTGTTGTGTATTTACTCAGGCAAGCTTAATCTAATTAACATTTAAATGTGTTTGTTGCGGCGCTGGGAACAGTTGTAACTGAACAGTTGCTTCAAGGAAACATTTAACAGTAACTTGAGATGGGAAAGTGCATCATGACTTGAATCATGAAACTTTAATATTCATCGCAGCTTTTAATCGAGTAGTAATTGTGCAATTGAAATTCCCCCATCAGGACTATCATCAAGATGTAATTGCATTTTTCCCCATCATATTTCTACTTAATATTAAGTATAAGGGATGTTGTATATTCTTTTTATTGTCATTGGCATTACATTAGTGCCTTTTTTTATTTTTTATTTTTTTCATTTGTTGGCGCAGCACATGTGCTGATTGCTGCGAGGGTTTATTCGAAAAGAGCTACGCTAACACATCAATGGAAAGTTGGCCTAACTCAGCTTAATCTGTCCCCTTTGATTGGAAGCCAGGAGCGGAGCTTACTCTGCAGTTGAGACACGTTGTGAATATAAAAAAAAAAAAAGGGGACTGATAAATATATAAATAAATGTCACTTTAATGTTTGACCTCATCTACGGGGCCACCATGTGCGCTTTCCCAGCGGAGATTTTGAAACAAGACTCCTGACCCCAAATCGGCCATCACTTCAAATAGAGATTGAAAAAAAAGCATGTGTAACGATACTTTGGAAGTTTCATCTCAATAAAATGACTTTTCTGAAGTCTGTTTTTTAATTTAAACATTTTCAGTTTAAGCCCCTGTTATCATATAAACGATTGAAGAATGAAGTAGATTTGTTCTAGTATTGAAATAAAGACTTATAATAAGAAATATAATGTACAGATTATTTAGGATTACAGAACAATACTGAGGGATTTCAAATGTGAATATGCTATAAACAGGTTTAAAATATATATTCAAAACTGTAAAAGCATCCACACTAAGTGTAAAATCCTCCACACTAAGTGTAAAATCCTCCACACTAAGGGTTCTTCCTATCAGTTTCCCATCTTCTCAACATTTATAAAAAGGTATTACATCATCATGTCAAGCAAGCATGTCAACACGGCGCCGACATTAGGACCCTCAGATGTCTCCTCCCGGCGGATTTCCACGTGTACGATTGTCAGTAACATCTATAAATTATTGAATCCTTGATGAATTTCTCAACATAAGATGAGTGAGAACTCCGAGAGAAAAATGTGTCAGTGAATACATTTGCAGTAATTGTCTTTTTTTTTTTTTCTGCTCTGCTAACCGATGTTTTAGAAATGTAAATTACAATTTCATTGAATATTTCACTTTGATTCTGTCTTTCTTCTGGCATAATGATGCTCATAACGTCATGCGTTTCATTATTTTAGTGTAATAGGCCAGTACCCGGGAACTGTCAATCACACTCATTCTCTCGTCTGACTGCACCAAAGACAAGCTTGAGTCTCACAGCTTTGACAACATACACTAACACACTTGTACACAAAAGTATAAACAAAAGATATATAAGATTATACAGACAACTCATGTCCTAAATAAAATCAATTTAAAAGACCAAACCAGACAATAACTGCAACAAATAATTATATTATATTGTTCATTGTTATGCCTTTTTATTTTTAATCTACAAATATAGTCCTAGTTTTTAATATAAAAAAGATTGTGTTACTGTTTTAAAATATTTTATTTGGATTTTCTTTCAATACGATAAAGTCACTTTTTCATGGTTTAATAAAACCATTGTAAATATTTGATGAGAAATGTATTTATTTATGAATTGTTGTTCAAAACTGAATATATTGTATTAATAAGTGCATAGTACTTCAGAACTTTAGCCCAGTAGATGTATCAGACGCTACTATTATTACTATCATACAAGCTACACAAAGGCAATATACTGTGTGTGTGTTTTCTTTCGTAACAAATAATAAGCTGTAACTACAAGCGTTTAACATTTCACTGAGCTCAGTCTGAGCGCTGCACGATGCCGATGTTCTCATAAGATAAAGGGTTCAAATAAAACAAGCCCCTCTGAGAGGATTTACTCTCCTGCAAACACTCCAAAATTACCCTCTGCTTACTCATAAAGGTGTGATCCAAGATCACATTGTACTGAGGCTGTGTGTGCGAGTGTGTATGTGTAAACCTCTGTGAGTAATTTATTTTGGTTAATAGGTTCCATCAATCTAACAAGGGGTGAATTTAAATTGAAGTTCTCCAACCAATGGAAACCAAAATATTAAACATATTGACAAATAGTTCAGTAACAAAGAACTTTAAAAAAAAGTATTTATGTTTATTTTTAAGTGTTTTTAAATTATTATAAATGTACTTGTATATTTATAGTCAAAGGGAGAACAGGTGATTAGCAAAATCAACTATATACTGCTGTTATTTTACACTAAATACACTATTCGAACAAATCTAAATTATGTTTCGTAAATAATTGATTCAAAATAGAGGTTTTTGACAAAAAGTTGGTTTTGAAAGTCTGTTTTAATTTGTTTTTTATCCGTCCTTTTATTTTCTCTATTTTTCACTCAAGTCCAGATGACTCAAAGTCTGAGTATTTTAATTTTTTTTGTTAGATTTATCCATAACCATCTTTTCTTTTGTTTTCAGTCAATGAAAACTTCTGACATTTAAGTCTTTTCTGTTCAAGGAAACTTGTATTTTAGCAACACAATCACCAAATTCCACCCAGCGAATTTCACGTAATAGTTATTGAAAATGAAGACAAAGACTAACATTTAAATAATCCCACACTGTCTTCTGTTGATCATCTACTAGTTTAGTTTTCGGTCTTAAAAAAAAAAAGTTTATGGATTTTGTTTTTCATTCATTTTTTTTTTCATTGATGTTCCCAAGCTGTTCCTACATTATTGAACGCACCACACTTGCCGGTAAATGCTGTGCAGAAAAGTTTTTTCTTCGAATATTTTTAAATAAATTAAAATAACCCTTTGTGTCCAGGTAAACAAAGAGGCATTGAGACATACTTTATGTTTCATAAACCACATTTAGTCTATTTTAATGTTGCATTGTATAGTCAGCAACATGTATCATCAAACAATCAGCATTTAAATTGATGCTCAATATTATTAGTTAGTTTGAGAAATAATCTCAGTCTAGATCGCTATTACAGCCCAAGACTCGGCAAGGCTTCCGAGAAAATAGACCTTCAAGACCAGGACTGGCCACGAGAACTACATAACCAGCTACAAGTTTAACTTTGTTCCAAAGAATCCTGCTTCTTATAAACCAGAGCCTGTTTTGATAAAATGGCAACACAAACTACTTTTGTTTGTCTTTTATGTGACGTTCCTATTCTCTGTTGCATTGCATTCAGAAAACGTCCCAAGAGGATACATGTTACTTTACTGCAGTCTTTCAACTTTCAAGCCACAAATTCTGCCATAGCAGGGAGTGACGCTTTTAGAGGAATAAAACAAAAAAAATACTTTTTTCCAAAAGTGGGTCCATAGCCTTGTTGCAGTATCACAGAAATACTTTATTGAAGTTCTAACTTTCCTCCTCAGTTGTTACGATTTTTAAAGGCCAATAACAGCGTTTAACTGCCTTAAATTTGGAACAAATGAGTAAAGATGGTTTCCATTATTAAATATTTTCTGCAGAATACAGTTGTTTGTTTACTTTTATGACTCATCCATTAACTTGCAGGGGTTTATTCCTAGAATGTGGATCAAGAATAACTTGATTATTTTTTATAATATCAAACGTAACATTTCAAAATAATGCACCACCAACTGTATAAGCAGCTATTCATTTTTTCAACATATACATTCATTGCTTATATATGTTCAAAATAACTTTAATAAAGAATATTTAATTAGACTCAATATAAAAAGAAGATGCTACATTTACATAAATCCAAAGATCATTTTTGAAAGCAGAAGCACTGACTTCCAGAGTCACTAAATTAGTCGGTAATGATGATGTATTTTCTTCCAATGATGCAAACTCATGTCATATTTTCCTCTGGAATCTGACATCCCGCTGACATTTCAATGAATCTGTTGGGTAAAATCAAGACCCCTCCCTTTGACTGGATCCCCAAATGTCCTTGACAAGACTATGATGAAGATGAAGGATTGATGAAGGAGAAATATGGATTAGATGTATGAGATCTGTGCAGGAGGCCTCCACAATTGGGCCCGCCGCTGGGAGCCCGAGGCAAATGTTTTCATGTTTTTTTCCTCCATAATATATTTCTCTGTTGTTCAAAGGCAGCAGACATGGGGGATACTTACAATCACTGAGCACTCAGAAAACATGAAAGGCTGAAAGAAGGTGGTCAGAAAAAAAGGAAAAAAAGTGAACTGTGACCGGACAGCGAAGGATAAATTAGACCGGGGAGGTAAAAACCACCACTGTGGTGTGCTTTAGCTCGACATGTTATCAAGCTTGCCCTGGTGGGAACCACCGGGGAAGAAATGTTTCCCACTCTTCATATGTTCACATGAATTTAGATGACGAATGATGAATGTTAAAAAAAAAAGTCATATTCTATTTTACATACGGTCACTTGAATCTGCAGGGATTTCTATTTGTAATTCTAATCATGTTCATTTTAGTAGTTTTCAACTGATAAATTGATGGAAATCCAATAAAAGATGAGCAAGAGTCGGTGTTGAAGGAGGACGATTTATTCACGAGACACAGACAACAAAGATAATGAAATGAGGTTTGATGCCAAAATGAATATTAAAGAATCAGAATGTCGTCTCTTCTGTGACAAACTGTGTTTGACAATTTGGCCCCTTGTGTGATTGAGTTGACCCCCATGACATTAGGACCCCAGAATAGTAGTGTTATATAATATATTTTATTTATTTATTGTCAATTAAATTGAATGAACGTGATTATTTTTATATTTAAAAATATTTTTGGAGTAAAAGTTATTCTTATATATATTATTATTATTAGATATTATTTCTTTGCAGAAATGTATCATTTGCCTGCGGCTCAAATGCTCATTTTACGGTCTTTGACTGAGAGAATCTCAATCCACACGAGAGTTAAATATTACAGCAGTGGCCATGAGAAAATAAGCTTTAAATATTAAATCGATTCAGCAGAAATACATAATACGTGTGAATCCGCCTGTACAATAATGGGGATTTAAAAGAGCTTTTTTCCTCAGAGTGACACAAGAAATGATTTTCCTAATAATGCCCATAGGTTTGAATAAAAATCCCAATTGTTAGCTTTACTCCTCAAATGTCTCCAATAAATGTGACATATTGGACGAAATGGGATGAACTGTTTGAAGGTTGTGTTGATTCGTGTATTTGAGAATTGATATAGATTTTATAAATTCATTTTTCCTTCATTCCAGAAGGGAAATATATAAATATGTGAATGAAATATGAATAAAATATACTTGTATTTTTAATGAAAATGTAATCAAATTTTTAATAAAAATCAGAAATGAAGATATGATATTAACCTTAAATATTAAAAGACAAGATAAGATAAATATAAGCCATTTCAATATCATAATCAAATACATAAATAAATAATTTTCTAAATTAAATTATATAAATGTAATAAGTAAAACAAACTCTTTTTTTTTTTTACTGAAACTGTATCAATATATTTTGTAACGGCCTCATGTATTTCTTCTACGAAGATATGAACTTAAACAGTAAAAACTCTGTTTCTATTTATTATGACGATATAAAATATATAAGATCGCTTGTAGCTTGAGGCGACCTTTGACCTTTCGTTGTGGAGTTTGTGGGTTCACTCTAGGAACTCCAGTTTCCTACTGCAGTCCAAGAAAAAAGATACGCATTTAAATCAGGACTTATAAGTTTGCTGTAGCTGTGAGTGTGAAAGGTCGTGTGTCTCTGTATGCCTGGCAAACTTTTCAGGGTGTCCCTCCCTATCTGGAATAGACTCTAGCCCCTAGACTCTTTCTCGCTCCCTATATATATATATATATATATATATATATATATATATATATATATATATATATAGTTGTACTTACCGTAGTAAATTATATTATTGGATTCACGATTTGACCATTATACGATTCTTTCAATCAATGCTATAAAATACTGACTTTTGAGTCTATTGATGTGATTTAAAGCGGCGGCATCTTTCCCCAGCTGAACGTTGGGAGATATGTGTAGTTTAGTAGAGACGTAACTCTCTTCGGGGAGGTAATTAGCTTCGCAGTCATGATGTATGTCTGTTTGAGAGATGTGTGACAACCTCTCATGCTCGATGAAGATTGCGCATTCCTATTGATTCTTTACTTTTGGCGCGGCGGGCAAGTGTGTGAGCCTTTGTCTAGCGGAGCTGAGAAGATAAGGTTTGTGATAAATCTGCTGAGGAATAAGCTGTCGTGGCGGTGCCACACATGGGAATATTTAACTCAAACATAAAATATGGCTTGTCTGTTGTTTTATTGTTGTGGGCATAAGAAATGGAAGGGTTTTAAAATGTGCTCACTTTCTTATTTCTTTGCACTTTCTATCTCTGCTTTCTCAGCAGACACTGAAGCTTACTGTCGCTCTTCTCTTTGTTTGGACCATGAAGTGAGGAAAGGGTGGTGGTGGGGTTGGTGGGGAGGAGGAAACTAAAATTCTGTGCAGGGAACGGTGAACCAGCACCTTATCAGTTCTCCATAATATTGTGAGGTGTAAAACATTTGGCTGGCTTATTTAGATGAAGCGATCTTGTGCCCGGCTGTGCAGAGTTAGTGAGGGCGGAATCAAGTGTGTGTGAGGAGGGAGGAAGTGAAAATTGGTTTCCCCTATCTAACACCCCACATAGAGAGCCAGCTGGGTCCCTCTCACACCACAAACTCCCTTCTGAGGATAACGTGTCTTGATAATGGATATATGCACACAGATTTATTTTCTATTTCCTGCCGCCTGCCGAAGCTTTTCTTTCACAATCTTATTTATTTTTTTCATAAATATGTGACCTCAGTGTTGCTTTTTTTTCATAGCTATGGATAGCAAACAAACAAATATGTGTGTCTAGTGTGGTTTGAACAATAGTTCTGCAATAATGAAGGTAGTATAAAGATTTGAATATTGGATCTTATTACTGTATTACCTCTAAAATTAAGAAAAAAATGCCCATGATACACAATATATGACTGATTCATCCCTTCTAACCCATACGGCTGAACATGTTCTGACACAGGCTCATGTCTAGACGACTACTATTCCCTTCTGGCCGGCCATTAGACCAATGCAGCTGTTCCAAAAAAGCAGCAGCTCTGCCACTCTTGAAGCCGACCGAGGGTCCCTCGTTTCAGCTTCTCCAGTAACGATGGGATGATGAAGCTTCTTGAAACAGTGTCGTAATCTCTAGAACGGAGTAAGTGCTTCAGTCTAAAATGATGTGACGTTTCATTAGAACAGTTGTTCAAAACAAAGGATTATTTAGCGCCATCTAGTGGCTTTGGAAATAACGACACTGGTTCATGAAGCTTCATCTGCAAGTTTAAAGATCCATTAATTCAATGGTTGTGTTTCTGTCATTGAATGTTTAGCTTGTCAATATTTGAAATACAATTTACTGAAGCAACCTTGAGTCTCTTGAAAGGCGCTTTTTAATAAAATAATGTATTATTATTATTATTATAATTGCTGAAACTGAGACTTAAATAACAAATCTCTTTTGAGAAGATCTGTGGAATGACATTAAAATAAGAAAAAAATGCATCTGAATCAAATCAGAATATTACTTTTATCACTTTACCAAACTGTCCCACGAAGAAGAATTAGTACTAGAAAAATATTGTTCAATACTAGGTTACAGGGATAGCACAACCGAAATTCAAAGTTCACTTATTTTCTATTCAACCTTACGTCTACTAAGCATTGGGAAGATTTTCCGAATAATCCGTTTCTTCTATCTTTTTCAATTTAAAGGCATAAATATATATGTTCATATGATGGTCACAAATGACATCCAAATACCTTCTTGTATTGAACATGAGAAATAGGTCGGAAAGATTAAACCAGTCTATATCTTAGACCGATTCTTTTTTTTTGTTTGTCTTTTTGGACGAAGAAAAGAAGGTAGGGTTCGCGACATGCATTTCTTTTTGTAACTCCAAAAAGACACATATCGTTGAAAATAATCCCAACCCTTAGTGGACACAAAGGTATGTACAAAAATATTGAATTGGATCAGTTGTCTAGTTTGGTGAAATATATACTGGAGTTCCTTTTCATTTATTTTTAAGAGTCTATAGTCAAAACAATGTAAGGTAGAGCACCGGCACCTTAACATTTGCACTATTCATACTAGTAATTAGGGTTCATGAGGCAGTGTCCAAATCATTAGAGATCAGTAGATGGCGTCCTTAGTTGAAATAAACAATGTGGGGTATCATTAGAATAGCTTTTCAACAAAGGATTATAGAGTGCCATCTCTGTTTCATGAAGTAGTCGTTCACCAATATGTGCCTCAAACAAGCTTTAGGTACAAAAAGTTTGGACACCCCCGGTTCCAAAGGTCAGGTATGTTTTAAGGTTGGTGTCGAAATGGATCTTCGCATTCCTGCAGCCACGAGCCAAGAAATAGCGAGCTTCAATTGAGGCCATCGTACCCGGCCCCCCCAACACAATCCAGGTATCACAGACGGCAAAGGTCAGCCTTACTGAAGCAGTATCATCCGTTCTTGCTGGGAAAATCATAACCACAGGTGCCTCTCTTTGTTGGGATGATGGACAGCCGGGGTCAGGATGATTCCTTCCGGGGGTTGCTGTGGTCAACGTATTCATGAAGACACAGTGAGCATAGTGTGGTGACAGCGACCCAACTCGTGCCTCCATATGGATCCGTCGCCCCTGGACCACCCACCTTTGTGCTAATTGAATCCTCAGCCATATGGTGATAGATTTAAAAGGAAGAAGGCCTGTGAAAGTGCTACAGCCTTCCCACTATCTTCACTGTCTTCCAGTTAACCAAAACTAACATTTGCTTACGTCGATATCAACCCCGGCCGTAAATAAAAGACATGACTCCATCGCAACCTCAGAGCTTTACGATCGTAGCGACATCGCACTCATCAGCCTGCTGCTCCTTCACCCGGAAGATCCTCCAATCATCCGAGGTCTGTTTGCCGTCCTAGCTGCCAAATATGGAGTGGAATGATTTCCCCGTGGACCTCAATAAGACACAGAGTCTTAACGTCTTCCATTGCGGAACCAGGATGTTCAACTCAACTGCACCTTCGGATGCACTATAAGGACAATGTAGCATTCAGTCAGTTTGGCTTTCTTGGCACTGAAAAAACCCACTCTGGTCGTCCCGGGTTTGACCCCTGGTCGGTTAAATGCATCCATTGTAAGTCGCTGTAGATAAAAGCACTGAAACATAATGTATCCTAATTGCATTCCTTAGAGCTAAATCACTAAAGTGACTCGGAATTAAAGGGTAACTTCCATCCATTCTGTGCTCCTGAAAGATTTGTTGTTTACCAGAGTCAGCTCAGTTGGATGAATTTCCCGTCTACTAACTCAGATGACAGAACTCACTTACTCATGTGTGTGATTCACCCATTACGCAACTGCCTGCTTCTTCTTTGTCTCACAACTTAAGTCACAGGGTGTCACTCAGATGAGTGTGATTCAATCATTTCATGTGTCTCCAGGGTCCGTGAGGTAGATCAGTGTTTGAGGATTGTTGCTGAGTCATTCTGTGCACCACAGGAAGGCATCAGCGGCGTAAGTAATATAAAGATATGTCATGTACACATTAATAAAGAGATATTTTCATGAGTTTTTGTGTACTTGTAAGACAGTTACATGACAAAGGGCAACTAATGTGTTGATTTAAGTGTCTCTTAAAGATATATTGGACGTCTATTGTATCATCAGTATGTGTCTGTTTGTACAAAACTCTCCTGCTATTGAAATATTAACATTAGAAAATGATCGCTAATTTTTCTGGAGATTGAATTGTTTGCCGTAACCACGCCCACTTTGCTGTGATTGGTCAAGCATCATGGTGTGTCACCGCTTGCCATCGGTCCCATAACTCTCCACCTCTAAGGAACTTGTTGTTTAAACAAGGCATCATCATGAAATCCGCTCTCGTAACCTCTCGTTCGCCCAGATTTCCGACGGGGGAGAACTTTATAAAGTAATACGTTCAAAACATGGTCATGATGAGAGACTTACTGCATCTTGGAGAGGAATACTTCAACCTTTGAAACATGTTGGTGAGTCAGAAGACGAATTCAATCACACCAAATGTGGATTAAAAACTTAAAACATCAGTGATATAGATGCAGTATCAGCCCTTTTTAAGTGGGTTGACATTCATAAGACGTATATTTTTCGATTGTTACCTGTACCTACACAAAGTAAAAACAAAATGACCAAAATAAAACCATAAATTATCTGTTTTACTCTTAGGACAGCATTTCAGGCTAAAACAAAATCTTTGATTAGTTTGTGAGAGGAAAATGAAAATGTGAATCACATGACTAAATCATTCTTGATAAGTAAGAGAAACATTTTTGTATCTCTATCAAAGAGCGATCCATTATCAGATGGTCATGAGTCTTCCTTTCCAAACGTGAAATATGTGAGGGACTGACTCATGACTCGTCACACTGCTGCCCTCGTCTTAGACCTTCGTCCCTCACGCTGTCTAATCTTTAAAAAGCGATGGCTTCATCCGTCATGTGAGTTGACCTCGCTCTGCGCTCGCGAGGGTTTTTTTTTTTTTTTTTTTTTTTTTGGTGGCCCAGAAACCGGCACATCCTCTGTCCGGGGAACAATGAGGTTCCTTCAGCGCCACAGACTGTGGACTGTGGTTGCCCCGGGCCATACATCACATGGACTCCCCCATGAATAGTGCGCATGCGTGTCCATCTGAGTGTGTGCGCGCTTGTGTCCGTGAACATGCCTGATTTTAGAAGTCGTTCCCCCGACACTTAGCAGTGCTTTAAGCTTTTCAACTGAAGAGATCAGTGAAGGCTTTGTTTTGAGGCAAATCTTCCCAGATGGACGTGTGTGTGTGTGTGTGTGTTGATGTGTGTGCGTTCGTGATGCGCGTTTGTGTTTTTGTGTGTGTGTGTCCGGGCCCTTTATATTAACAGAAATGCCTCGGGGATGATATTCATAACAGGAGCAGTACACTCTTGACTCAAATAGACCGATAAATGTCCCACAGAAGTTCCGTGTGATCTTGTGTTCACCCGCTGACAAAGAACACGGACTCATGACTGTCCAGCACTTCTGTGATTTATCTCCATGACTGCCAGGCGCAAGGGAACCTAATTCAATCAATATCAGAAACATGAAAACTTCTAAAGCAGCCTTCAAAGTTACATATGTGCGATACATTTTCTGTTGTCGCTCCCATAATGATATTTATAAAAGTGCTTCCTCGGTGCAGTTCCTCCTGATAAACCACGAGGTCATGCGTGGTGTTGACGCCTCAGCGTGACTCCTTAATGAGTGTCGACAGCAGTCTTTTGCTGCGCAAGCACGGGTCGGTTTGTCACTTTTAGTTTTGTGCATGAACACACAAACACACATACGTACGGGACCCTGCATTATTAATGCTTCTCTATTATCTGGATACCACTTGACTCGGCCCCATTAGCAACTTTGTGGGTATTAAAAGCTGTTCTTATAGGACCAGCCTTAAGCTAAATGCAAACACAACAGATTTATTTGTTTAATAATAATATAAACATTTTTTTTAACTTTTTTGAAGTGAAATAATTTTTTTATTTTATTTTAAATACCTATCTGTTATCTGGATATCACTTGTCTCTACTCCAGTAGTTTTTCATTGTTATTATCATTAATATTAACAATAATATTTTAACTTTCTTGCTCAAAAATAACATTTTGAATACTAATCAAACAGTATTAATGCTCTCTTTTATCTGGATACCACTTGTCCTGGCCTCATTATTTACTTTGTTGGTATTAAAAGCTGTTCTTAGGGGACCTGACTTGAGGAAAACACATACGATTTCTTAGTTAAATAAATAAAATAAACCCAATAATAATTTAACTTTATATCTTAAAAATTAGATTTGAATATCCATCAAACAGTTTGATTTCTTATCGTTATTATTATTATTATTATTATTATTATTATTATTATTATTATTATTATTATTATTATTATTATTATTTTATTATCATTATTATTATTATTAATTTTAATTATAGTATTTTAGCTTTCTTGCTCCAAAAGAAATATCTCGATACAAAGCATCTTGGCCCTATTTTTTTCTTTGTAGGAGTTTTAAGCTGTTTGTTTATTACCCAACTGGAGCTTCATGCAAACACACCGGATTTTTTTGAAGAATAAAAATAAATAAATAATAATACAAATATTTTAACTGCTTTCTTGCTTGAAATGTTTCCACTGTTTAATAATAATAATGATAACAAAATAATAATATTTTAAATATCTTGCTGTGTAGCTTGTGTTGTCTCTGCGTAAAAGTGACCCGAAGGGCCCAAAAGCAAACGTGTTTGTGGTATCCCTTGACCCAAGTCACCTTGAACCAGAGACAACACAAAGGTTAAAATGGTCAAATTAAATTCTAATTACACATGAAACTGTTTTGGTATAGTTACATTTTTTGTGTGTTTCAGATATTATAAATAAATAAATTTTGCTAAAGTAGAAATACATCTCCTGATGCAGCTGACAGGACTCAGGACCAGATGGAGAGACAACATCTCAACTTGGAGTTGGGAACATCTCTCAAGTCGAGCTGGCAGGAGTGTGGAAAGGTGTTATGTTCTTACATAAACAGAAACAACTCCAAGATACACAGGAGCACGCTGCCGAGGCACGAAAACACACGGAAATCAACAGGGAGTCGCAGCCACCTAAAGCACACAGACATAAATAAATAAACCAAAAATATTTCTCTCGTCTAATACAAAACTAAAGGGATGTCTGAGAGTCCCGCTGCACCTCCTTCGTTCCCGCGGGGGATACTTGGCTGAAGATACGCAGACAAACAGATGCTAATTGAAGATACTGGTATGATTATGAAGATAAAATATTACTTGTGATCTCATTTGGACTTTTTTTATTTTGTTTGTTTTATAATCCATTCTAAATAAAATGAAAACAAAAGCTTAATTAGATTAAATTAAAAAGAAGATTGTAGATACTTATGTTTGCTTAAGTCAGAGTCAGATAAAAAATGAAAATACTATGATAATAATAAAATAATAAAAATGACAAACAAATACTTGACAAGAGATGATAAATACAGTATATAAAAAAAAATAAAAACGAGAAAAACAAAAAATAATCTGGAGAGAGAGGGAAGAGATAAGAGACACAATTGCCAAAAGGAGATGCAATTATGGAAAATAGATGGATGGATGGATGGATGGATGGATGGATAGATATTTCATAACTTATACTTAATTAAACCCTCTGGAGCAGCAGAAAAATGAAGGTACAGCAACTTTCATAAAAACAAGAACAAGAACAAAGTGCAAACATAAGAATAAAGTCCAAGGGACGACAAAGTGCAAGTATAAAAAACATAGATCAAAAAGAATAACGCAAATAAAAGGATAGAAAGATTATTTATACATTATACAGATTATTATACAACAATTGTCCAATATGTATTAAGTATAGTAAACGTATGTTCAACATTTGAACTTCATCACAACTGGACGCATTTGGATTTTCATGTTTTTTTTTCTTACCCCCTTATTACCCCTTTCTTTATGGAGAGGTTAGTGGTCTACAAGCTAAATTCCAAGCAATTACACTTTCTTTTCAATTGCTATTAGACATTATGGCCTACTATGTTAAACAGTATCTACACATGGTATTGAGTTGAAGATATTTTGAATAATTTAGCCTTCAACAGAAGCCTTTCAAATGTTGAGCAAAAATGTTATTATTTTTGAATAGAAACTCTTGAATATATATTCATTAGTTATCAAACATTTTCAAGCCAAATTTCTAAAAAAAAAGATTTTGTTTTAATAGAATAGAAGATTTAATTTACCCAAATAAAACCTGTCATTTGTATGCTTTAGTCGTCCTCCACAAATATTTTCAAAGAAAACTCCATTTGAAGTCGGCTCTTTGTAGAGAGCATTTGGACTCCTACACGAAAGCTGTGCAACGATATCATCCCTTTCTTCTCCTCACAACTGTGTTGTGTGCGTTTGGTGGAGGTCAGCCCTCGATTCAATAATTGATCGGGAAACAAGACTTTCTCGTAAAGAATAAAGAAATGATCAGGTATTGAATTATAAAACAGCGATATTTTTACATTTTTACTAAAGTACTTCTGTGTGTGGCAACACTCCCTTTTTTAATATATATACATAAAAAGAATGTGTGAACAGGATCAAACATTGTGGTCATATCAAGTGCAAACAACAAATCCTGGGCAATCTCTTGAGGCCCTAATGGACTTGGAAGGAATATTAAGAGGTTTTGTCGGAAGAGAGCAGTTCTGCCACAGCAGTACTCCCTTGGCTAATTTGTGTTTTTGTGCCAAGGGAGGCCTCACACTGGGACTCTAACAGGCTCTCAGTCCTACTTTCGGAGTGACTGCCGCCAAGCCTACGAGGTCCGTGCACACACGTGCACATGTGCACGCATACATTTGTTTTGAGACGAATTAGCATTGTACGACCACAATCCATCACTTTTGTGTCATTTCAGTTTGGGATAATTATTAGTCTGTTAAAGACTCGTCGTCTCGTTTAATCTCCTCAAGATGACATCTGTCACGTTAACAAAGACGTCCTAACGTATGGGGGCGTGGGACCAGCACCCATCCTTGGCTGGTGGTCCTCATTTCAAGTCTTCCTTTTGTTGCTACACATTCTTAATGGGACTAAGCGGCACCCCAGGAGTGGCTGATTAGCATAACAAAATCTGTACCACGAGTTCTCATTAGAAGTGGACCTCCCATCCGAGATGGTAAGACTTCTAGAGAGCTCATCTCAGGCTGTGGTCAACAAGTGTGTTGACTTAAGAGTTTACCTTTGATTTGAGACTTGGATCTGTTTCTTTGAATGTTGTCCGACAAAAACATGGATCATGCTTTTGTTAGGCTTTTAGCTTATGAAGTTACTTTCTGATGTTACTATCAGCTAAAAAAAAGTGATAATCTGGTGAAGCTTAATGAAGTAGTGTCTTTATTTTCAGAGCCCACTAGATGGCGGTCTGTTCTAATGAAAAATCACATCATTTTAAAACTGATGGCGCCACCTACTGACCTCTAAACAACACGACAATGTTTCATGAAGCTCCAACAGCCCATCACTACCTATAAACTCTTATTCTGGGTGTAGTTATAGTTGAACAACTACTCTATTTAACACTGCATTCTTTTTTTGCTACCTACTGATACAATAAATAGAACACTGTTTCATGAAGCTTCACCAACAAACTACTAGCTTAAACCATTTAGCCATTTTTTTTAAATAAAAAACATTGTTATGTATCTGCCAAATGTAATTCCCTGCTCAGTTTCACCTGAGTTTCTATTTCCACTGTTGTCTCCCTGTCGGATGATCTCAGCATCCGTCTGCTTTATCATCTTTTTCTCTGGCCAACAAAACTCAGACATGCTATCATCTGTCACTCTGACATGTTTTTTATCTTTAAAAAAAAGAAGAAATAGAACTAATCATTTGTTCAATATTTGTTTTCTTTTCTTGCCGCAAAAAGATTAAATATTATTTCTTTCGTGGAAGTGCTGCGGTGCTCATTCCCATTTTTTTTTTGTCTGTCTCCTTTTTGTTTGTTCATGTGCGTTTTTCATTTTCTCCTCAAGATTATTTTCCTCTGTTTTCTATCAATCTTCAATCTGGCTGTCAATTTCCTTTCCCCCTCATTTCTCTACAGCCTTTGTTGGAAGATAAACACTTGAACAAAAAACAATTCAACAGAATGTGAAATGCACTGTGTTCAATATGCACTCTCTCAAAGTGTGTAACTGATTTTACCCACCTGAACCCTCGGTCTAAGTGGCTACTTAGATGACTGCCAATTTAAAGTTTAACATCAGGGGTAGAAGGCCAGTGGTGGAGAGGCAGATGGTTACGGAAAGGGGATGCTGGGAAATTCATTCCTTAACCTCTAATGCACACGCTCACTGCCGGGCTTTATTTTTTTTGTGTGGTTTTTATGAGTGAATGAGAGTCAGTGGTGCAGAGAATGACATGAAGAGAGAGCATGAGTGAAAGTATAGAGGATATGTGGGTGTGCTGGTGGTGCCTCTGTGCTTCAAACCTACTTCACAGCCTACCTGCATATTTTAAAACCCTCGTGCAATATTGCTTCTGCTGTTTTTCTGCCGCCGCTCTCACCAATTTTCTGCCTCATTGTCATTCATATGCAATCTGTTTGTTTGGCTAACCCCTTCTCTTCAGACTAGCTTGGCTGAGCTTCTCCGTGTTCACGTGTCACCGGGTGTATTTCATGCCATCGCTCTTACTATCTACTCCGCGCTGGTAATTCACTCCTCTTCTTCTCTGATCCCTCTTGAGGTCAAACTTGTGTTCTCTGGGAATTAAAGTTGGAAACATTAAAAACAATCCTTGGTTAATGTGCGTCAGTTGTGATTCTGTCGGATGAACATGTCTTTTTTTTTTATTGAGCTGCAGACGGACAGACAGCTTATCGACAAACCATTAGTGGTCGACGGTCTGGCGGAGACTGGCAGGTTATTGAGGTGATAAAAATGACAGTCAGAAACGTGACATATCATGCTTCAAATGTTTAATAACAAATAGAAAAGGACGATTTGATCAAAGACTGATACATGAAAAATTGCGACAAGAAAGGAAACATCAGAGACAGGAAAATGTAAAAAGAAAAAGCAGTGAAGTGAAAGTTATCTCAGAGATATATATATATTTATACCGTACTCTCCTCTTTTCTTCAGTCCCAGAATGCTACTGTGAAGTTCTGAGTCACTGGAACCAATAATAATATATGGTAAAGGTCAACACAACTTTGTCGATACAGAGCTGTAGACGCAGCAAAAATGCTCTCATACATATTTTATTTCACCGTTTTTTTGAGACCTTCCGACTCACCCTAATAATGATGCACAATTATAATCCCTCACATTCACTTTGTAGAGTATGATAAAAGGAAACGATGATATTTAAATAAATAAAAAAAACGTCTCCTTTTGTTTTCTTGTTCAGGACCTGAATTTGTCCTTAAGAGCAGTTGGCATCTTTTCACATTCACTATCTGAAACCTGCGTTTTCCTGCATAGAATAATGTTATGCAAATCCTTTAAAATAAGCCCATGCAAGTTCAAAAAAGCCTATAGTGTGTGTTTGTGTGTGTGTGTATGTGTGTGTGACTTACTGGGAAGTTAGTTTTGAATGTGATTCGAATATTAGTATAGAGTCATTTTAATAATGTGATAAATGAACACTAGTTGTATTATTTTCACCTGGTGATCCTTATGGAAGTTTTAGCCAATTTGTCATGGCATGTTTCGATCTTGCAACATATTTTCTTTACTTGTTTGCTGCTGTGTAGCAATAATGGTATAAAGAAGCTTCATCATTTTCAAATATATTTCACTATTTCACTGTTCTGCACTTATTTTTGAGTGTGCATTCCTGACTATATACTGCCCAAAAAACCGCTCACCCTCGACCAAATGTCTTGTAGGTGTGTGGCCGCCGACCTTTACATGAACAGACATAAAACTATCACTTTTTGGATTTTCTAAAAATAACGAATACACAGAGGAGTGCAGTTGACTCGCATGACTTTACTCTGCTGGCACCTACATCTGTAACAATTCCAAAATATTCACCCTTTACAAATGATGTCAAAAGAATGTGCAATTTTTGTTTCATCGTTGTCAGTGTAACAGGTCCGTTACCTCCGCTATGATCTCTGCCTTAATCTCACCCTGAAATTCTTTGAAATCTTTGAACATTGAACATGTCAGTTACATATTTAGGCATGTTTGGTTGTTATTTTGGTGGACGAGATGTTTGTTTTGTCTGTTTATTTGCCGTTTCATTCCGTAGTTGCTAATGACACGACGGATGAAAGCGGTATGCTAATTAACTCTGATGAGACGAATATCTGACTCCGAGTTATTTTGATTCATTTTTGGTTATTTGCATATATTTATATAATAGTCCTCTACATGTCAATCATATCACTTGAGCATGAAAATAGAATCTCTTCGATCATCATCTCAGTTTTGTTTCAAATCATTTTTCACTTTGTATTTTCACTTATTTTAACCATGGAAGTCAATGAGATGGCGCTGGCAACTTGACCCCGTCGACTTCACACATAATAACGCCCTCATTTCAGACCAGAGGGGGTGGCTGAAAAACACATCTTTTAAAATCCACATCAATTCCAATATGACCTATGTTTTCTATAAAAAACACTCTTCACTCTAGTCACTCAATTTTGTGAAATAACTGAGCCACAGTATAATATCAGCTCTCAAGTGACAGAGTATGTTGATCACATGTATACGATACATACAGTTAATATCTTACGCCTTCTCTAGTCTGTTAATATTAAAGTAGATCTGCAGTTTCCCTAATTTATGCCACCATGAATCCCCTCTGTCCCACAGCACTTAAATTGCTGCCCCCCCTCGGTATTATAGACAAGCATTTAATCCTTAATTGAGGCTTCTGGAGGTGCTTCAAGCAAAGGAACCAACTCTTTTAGTTTTTATCAAGCGGTTTGATGTATAAATGTCACACGCAGCACAACCTTAGTCGGTTTAACAGGCATCACAGCAAAAAAAATACATATTCTCAAAGCTCTGCAGGCAACACTAGACATCCCTCTGCTTCCAGTTGTGGGAGGATCTTTCAAGGAGGAGGTGATAGACTCCCTTGTCACAGATATTAGTACGAGGAAGTCAGAGCTGTCAGCCTTCTGAATGGTTGTGTTCCAAAATAATATTAAAAAAAAACCATGTACACAAAAAGCATCAACATCTATGGAATCTGTGAGGCCTGTCGTAGTTTCTTGGCTCATACATCTGTAGCTAACCTCCCACAATCATTGGTACTCATGAACACACACCAGAGACTATAAAACAAAAGTATAAAGCGTTCTTCAACACATACGGTGGAGATTATTTGTGTTGGATGAGTAGTTTCCTTGGTAAGACAAGAACAGATGTTCATGGAAGCAGTTAAGGACAATAAGAGGACTAGGGAGGAAGGTCAAGTGAGGAAGAATTAATAAAATCAATAAAAAGGTGTTGCGGTCATTTGACAGATACTCCAGCGGAAGCCAGTCTTTGCCACATAATCTGATCAGAGTTCCAGTAAGTACATTGTATTAATATTGTAAATTGGATTGTATCAATAAGGCCTTCATGAGGTTATACTTTAAAAGTATATAGAATTTAGTATTTAGAAAAACAAAAAGTACTTAGAATGCAAGGTATTTAGTCAATATGTTAGTCCCTTTTGTCATTATTTTTTTTAATTTCGTCCATATTTAAACAAAATGTATGTAAACAAAACAAAAACAAATTATATTTATTTTACAATATTTTTAAACTTTGTAACACTTGATATTTGGGGCTATAATGTGCTTTTTAGGTCAATTTATTTTCCGCTTTTCATTGTGTCTTCACTATTTGGCAGAATGGCCCCTAACAACTGTCGCTGTATATAATGTGGCTCCTCATATAGAAGTAACTCACACACCTATAGATAGCTTAGATCCTTTCCACACAACCACATGCAAGGAGAATAAAGAGAAGCAACAAACTTCTTGAACCCAGATTTGTCAGATTTTCACAGGAATCAAACTAGGAACCCTCAACATTATCAGCATTGTCGTAGCTGGGGATGTTGCCACAATGATTTTTATTTTTGATAATGACTTGACATCCCCGTGACCCCATTCATTTCCAAGATTATGTATCACACAATCACTGTTCCCGGAGATAATCTTTGAGTCTCATGTGCAATTTTTGAACTTGTTAGAAAAGAAATCATTCCAAATAGGTCAAGACCACTATCTTTTCATTTGGAGTTTTCAAATCCAATGTTGCATTTATCTAAGCACAATGCTTTAAAAAGATACAACTGTGTAAATGGTGTCAAAATGAATTTTAATTATTACAGTTTTCACACATTTTACGTTAAATATTGCATGAACTTCACGTTCAAAAGTGCAAAGGTCAGAAAGATCAGAACCTGAGTCATATTCTGAATATTTACAGTGGGCCCACAAGCAATATTTTCATAACAATTTCAGCCCTGATGAATTGACTTTAAAAACACAGCAGCAGAATAATTATGCCTTCTTAATTATTAATGCAAAGGGACAGGGGGCCCAATTTACACTTGCGCATCTTCAGGTTCTATGCATCAGCTTGTCTTCCTGCATGAGAGTAAACATGTCTTGCTTTGAGATGAAGGTTGACTCTCAACACCATTAGCTGGGCTCTGGGGACCCGAGCACAGCGGCTCACTGTTGTACCATTAGATCATAAAAAACAAAGGGAATGATCTGACACGCCGAACAAGCTCAGGTGTGTAAAGTGACTTTCATATTGCATCGCATATATTGTTCGTTATTGCAGACCTTTCGGAAAACACACACAACAAAAAAAAGCAATGACGATTTTTCAAGTTGATGGGAAGAGAAAATAAAGTCCTTTTGTGCGTCACAGTTTCGCAGCTTGTGATGATTACGAGGCATATGGACATAAACAAACGTGTATGAGTGAGTGTCGCGGTTACACATCTGCCGTTTCCTGAGTCGCATGTGAAATCATATGTATGGATTGAAAATTAGGCGTCTTTGAATTGTCATTCCTGAGCTTGTGTGACTCCTGATTATGTCTGCTTGTTCCGGGGTGTCTTATTGTGCCGCCACGTCAAGTGCTGCCTTTTTTTTTTGATCGACATTCTTCATCCAACGCACAGAAGCTGCCGGGGAACACAAGCGAGTATTAGCCCAATCATAGCTGTGGCAGTCAGACTGACATGTTGAATTTGTTATTCTTCTTCGTTCCAACATTGGCTCATCTCCTGTCAATGAGCTACCTCTGAGGGATCACAAGGATCTGCTTCCCTCCACTCAGGGTGAAGGCACCGTCTGCCCCATCCTAATCCTGACACGTCGGCTGAATACATTGTTTTCCTCTTGTTGTTTTTCGAAAAAATCTATACATTATTTTTTACTGATCAAAAGATCTGTGTATAGGAAAAGGTTATTTCAACTCAAATAACACTGACAAGACAAATACTTGAATCCAAAACTAGAATTTTTCAAGTTTATTGAACAAGAGATATTGACAAACCTTACTTGACAAATAAGACATACCTTTTTAAAGAGAGGCATGTGGATGTTTCAGGACATGTGGAACTATGAGGAGACCTCAGTGCAGACCTGAGAACATATCAATGTTCTCCTTGAGAAGATGGGAGGCTTCTGGGAAAGAACAGAAAATGGCATTCTTTAGCTGCCCCCATGACCCAACCTCAGACTATTATATACACATTCCAGTGTCAATAATTATTATATATTATATTATAATAAATAAAATGTATTTAGGGGAGGAATTAATATGATTTTTAATTGAATCTGTGTCAATATACATCAACCATTATGTAAGAAAATCTCACAAATCACAAATCTCGTATTTCTTTTATAGGAAATAAATATCTGGGGAAAAGAAAGAATAATAGTCCAATGAAACGGCATTGCTTACAAATACAAAAACCTGTAGAAAACCCCCAGTTGGCTCAGTATAAAGTATATATAATTCAATTCAATTCAATTTTATTTAAAGTGTCTTATCATAACAAAGTTATCCCACACACTTTACAGTTGAAGTAAGACTATAGTTGATTAAGGAGAAACAGATCCCAGCGATTCAACAATATAGACTGTATCAGTCATGGAAAGAAAACTAGCGATAAAACTGTTTATATATAGATCTTTTCATATTTTATGTTCAACCAATCAGCAATATTTGTGGCCATAAAAAGAACATTTTACCAAAAAATAATTACGTATCAAAAATGTTTTAAAGCCAAAAAAATAAAAATAAAAAGTCTATTTTATTCAATTTTCTTTAAAAGCTTAATTGATAAAATGTAATTTAAGGTCTGCACTAAAGCATGAAAGACAGTTTTAATAAACATGGTGTAAAAATCTGTTGAACAGAGACGAAAAAAAAAAAAAAAGAATGACTCTGTGAGGCGTTTTTCATTTCATCTTTATTTCTGATCACCAAGAAAGTGGAATCAAACCAGGCAGCCGCTAAAGCGGTCGTTCGTCTCTTGTTGATCCCGGAGAAACGCTGAAGATTGCGGGAGCACAACACACGTTATTGGTTTTAAATAGCAATTGGAAACACTCTATTTGGTTTCAATCAGAGGGTAGCGGCAAAGTCGTTTTAATTTCATTACCACTGTGCTAGTTATTTTTAGCTCCCGAGTGCTTGTGATCCCTCTGGTGCGTTTTAAGAGTTTGACAAGTCCTATTATTTGCGAGGCCCCGCATCCTTGAGCTCGTACTTTTCAAAGCGACCTATCCAAACACTCATCACACACAATTTATTAGCCGCATGAAAAATGGAAAATGTGGCCATATTTTTTGTCAGCGGCAACACGGAAGGTCTGGCTCCGGTGCATATTCAACGTTTTCACAAGTAGAAAACACAATTATGATTAAGGATTTACAGTAATTTTTCTAAAAAAGCCCAAAAGTCCAACAATTTATGGTGTTATTGCAAATTTAGTCGAGTGGGGTCCATTTTTATTAAACGGTCCTTTTCTAGTATTTAAGGAAATGCAACTAAATATTAATTTTACATGCTTAATTTTGTCAGTTATCCAACAAGATTTATATTTAAAAATGCATTCCAAAAACATTTTTTGCTAATTTGAATTGAGTGTATGTAGTTATCACTGCACATCAAAATAAAGAGTTATTACAATGTAACACAAATCCAGTTAGTATTACAATGCTGATTGTCGACCATCTATATAAGAGCTTGTTTGCTAGACGTTATTATGAAAGAGTGGTTCTGCAGTTGGCGGCTGATTCTTCCTGGCAAGTTTTAGCTCATTGCATTTTGCCGGCGCCCACACTAGCATGAGGTTGTGTCTCCCAGCACCATGTCAAGAGCGTGGAGGAGATACCTGGAGACAGGTCGATACACCAGGAGACATGGAGGTGGTACTTAAAACTGTCAGGAACTGACCCATGAGTGCGGCATGAGGGCCGCGACGTCCACAGGCAACTACGGTGGCCCTGGCAAAACGGTTTTACAAACTCTTAAAGAAAATGAAACACATTGAAAATCTTTGAAATAAATGTCCTGATTGTAGTGATGGGCTGATCAAGCTTCATGAAACAGTGGCCTGTTGTTTAGAGGTCAGTAGGTGGCGCCATCAGTTTAAAAATGATATGATGTTTCATTAGAACAGTTGTTCAAAACAAAGGAAAATAGTGCAGAGACTGCGATCTAGTGGACTCTGAAAATTATGACACTGTTTCATGAAGCCTCATCAGATAAAATGGAATTGAATTGGAAAAAAATAGCATTTTCCTGAAACTAATTTACAATTTTCGGAAACAAATTTACAAACTCTGAAACAAATGAACAATTTCCTGAAACACAATTAAAATCTCTGATAACGTTTTTTCCTATTAAATAGTCTACTTTAAAACGTCTTTATGACATTATAAATAAAATTGAATAAATTGGAAAAAAAAACAAAGCGTTTTCCTGAAAAAAAATTACAATTCACAGTAGCCAGTTAATAAACAATTTCCTGAAACACATTTAAAATCTCAAATTGGATTTTTCGTGAAACAAATCCAAAAAACTTTCTGAGAACAATTTGACAAACCCTGCAACAAATTTACAAACTCTGCAACACAATTTGAATTTCCTTAAATTAAATAAAAAATATGTCCCAAGTGTCTGTACGTGATTTTCAGCAAATTGTAATTTAGTTTTTAAATGTATTTTTCACTACCGCGCCACAGCTGAACAACATGAAGTCTGATTGGCATTTACCAGAGAACACCAGGATCGGCAGATTGGCCATTGGCTTCCTGTGCTCTTCACGGCTGATGGCAGGTTCCCACTGAGCATGTGACAGATGTGAGAGTCAGGAGATGAGAACATTCTGGTGCCTCCAACATCCTCCAGCACTGATGGTCTGGGGAGGGTTTTTCATTGGAAAACAGATCCATGTACCGTTTCAAACCATATGATGGTTTAGAGGTTGCTGGTTTCTATCGGTTACATGCTAAATGGTTGACCTGGAGAGTGAGGGTGAGGAACAGGGAGACCCTGGAAAGGTCGCCCGTCCATTACGATGCACACCTACAGATACTATAGTGGCCAATTATCGCATGTTTTTTGGATCATGGGAGGAAAACGGAGTGCCTGCAGGACACCCACGTAGACAGAGGGAGAACAATGAGACGCCACACAGAGAGAGACCCAGGTTTGCTTCAAACAGACTTGCCTGGAGCGGAATTCTAACCGGCGACCTTCTAGTTTTGAGGCCAAAAATAAAATAAATTTAGGAGAAAGATAAACTCTTCAAACAAGGTGCAGCGAGACCTTTAGAAGAAAGATGAATATGAGGGAAGAAATATGAATGAATATAGCATTTAAAGGTATTTATCGCAGTATTCAGAAGTATATTAATATAAATTAAAAGAAGGTTTTTCATGAGATTTGAAATTAACTCTTATACATAATGGAAGAGAAAATAATAATACAATAATATAAATGAACACATCTTTTAAAGGCACCATAATGAAGAATATCTTTTAATTAAAGGTCATTTCGTTCAGTCCATAAATGTCAAACCTGAAAAACATGTCTCATTAAAGCTTATTCAAGCTGCTGACCATTGACCACTTGGTCATTATTAACAAAACTGAGTTCATCATCCCGCTTATCTTATACCTCAGCTATAAAGTCCATACAATACGCATTGAATTGCTAAGTGTCGAGCTAACTCCTAATCGATCTGGCAATCCTCGAAAAAAGTTTAGACATTCCTTGTAAAGATTCATTGACTGTAGTCCTTTTTTTTCACGAGAGAAAAAAAAATTAAAGCAGAAAAACAAGCAGAAGTGATATAACCATTAAATGGTGTGTATTTTCAAGTTTTAACATTTGAACAACAAATATCATCGATGATATATTTCTTCTTCAGCACTTGCAAATGTAGACTTTAGAATAATCATTCCTGAGATGAGACAGGCTATCAAAAGTCAACTGAATAAATACATTTAGATTGACTACAGAACATGATTGACAGATGGTGTTTCACATCTGACTCTCATGTTGCATTCTGCAGAATAAATAAAGTGATTTATTTCACTCTATATGGTTAACATTCTCTGATTATTACAGTAGCTTCGCTGATAAGATGAGATTTATTTTCCGTCGAGTCTGATGCAATATTACAAATCCTGGGATGAATTTGCTTCATTTTGGGCAGACGGAAGTCTTTCAGTTGCCAACGCTACGAATTTGGATTCTTACCAATCGCACTGACAGACAGATTATCTCGCCTAATTTGGACATATGACGAAATACATCTGTCCCCGATCATCATGATGGAAACAGTCAATTGTTAATTTTGTTGATTTGACGCTAAGTAACATTTTTTTCTTCTGATTCAGATGCCATCTCCAATAATAATTTCACTCTAGACTATAGAGAAGATCCCATTAATAACCAATAAAGAAATAGTATGCACTGGGATTTAAATAGTAGTATTACCACAACTTTTTTTTTGTTTTATTTTTTTTTGACTAAATCCTCTAATCATTAGATTTGATGGTTATTTATTCTAAATACATTAAAACCTTAGTGAAAAATGTATTTATTTTTCTGGAGCAACAAAGATTAGACACGTATTTCAAAAAAAGCTAAATTAAAGAAAGGTATTTTCTGTTGCATAATGTAGACGTGTGTTCTAACAACTTCCCTCAAGACATTTAAAGTGGATTTTTTATGAGGTGTATTATTTGGAAACAAAACTTTATGGAAGTACCTTTAAAGCAACACAACAGCTATACATTAATTGTATCTACATTTTTTCAATATTCAAAAATAAAGATGATATCATTAATAGTGAAACTAAAAGTATTATATTAAACTATACTATTAAACTGGATTTGTGGACGACCATAATAATCATTGTCCTACTAAAAACTATAACTAATTGTATCACATTTGGCCAATATATATATATATATATATATATATATATATATATATATATATATATATATATATATATGTGTGTATTTTTGTACCTTTCTTAGAGATAAGATGAGGAGCTCAGTCGTTCCAGAAAAATCCAACGTAAAAGTTTGGCTCTTTTCATTGAGTAGAGAAGAGTTTCGAGAGAAAGTATTTGAGTTGCCTTCGGCTTCTTCACATGATGCCATCTGGACGCTCCCTAGTGAGGTTGTCCACGGATGTTCAACTAGGGGGGAAGCCCCGTGGCAGGCCCAGACATCAACATGTTGGCGAGACTATATGTCAAAAAAAAAAGATCGAGGAGGTTCTGGAAGCGATGTTCGACTGGGCTTCTCTGCTCCAGCTGCTGCCCCCTGAGACCGAGCCTGAGATTAGCGGTGGAAAAATAAAATCGATGGATGAATGGTTTACGATGCTTTCTTTGGCACTTTCGTACCTTTTCTTTTTCTTTGCTTTGCCGTTTGTTTTGCCAAGTAAAGACGTGTGCAGCTCAATAATTGGCACATACAATCAAAGGGACACAATGGCGGGGCAGATAAAGGCGAGGGACTTCTGTGAGTGACCAGCCTGTCATCACTGCAGGCAAACACACACACGGTTCTGTTATTGTGGAGTGAAACAGGTCACAGACTACGAACCGCATTCCACTCTCCTGCCCGATGCCTCTCAGAAGATGCCTTATCTCTGCATTTCAAAGTGAGCTTCTCAAACAAGAACTATGAAAACGATGCCGTGCGAAGGGACTTGTGCGTCACGATGTTTTGAGACAACTGATTCT
This sequence comes from Callionymus lyra, assembly GCF_982586985.1. Lineage (NCBI taxonomy): Eukaryota > Metazoa > Chordata > Actinopteri > Syngnathiformes > Callionymidae > Callionymus > Callionymus lyra. Next base: position 16,175,306 of record NC_141823.1, read on the forward strand.
GTTTAGTAAAGCCTCCAGTTTTTTTCTTTGGCTCCAGAGAATTCCAGCGAGACACTTACTTCTTTTAGTGTTCCGCCATTTGTATTTGGATCACGTGTGCTCACATATGCTCATTACACAAACAAGTAATCGTGGTGTCTGTTGACCACAGATGGGCTGGAACAGGACGCAGTTTTCACATAAGGAAAGACTAATATTTCATTTAACTTTTCAGTCAGGCAGTGAGCTTCAAATCACAAGTGGACTTAACTGTCACGGCATTATTAGCAAGATGCTATCTACTAACTATGGCAAATACAAACAGTATAGATGAAAATAATGTTTTCTTTGGTTGATAGGAAAACATAAGAATATTTCTCTAAAATCCGGAATGATTCAAGTACAAAATAGTTCATGTATTCTAAATTGAATGTAATATGTGAACTGCCAAACAAAAGGCAAGATATTCTGCTCGTTTTAACTGAGTTTCATAGTTTAATATCTATCAAGATCTCTGAGTTATGATCAAAACATTCATCTATGTGTGTACAATTATTTTAAAAATTAAATCATCATGAAACAAGTATTGTCAGACAAGTGTTGTAAATACGAGGTATCAATTTCCAGTGATGAATATGAGGTGAAAGTGCATTAATTTCTGGACAACCTCCTTAATACTCAGTCAATCTGCGTTCTATATATTGTAGGTGTGACCTTTTCGTTAAAGCCGAATGTCATAACTTTCTTATTATTTAGTAGATTATAAAAAGGTTGATATCGTTGGAAAGCTTGTTAAACGAAGTAAAAGTTAAAAGATTTGAATCTCAAAATATGCACAGAAAAGCAAATGAATAGCCTAGATTGAACAAACAACAACACAAGTTGTTTAAATATACAGTAATGGAAACATAAAGCACAATTATGATATTTTTTAATTGGTTAAATTCATGAAATTCGTTTTAGAAGTGAAGGAAAATTTCAGTAAACATGGCTGGTCGGACACTGACTGATTATGGTACAGTGACTATATTCATAAAAAAGTTGGACTAAAAATACTCAAATAATATAGATTTTCCTCATCATGGTGTCATTGAACAAGCTTTGTGAGGCGGTGTATTTTTTTCAGAGCCCACTAGATGGCACTCTCTCTAAAATCATTATGTGAGATTGAGGTAATTTGTTTGTGGCTCCCTCTAGTGCTTAAACAGCATAATAAAAAACAGCCAGCGTTCACGTGTTTAAAAACTCTTGTTCTCAGTTGTGGCCACCATGGAAATTTCTCTCTGTACTTTCTAATTATGGAAATGAATACAAGCACCGTCTCCGACCCACTGACATAAAGCAGTTTGGAGGTCATGTGAGTGAATGAGCCTAGAGAAGCATAGTTCAAAGGTATTTACTGCCTGAGTCATGCCTGAAAAATAAATAATAATTATTAAAAATACTAGATACAAATTCCCTGGTTTACATAACCAAACAGCTACTTAAAAACAAGCCTCTAACCTTACTCGGTGAAAGAAAAATGATGTAACAGTTATTGAAAATTTACACCGCTCTTCAGATCAAAGTAGTTGAAAGAAGCTTCCACAGCAGTCAAAAGTTGGCAGTTGGTACTTATTAACAAGTGACGGTAAAAAAAAAAAGGTGCCTCAGGAGCTCCATAATGAGTCAAGTCATTTTCCCTGTGACCTTTTTCTGCTAAACTGCCACTGTGGTTATTTTCTACACTCGGCCTGAGTAATGCTCTTGCATTATCTTTAATGTCATTGGTTTTATTGCCAAAATCTCATTCATTTTAAAGCCACACCGAGACATCCAAGGACACCATCGATGACATCAGACTATTTTACTGATATCAGCTTCTTTAAATGAAGGAGGGTCGTTAATTCTGCTGGTGAGATAATCAATCAGAACTGTATCATCTGCAAATGTGTTTTTTTTTTTTAGTGTGGATGGTTAAACCAGTGGACGTGAACTCCGTAACATGACGTTCTGCAGCCGACCATTTATCGTCAAATATTTATCAAGAGACTCCATTTTTGTTCAACATCAGATGGTTAAGAAATAAATATCAATTAATATACATTTGACTATGAAAAATGGGACGGATTTCAACACATATAATTAGACCGCTGCTGTGTCTGAAATCACACACTTCTCTAAGTGCACTGCTTTACAAGTACACTATCAGACAGTACTTGCGCACTGATCAAATTCCAACAGAGTAGTACTGTCTCAAATCAAACATTGCCGCTACGCACTTACCGGAAATTACTCCACAGCTTTTTCTTCTTTTTAACGCTAATGGCCACCCTATCGCCAACTTTCAGAGTGCTTTTCACCAAATAAAACAAATTAATAAGATGTGTTTCATCTTGTTATAACTCTTGTTTTGTTGTTTTGCTGTAAAATTAGTGTTTTCTTGAGATATTTACGCCGGTATCTGCTCCAAAGTTGTGTCGTCGTCAGTGACGTAGCTTCCGTTAAGCGTCATCTACGTCACTAAGATGGCGGCCGTTAAAGGTGGAAAGTTTCCATCGATCCACACTCAATTTTCTGGCCATTTGAGTGCGCCAATTGAGTGCTCATTGCGTACTCAATTTTTGCACACTGCTCATCGGGACGCACTTGTGCACACAAAATATTAAGTGTAAGTGCATAAATTAATATTAAACCACACAAACCATAATGAATTGAACACCAAAATGTAAATTTAATCTGTTGAAGACTTACAGAAAAGTACCACCAGTCTGCGTCCCAGTCGCCACAAATTAAAACACTTATAAAAAAAAAAAAACCTGGTGGCCCCCAAGCCAGTTGAGTTTGAGAACCCTTCTATAAACTCTCATCAAGACACACTTTTAATCGTGGATTTATTCAAGGTTTATTTACCTTTCAGACAGAATTATGAGATCCTGCTCATATAAATAAAGTTCTCTTTAAAACTTCAAATCATATATGTTACTAATTCATAAAAACATAACTCACTATTTTCAGGTAGTATTTGCAGTGAACAGAAACCATTTTTATAATTCAGAGACGTATGAGAGGAAAAAAGCTGACGAACAAGAGAAACTGGAAAAGGTCAAGGAAGAAGTAAAAACTTGTGCTTTACATCAGAAAAAAATAATATGTGCTCCAGTACAAACTCAGTATTCAAGTCTTTCACTCGCTGTGCAGACACACCCTGACAGTCGTGCTTATGAATGACTTTGTATTGATCTTTATGAGGGTTTTTTTTTCAGTGCGGCATAGTCGTTTGTAACATGTTTAATTTAGGACTCTGAGTTAGTGTTGCGATGATGAAGCTTTATGAAACAGTGTCATGTTGTTGAGAGGTCAGTAGGTGGCGCCATCAGTTGAAAAATGATGCAATGTTTCATTAGAACAGTTGTTTGAAACAAAGGAAGATAGTGCAGAGACCGCCATCTAGTGGACTCTGAAAATAATGACACTGCTTCATGAAGCTTCATCAGACCATCACTACTTTTAATTGTCTTATCCAGGGTGTCCCTTGCCTCTTGCCCTATGTAGCTGGGATGCTGTCGTTATAAAGGTATATTAAGGTTTCTTTTGTTACCACATAATAACGTCAACCCATGAATCCACCATAAATAAAGTGAAACGTTTCAATGAGGCTGATATCACTGGTCAGTCATTCTATCCTTGGACAGTGTGAAATCGAAACCAATGGAGGCACAGCTGCCATAAGACAAGTTAAAGAAACCATTACAAATCCAGAAAAAAAAGGGATCCAGACGAGTCCAAGACACATTGACAGAAAGAGCTTCCACAGTTCAGGGGGCTGTGACATAATGGCTTTTTCTACTAAGACACAGAACTGCCCACTTGAGACAGAGACCTCCGGAGGTGGTTTGGCTCGGATAATCATCGGAACTCAGCCAGGAGAGTCACCCAGGTGGAAATTTAATCTGCGCGTGTTTGCATTAGCGAGAATGTATCAGCCGACAGGGCTGGATCATTATTGCTATATCTTCTCCCGTTAACAAGTAGTCCCAAAGGAAAACTCGCTTCAATAGATACAAAAATAAATCTTTAAAATCCAGGCATGTTGCTTCACATCAAGTCACGTCGTCTTCCAAGACAATCTCATTTAAAACAGGATCCAAGCAGTAAATCAACTGCATTGAGGTAGATCTTTAGAATTTTAAACTTTATTAAACGACAAGCAATACTCTTATTTATCTTATTTTTAAATGGTAAACATTTTTTTTGAATAGTAGTTTCTATTATTTTGAGGTTCATTAGGTCATCAATTATTCAGATATTTGCAGCAACATTTAGCTTTTGTTTGACTTTCTTTTCTTTCCATCTGTTTTGAATGTCAAATCTGTGCCAAACAACTGTCAGTTAATATATTTGTCAAAAAAATAAACAGGCCGACCAGCGTGTAAAATGTATTTTAAACACATATATGGTTTGCAGCTTCCATTAGATCAAATCGTTTTCATTCCGCCGAAGAGCTTTTTCCACCGTTACGCTGAATATGTATGTGTTTCTACTGCCTGGCATTTTGAGTCATTTGCATGTGTTATTGACAGTTCTATAAAAGTTCAATACAAAATCGAGACAATGCCTGATCTAATTTAAGGACATGAGGTGATTTCCATCTCATTATTGAGTCTTTCTTGCAGCGCCAAGGCCAGAAAAAGCTCCTTTGATATTGTGACAGTCTAAAAGAAAAATAATCATTTTGGTGCAAAGAATATCATGAGATGTCAGGGAAGATCTTGACAGGATCTTCAGTGTTTTGCTGCCAGAATTACTGTCATCACTGACAAAACAAAGCATTTAATGGCCGACATGTCTTCTTTTCTTTTGATGACCAGCGATACTACTACGATACTGCTACTGCATTCTTCTATATATGTGTAGACTTTCACCTTCTAGCTATTCAATTTAAACTGTAATGGGTGTCAAATTATGCCATTCATTTGGGTGAATTAAATATAGTCATAATAAGTCCCTGTTAAATAATAAAATACATATATTTATTTCTTCTCTAACTCACTTCTGTATATGCTTATTTTATGTTGTTGTTCTTCTTCTTGTGCTTGAGTTCTAGTGGTGGAAACAATGGCCAGTAACACCCTGACGTGGACATTGATATTCCTGGTGAATCTTATAATACTTTATTGTTTGATTTTTGATGGGACTTGGGACTAGTCCAGGTGTGCGCAACAAAGGGGCCACATTGTATAATGTGACGGTTGTAATGGACCGTCAACCCAGAAGCCAAAAGAAAAAAAAACAAACAATAAAAAATGAAGAAAGAACTAAATTGAGAGAAATACAAAATAAACCCCAATTTGCCAGTAATATATGTTTTAAAGATAAGTTATTTCCATTTTATTTCTGATTGTGATGCCAATATTCACTCAAAGTATTTTAAGGGAGAATGCAAATTTACAAAAAAGACAAAGTAGAAAAGGGAAAACTTCCAAAATAAATTAAAAAAAATTATATTTAGAGTTGACAAATAATAAAATGTTTTCTACATCGGATCAGTTTTAGTCAGACCTCACATGGGCCGCATAACCAGTGTCAAAGGGCCGCATGTGGCCCCCCCCGGGCCGCACTTTTCCCTGGACTACTTTTAAATACAGCAGAATGTAAATGACTAGAACTGCATCTGTTCGAGTCTGTTCAAAAAACTACTTTTTGGAGACGCTTTTTTATGACTAGCACTTATTCTTTATTTTAACATAAACATGTGTTATAAGTGTTTTTTTCAAACAATCATAATAATTATAATAAAGTATCTGATGCACAATTGAACATAGTGGAGAAAATGTAGACACATATTGGACAAAAATGAAATATTTCCAGACCGTGAAAAAGGGATTTAATGGTGGAAAGACGTGAAAGTATGAGGCTGTTTTTTCCTATGTTGGCAGCAGCTCCATCACGAACACACTCTCACACTCACACGTCGCGGTATAGCTGATTGACAGCTGCGTCATAGCCAGAGAGCAGACCCCGACTGCCGCTGCTGTCAGCGTGGATGGTTTGAAGCTGTTGATGTGAACTGCCTGGCCAACGTGGAGAACATGGTGTATCAGAGGAGTCGACACGGTAAATCAGTGAAGTTGGCGGCGCTGTGAGTCGAGCTTTGTATCAGTGCAGAGGCGACGTTTTTCCCTGCTATGTGTCACGCTTATCAAGCAGCAGATGCAAGTGATGGGCTTTTTTTTTTTTCTTTCTTTCTTTTTTTTTTTTTCCTCGAGTGTTCGGCCGACAAATCCAGCTCTCGCTGAAGATTCAAACAAGATTCAACAGATGTAATTTTTAAATGCGTCCCCGAAACACTTGATCAGATACTTCAGTTTCCCCACTTTATATATAGTCTTAAATAAAGATTAAGCAGCATGATGTAGGGGGATGGTGCACGTTTTTTAATTGACTCAACAGACGGATAAAAGTAGACAGCAGGTTATCAAGAAGGAACACTCCGATCACTGTTAATTATTCAGCAGGTGAAGCCAGGGGGGGAAAGAAACCTTTCCTGTTTGTTTGGTGTTAACTCAAGGGGACAGGTTGACACCGACTTTAAAAACATTTAGATTTTTTTTATTTTTTTAACTCAGTTGTGTGATCAGAATCAGAGTTCAAGTTGTAAGTGTCTTTCAAACAGTGAATACTCAGCAGGAGATCCATGTAAAAAAGTGGCTTCCAGGAGTCGTCCGGGTGCTCAGAGCCGTCGAGGCAGAAGGCGAGAGAAGATGAGGAAACAAATGAGCAAAGAACATGAGTCTCAAATCATCAACTGTTTCAAGAGAACTGAAGTTAACTGTACTCATCTCAGCCTTTTTAAACGATACATTTTGACTTATCTTCTGTCATTTTGTCTTAATTTACTCTCACTAGGTTTTGCTCCCCTTTATTATAATTATTTACATTATTTCCTCTTTAAATGTGTCAAAACCAACATCCATGTTGATGTTTTGAACTATAAATATGTTATTGTTTAAGATAAGTAACTGAGATTATGGACGTCAACAACAGCGGCTTTTGATATGAGTAAAACTGATGTTAAAGACAGTAATTTGCTAGTTGACTGTTTGATAGAGGACAATAAACACAGAGATCATAAAGATATGTCAAGCCTCTAATAATAAAAAAGACCATATCAAAAACAGACTCATACTTCCTGGGACATTTACATTTTGTTCGTTTGAACTAATTTGTAATTCAATACATATATCTGTAAACAAAAAATTGCCTTAGGGCTGTTCTGACTCGATAAGTTGTACCAGGCAGACTCCTAAGGCAGGGTCAAGAAGTAAAACAAATATTGTTGAAAATGTAAGAAAAATACAATGTTTCCAAAAGTATTTACAAAAAAAAAGAAAAAAAAAGAGAACGTTTACCTACACCTGGTCTGAACCAATCTGGCAGGGGAACTCCAATGTATTCCTATAAAATATAAGTATTCATGCTAGTCATATCATGTTTAATCAAAACATCTCTATTTAATAACAAACTTCATTGCACCAATCTGTGGTTGGAAATAAAAGACATGATATTGAACTAGACATTTGAAGCTGCCACTCACTACACCTTCCCCCCCAGAGATGGTTGCACCTAATGACCTCACCTATGGTGTCATACAGGTGTTTAAAAGCAGGAACTAAACTGTCCTTTAACCTTTTGCCCCTGGACCACATGGTGAGTAAATGATCTCTCCTTCCATGTACATTACTGACTAAATAATGAAGAATTTAAGTGAGAAGTGGTGTGATTTCACCTACTTTTACACAAACAAATCACACTTTTCTTCTCACAAAAACATTTTGCTGACCATTATTGCTCTATTTTTTTATATCTATCCTCAGCTTTCCTTTAAAAATGTATTGTTTTAAACATTTGTCTTAAAAGCCAGGACAAATAATTTAGCACAATTATTTAATGTACTTAAATACAAGCAGCATTATTTCTGTCACACATTTTTGCCGTCAGTAAATTGTCCAAGAACCACATCTATAATCGAAACTGACGATCCCGACGAATGATGTTTGACTCTAATTTAATTCAACAGAATCACTCTTGTGCTAATAAAACGTTCCATCTATTAAAGTATAATTTATTTGAAAAACATTTTCTACTACTCATTTCTAAAGTACATCGTGACTCGTGTGCAGCACATTGTTGTTTTGTTCAAGGCCGATTAGCAAAAGAGAGTTACAGTAACAGTGTGTAACTGACGAAGAGTAAATGTTAAATATATTTGATGAAATCCCATCACATGGTGATCATCCCTTTGTTGACTATGGTTATTTTCGGATTCTCCGTCTCTCTCTCCGGCCACAGTCGCTCACTCCCTCTGTGACCTCTTTATAGCCAGAAGCTCTAAACACTGTAAAACTGATTCATTAAAATCTGCTGTTAGTGTGAGGACACACACGCGGATGAGCCAATGGACCACGGCCAATTATGTGATTCCCTGCCAGTTAGAAAGAGATTTAGGCATTAAGTATCTCAGAGGAGGAAGACAGTGATGGCAGATCTGCACATTATTCCCACATTCGTGTGTGGGCATCGGCCCACTTTGTGCAACTACATGGAATCCGATAAATGTTCACAAGACCATCAAATGACGGCAACAAATTAGAATAAATCCTATAAAAATCTAATCTAGTGAGTTCATTTGAATCAAGAAATTGTATTTAAATGTTGAGTTAGTTTAAATTTGAATATTATCATTAGATATCAATATTATTAAAACATGTATAATGTAAAACTAAACTAAATAAATGCCAAAATATACCAACACAAGGATTTCATATTCACTATCAGCCAATGATCTATACATTTATTCCAAGTTTTTCTTTGTCAATTTTAGAATGTATTTGAGGTATATGGTTATGATGCAGACATTTGATTAATCACAAAGTAGCTGGTAATTATATACATTTAATTTTGCTGTGTATAAAAGCTCCAAATTGCATATTCAGCATAAGCCATAACTTTGGCACAGATAGTACTTTTCATGTCCTAATACAATGTTTGCAGTTTTTTGTGATAAAAAATTGCATGTTTCAATGCATACCAACCAAATTAAATCACCTCCTTCCACTAAACCTACCTTTATGACTTCTATGACGAAGAACAAGTTTTTCAAAATCACCCAGGAGTTATTTTGAGGCAAGCACTTTTCATTTCTCTGTGTACCTGAATACCATGGCCTCTGAAAGAACTTTGCACTCCCAAACAATTAGATCGTTCCCTTCTATCCATCAGGCCATGCCGGACTTTATTCTCCTAGGGAACCATTTCCAAGTCTATTGGTAAAGTACCAAGCCGATCTCAAGGGGTACCTTTTTAGGAGGCATCCGGAAATGTTGATGTCAGAAGGTCCTGTCCTGCAGGAGCTAACAAACCCCAACACCTTCTCCGTCATTGATGCACTAACAACCCTCACTGGAAGTATATCTATCTTGCAGAAAATGCTAACCACACACTGGTTACTGGTCCTATAAGGACTCACCAGTTAACTAGTTTGGTAGCCTATATTCTCGGGGTACATCGCTTACCACTGAATAGTCCTAGTGAGTGCGAGTCCCTTGTAGTTAGAAGACACTCTTTGGTCCCCCTTTTGCCAGTCGACCAGCACCTTGTTCATACAGTTTTGTACAAGAGCGTCAACCATGACCGCTCCAAAATATAGTGCCTTGACATACCACGGGCAAATCTCCTCCACACATAGGCCATCTGAGAAGCTATTTTGCCACCCTCAGAAACCACAGCCCCCGTTATTATTGAACCTTCTCCTCTTACTGAGGACTTAAAGAGGTCCTCAAAGTATCCCGTCTACAATCCAACCACGTCCCTCGCTGGGATCAACAGTTCAGCGTCTCCAAGGCACAGAGTCTTGGCACTGCTTTATCCGCCTGTGCCGTCAAAGGGTGGTCAACTTTCTCTCTGTATTTACTATTTCAATCGCTTTCCTTGAAAGGGAAAAAAGGAAAAATCCTGGAGAAATAATCAACCCTAGAAAACATTTGCTGTTGGAGGCTGCATGTAGCTTTTTTGTTTTCGACCGCTGCTAAAGTGACCCCCCCTCGGCTACTGCTTTCTATTTCCGATGTGGGATTTAAAATGCGGTAAAACAAGAAAATTACTGAGTTCAAGGCCTGTGGGCAGACACAAGAAACCAAACTAAGTGAAATGTGTCTCCGTCTCTCTTCCAGGTAGAATCCTAATGAGATAGAGAAATGAGAGTCGTTATGTGGAACTGCCTTTGTGATTTTCTAGCAAAACCATCACAGTGACTTGTGTCGGGCTGGACACACACCACTGAGGCCGTAGAGGCAGAAATACTGTGGGAGTTTAAAAGCAAAAATGTGGATGTTGACTCTACTGGATTCGTCTAATGATTGTCTGCATCCCACTGTGTTTATGCAAGATGTTTGTTTACTCAGGTTGACCCATGTTCAGAATGTTCAAAACAAGCCTGGTCCTTTCATACTCCTTTCATTACTCTGCAATGCAATGATGGAAGCATTTTTATAAAGCAATTTTAAGGTTGCTCGAACATGGCAGTCTCCCATCCGAGTGAATCCATTTTCAAACCCATTTTGACAGATTTTGCTATTCAAACATTAACATGCATAAGTGGATTCACAATTCCATCACTCTTAAAAAAAACAAAACAGGGATTCCTTTATTTTTTTTTTTTTTTAAAGATTGGCTTTTAAACATGCATTTCTGTCTACATTTCACGGTTCTGCACTCCAGGCATGGATCCATTGATTATATGCTGCATTGCTCAAAGAAAACTACTTGATGGTGCAGAACAGACCTGCAGCTTTCTGGAATGCCGAACGACTGCGTGGAAAAGGCCAAAGTTTGATTGGAGAATTGCAACTAAGATGTTCTTTTACAGTAAATCCTCCTGTTTTTATGTTTTTAAATATCAACGTATTTTGTTCTTTTGGTCTCATTTGTTAATTAACTATGATTTAATTTTGAAAAACACATCTATTTATTCTAATTAGAAATCAGCCTTAAAGGGCAAGAACCAGTTTGAACTAAAAAAAAAAAATGGTTTCAAGGGTTTGTTTCTTTCAAATGGGAAAATAGATGGTGTTTCTCTGTTGGTAGTGATGGGCTCATGAAGCTTCATGAAACTGTGTCAAGTCTTTTAGAGGTCAGTAGGTGGCGCCATGAGTTTAAAAATGATGTGATGTTTCATTAGAACAGTTGTTCAAAACAAAGAAAAATTGTGCAGAGACCTCCATCTAGTGAAGCTCTAAAAATAATGACACTGCTTCATGAAGCTTCATCAGCACATCATCCACTCTTAGTAAAATGAATGGCCAATTAAAGGTGTTCTCAGCATTTTTTGGTGAGAAATACAAATGAATAAATTCAAACATGTTTTTTATAGTTTTCAAGCCTTACATCCTTATTAAGTACTTTCCGAAGATAAGCACAAATATTGTGTAATTGTGCCGCTAAGTGTAGCCACAAGTCCAACTTGACACCGTAATTAAAGGGCAACTAAATTATTACTCATCAATATGTGTTTGTTTGTACAAAACTCTCTTTTATTTTAAATAGTTACATGTGCTTCGGCCCCTAAAACTTTTCTCGAGATGAAATCTTGTTTTCTATAACCACACTCTGCTGTGATTGGTCAAGCAATGTGGGTCGTCACCACGCATCATCAATCCCAGAAGTCTGCACCTCAAAGGGACTCGCTGAACAAAGAAGCTGTGATAACAACTGGCTGGAGGAGGAGTGAAGACATTATTACTTCAAAATGAACTCCGCTCTCGTAACCTCTCATTCGCCGAGATTTCAGACGAGGGAGAACTTTAAAAAGAAATCTCTTTAAAACATGGTCATGATGAGGGACTTACTGCATCTTGGAGAGGAAGACTTGGACATTTAAAACATGCGAGTCAGGAGAGTTAGAGGTTCACATTAGGTCAACTTTAATGAATAATATCTTTGTTTATCTGGAGCACTATTAAGTGATCCCCTAACAGCTGTCCCATCAATCCTTTGCCTGACCCTCTGTGATAACTATGTGTTCAGTACTTGCTCATGGGATCATAGTTAATAAGCCCCTTAATTAGGGAGATGTGATGTCCTCTTTCCAGCGTTTTCCAGCCTTTTTAAACGTTTGATTTCATCCCATCTTACCTCAATTTGATCTGTCAGGCCAATTTAAGTAGCCATCTCATTGATCAATAGCCTTCTGTCTTCAGGCATTTGATTGCTCAGAACCTCGAGAATAATGCACCCACAGAGTTCTGTGTTGATTCATTCGAGGGTTGAGAACGCTGGAACACAAATGTCAATTCAAGTAAGAAGATGAGAAAAAGATGTGCTTCTTGGCCGGAATAGCACCCGCATTCTGTTGAAGTAGGACCTCATGACCAACCTCAAAATGTTATTTTGTAGAGTTTAAAAAAATTGCGGCATTTCCAACCAGATTTTTATTTTCTCGTTACCTTCAGGGCGCACTCAAGGATGGACGGGAACATTCAATACTACAATTTGAGTGAACCCCAGTTAAGCATCTGATTATATTCATGCTTTCGGCATGACATTTGAAATGCAAGCCATTTTCAAAAAAAGCCTCCAGGAAGCATCAATAAATAACAGCGTAATGGACAAAATGGACAAATGACATTGAATTTGAGGATCTCTTTTTTTCTGCTGCACTATTTATTCACACTTCCACTTCCGCAACACAAGTGCTCACCCCTAAAACCTTATCCTCCTGCGGCTTTATAATTTTTTCATGCCTTTTTATCTTTTAGGGTCAGCTTCTTCAAAACAAGCCATGCCACTGCTGGCAAAAGTAGGAGGTTAAATCCCTCATGTAAAGCGTTTAGGAAGAGCTGGCCTCTGAGCAGGGTCCTTTAAAAAACATTTCCCCCAGAGAAGGAGAGAGAAAAAAACAGCCTCGGCGACGGTGACATTACCCACCAAAAACAGGGGATATTTTGGGTTAATCTCCTAAATGGGCGGCAGAGACACAAAGAGCTACTCTGCCTCGACCAGGACAGCTGTTCAGCTCGGCTGCTCCGCACATTGTTCTGAAACTCATTGTTCTTATATCCCTCATTTTCCCTGGCTGCTCTGATATAGCCTCGTCCCACCGCTGCTCAGCTTCTACTGCTGCTGCAGGATGCTGGACCAAATGTGACTTCAGTTAGTCGATGCATTTATTGGTTGAGTTGACTCATGAATGACGACTGAAAGAACCACATCGATATCAGAATGGTAGCTTATTTATCCTAATATGAATACTATCAATACAAATTAAAGGGTAATAGAATAGAATAGAATAGAATAGAAAAGCTTTATTCATCCCCAGAGGGGAAACACACTTTTACAACAGCGCAGTTTAAAAAAATAAAGTGCCAGGAAAAAAATAAAAATAAAAGAGATAATACAAAATAAAATAAAAAAGATCTTAAAAATATACAATTATTTACAAAATTAGAAATTTAACACTATTAACAAAATACAATAGAATAAAATAAAATAAAAATAAAAATAAAAGAGATAATACAAAATAAAATAAAATAAATCTTAAAAATATACAATTATTTACAAAATTAGAAATTTAACACTATTAACAAAATACAATATAATAAAATAAAATAAAAATAAAAATAAAAGAGATAATACAAAATAAAATAAAAAAGATCTTAAAAATATACAATTATTTACAAAATTAGAAATTTAACACTATTAACAAAATACAATAGAATAAAATAAAATAAAAATAAAAATAAAAGAGATAATACAAAATAAAATAAAAAAGATCTTAAAAATATACAATTATTTACAAAATTAGAAATTTAACACTATTAACAAAATACAATAGAATAAAATAAAATTAAAATAAAAACAAAAAAAGTAAAAAATAAAATAAAACACACAAGAGGAAAAACACACTACGGATTAGCATCAGGATATTTAAAGTAGAGAGTTAAAAAAACACGAGTTAAAAAACAAGATAACATCACAAAATGACTTAGAATATGATGATTTTTTTAGGGGATCGCAATTTTTGTTAACATAGACTCCAAACCTGGCTATGGCCCCATGGGGAGCAGGTAAATAATTTTTAAAATAGTTGGAATTATTTAGGTGTATCTGTAACATTACAAATTATGTTTTAAATGTTCAGATATTATTTGATATAGTTTGATTATAGTTAATAATTCAATACATTTTAGAGATAAGTAATGCATGTAAATGGACTCTGTACTCAACTGTACTTTGAAGGTTTGCTCATATTTAAAGCTGATTGACTTATACGTTGATATCCTGACCTTCAAATAATCCAGTGTTTACTATAAGTTAAGGAGCAGACTCTTAATAAGAGTAAAAACTGAAGTTGAAGGAATTTGCTGACAGTGTTTGGTGAAGGAGGAGGAATGACAACATCACAATCAGGCTAGGGCTGTAGCGACACAGTTATCTCACAACGAGATTCATATTTTCAGCTCACAATAGATATATTTCGTTGCATCATTTTCTCAACAATTATTGTAGACACTGAATTTTAGTGATGTCTCGTGATGGTTCCATTCTCTTTTGGTTGATTGAATGAAACTGAAACCCCAAATATGCCATAATATCAACTTTAAAAGGTGGAGGAGTGGACTGTATCCTCTTGTCCTCTAGTCATCTAGTCATTGATGGGATCTCGCCCGATTTAATTGTTCCTTAAGCTGTGGAGGATCTAATGACGGCTGCCATCTAGCAGACTTATGTATTATTAATTGCAACACCAAAATAAACAAATATTTGTCAGTTAAATCTAAATAAAAAATGTTTATTATTTTATATTACACACACTTCATTGACCAAAGAAGATCTATGTTGAAAATAAAATGATTTGAAAACAAAAAAAATAGGAAACATTGGGGGGGAAATGTATACAGAGCTATTTAAAATCAATGTTAAATTGACTTGTTTTTACCAAAAAACAAGTAACGATGCTGTTGTTTCAATACTATACACAAGTTGTCAAAAATATAAATTTACAATCCAATATATGTAATGATTGATTGATGATTATTAGAATAATTAATTTATATAATTAATGTATTTTAAAATGATGCTTGTCGCCTTTTTTTTTTATAATAAATGTAATTTAAAATTAAAAGCAGCAAAAAAACGTCTTTGAAACAATTGGCATCCGACGGAAAATGAATAAGAAAAATCATGATCATATTTTCTATTTATTTTACGTTGGTTGTCAGTGGATATAAAAAAAGAGCGAAATAAACTCTTCATTCAGATGCAGACACGACATCGCCTTAAGCCACGAAAAACTGCAAATTGCGCTGTCAAATAAAAGTTTAATAGTCGTCTACTTCAACAGTGTACTATTAGATTTTAAAGAAGACACGACGGCCGGGTCGATATCAAATTGATGGCAGGTACAGCGAGAGCTTCCTTGACACAGTTGTAGAGTGATGAGCGCATTGAAACTGCAGCACTGCTGACTTATTAAATCTTTTCTTTCACTTCATGACTCCCAGCAAGAACCCAAAAATCCTGAAAATCCCAGAGACCTGCAAAAAAAAAGGCTATAAACCTTGATGACACTAACAGGAACAACAGTGTCGGCTGTCTTTGGCGCGTCAGCTGCTCCGAAGATAATCTTGACCGTTACCTTTTGCTGACACACTTGACTTTGACTGACATTTGGGTCTGAACCAGGGCAGATAACATCCCTGCATTCGTGGATTTAATTGAGGATTACTTTTTACGCAGCCCTGCTGTGTTGACTCGTCGGAATCCACTGTAGTATTATTCCTTATCGTTCAGCGATTTATCGCCGGCTTGTTTTGGCCTAAAGCCTTAGGATGATTCTTTTAGGTTTCGAAGATGATTTACATATTCATGAGCGGGCGACTCGGGGCAACCCTGAGATGAGTTAGCAGATGCTTCTTCTAAAATGTGTTTTGATTCAGCTAAATTAGTGACATTTGAGCCTCGGAATGATGGTTAATCTTTGTGTTAACGTTAAGCTTTGTTTTTATTTACAAAAGATGACTTACTTTTTGTAAACGAAGAATGTAACCTTGAATCTAACACGTCAACGCCGTGCCTTTTTATCAAATACACCAACACACACCGGGACTGCAGGGACTTAACTTAAGTCTCTTAAAAATCGTTTTATTTTCCCTCGTTTTTCGTTTGTACTTCAGTAATCAGATTTAAACAGACGATGAAGTAAGAAGATTTGCTACTTTTCTGTGGATGGGGATTTAATGTGACACAAAACTTTCTTCTTCAATTCCCAAGGTGTGTGAGAGAGTGTGTGAGCGCGACTTATGCCTCATAGAGTTGGGAATTTAGAATTTGCTCAATTTTGCTTTGTTGTTAATTCATTTCTTAATCAAAACCTTTTTTTTTTTAAACTAGTTATGTATATTTTGAATAAAATAAAAGTCTTAGTTCTTATTCATTTAAAATGAATTAGAATAGTAATATATATAATAATAATTGAATAATATAATAATATTTTTTATCATTTTTTCTTTCCTGGCTTTATGTCCTTAGGACTGTCTACATAATATTTAATTTATTAAACAAACAACAACAAACAAATTAATATATATATATATATTTATGTATTTTACTTGTAAAATGAATTACTCGTTTAATACATCATAGTAAATAAATTCAATTTTTTCTATGCCGCTGTCAGACATTGTTCACTAAATGTTGGTTCGCTGAAATCTGTTTTTCTTTTTTTTTTTCTTACTTAAATTCTAAAAAACCTGAGATCAATTTTTACTGATTCGTCACTTAAAATGGAATTTAATTTAACTGTATGAAAAGTTTTTAAACATCTGATGTGTCCTTAAATAATGTGAAAACTTTAATTAATGTAAATAATCCCTTGTTGGTGTCTTAATCGCAGCATGTTGCAGCAAAATAGAATCGTGTTAACTGTTATAGAAAGTGAATGAATAAGTAAAAACTATTTTACAGCCCATCAATATATACTCATGTCCTGAGCTCCATTTACTGTTGGTAGAGCTAGTTCATTATTTATTGATTCTCAGTCTGTACCAGCTCTATCTCTCTTGCCTTTTCACCTTCTTACTAAATTCAATATTTAAATAGCATTTATGTGACTCCGGTCCTTGCTATTGGCACGTGTGAAAATCTGCATTGAATAGCTGCCATGAATGTCGAAACATATTTGTAAACAAAACTGCTATATTTGTTATGAAATATTTCAACTGCGTATGCAAATTTGACTTGATGTCTTGGCAGTTATTCTGGTATCGCAATATTAGCAAATGTTGCACATTGCATGTCTGCCTAATATCCAGCGGCCCTGTCACAGATGATGCAACGTTAGCTCTGTTATTTTGATAAACATTTGGATCCAGTCTTCTAAGTGCATCTCTGATCAAAGAGAATCAAAAATTAAATGATTAAATGAGGGGTGACCCCTCCCACAATATATATATATATATATATATATATATATATATATATAATGTATATATATATGTGTGTGTGTGTGTGTGTTCAGATAAAACGTTTTTTATTAAGTTATCAAATGAGGATCTTAAGGCATACATTTTTTTTTTATCATTTTGAAAGGGTTTATGTTGAGATTTTTAAAATGAAAAATAATGAACAGCATTCTCATGAAAGGTTTGAGTAAGTAGTTAGTCCTGTGTATTTTCTTTCTTTTCAATACAGCTAATACTGTTTTTTAAGAATCTCAATTTTTACCGTGTTGAAATAATTAATTGGCATTCAATTAAATACATTAGATTTATAGCATTAGTTTTTGCAAGTACAATTAATAGGTAGTTTTTAGGTATTAAGTAGATGTTCTTGCATAGCACCTGAAGAAGAGCCTCTTGGTTTTCTGTATGTAATCTTCTTTTTAAACTACACGTTATTTTTGTCAATTAATTTGCTTTATAATTGAAGACCAAGCCTTGAGAAAAGTCCTGGGATTGTTTATCAGTGCTGAAAAAATATGTATCATTTTCCCCTCTCTCTGCTTGTGATAAACCCACATAAACGTACTTTTACACGTAAACAAACATGAATTGCTTTTTGATGCACTGACGGAGGCCATCCATGAACTCCCTCAACTAATTGATGAAAGTTTAATTGACTAGAACCGTCCGATGGTCGGGCTCGTGTCTGCACCGTGAGAGTACTGTCCCACTTTAAAAACCTAGCTGTGACTACAAGAGTTCTGGAAAATCCTGTAGCAAATCATTGCAACGATGTTACAATAATATGATTAATTTCCGATATGAATACCCGGAATAAAAGAGAAATAGGATGGGAGCAAACGTTAGCCATGGATTTTAGGATTGCATTTGCTATGATGGAGCAACAAGAACAGGTGACAGACTTTGAGTGAGTTGAAGCCAACTGTATACTGTTAAATAAACACTTTCTCTTCACAGTTCTGGCATTAGATGGGTACTTAAAATGCTGCTTTGGGGCAGTAATTCAAATGACAGAGAGACTTATTGGTCATTTTTGTATGGAATATAAACTTTTTTTTTCAAGCAGCTCATTGAGAAATGTAATGGTCATGGTAATTTACACGTGACATAAATGTTGTGGATAATTTAAGCGAATAATGACTAGAGAAACTTGCAAAAGGCTTGGTTGAAGGTTGAAGCAAATATGGAAAAAGTAAAGAAAGTAAAATAAAGCAGTTTTTTTTAGATAATTGTGTTAATTAAATTACTCAATAGGTTGTATAGTGTGTTTCTTCTAAAGCAGTGCATTATGGTCTTTTTAATCACGACTTGAATAAATTGTATATGTATATAAAAATGTATAGTATGTATACATTAGTGGTGTGTATTATCAAGTATCTGGAATACTATCACGATACAGAGGCAACAATGCAATATATTGTGATACTGTAGGAACAACAATGTATATCTCAAAGGATATCATTGTACTTTTGGCTGCGGAGGACGTAATAATGGCAGCCATCTAGTGGCCTGACGGGTAATTGCAACACAATAATGAACAAATGCCGTTAATTGTCAAATAATTAATAATAATTAAGCATAAATCAAATTATTTTATATTAACACAATTCATTCAATTGTAAAATATTAAATTACAAAGGTAAAAATAAAATTACGTGGTTTTGAAGCCGAAAAAATGAATGTAAAAAATATATATATATTTATATATAAAATAAAAAAGGTTCTTTTTTAGCAATAAAGCACAGTTTAATTTTTCGTGAAGAAAAATAAAATAAAATGTAAGTAAGTAATATTTATTTATATAGCGCTTTTCTAGACCAGGGTCACAAAGCGCTTAAACAATCAAAACAATACTCAAAAAAGTATATACTTTAAAGATCAAGATAATACTGAGAACAACACAGGAGTTCCAAAAAAAGCCTGAACAAATAGAAACGTCTTAAGATGTTTCTTAAAGGAGTCAGTAGACTATATCCAAAATGTATTGTCCTATTGATATTTTACAACACACCTAAAATTTCCAACACTTATCCATCTATATAGTTATGGAATTAAAGTTGGTGATGCATGCAATACTGAGTTGACCAAAGACAAATAAAGGACATAATCCAGTGTTTCTGCCGGAGGGTCTCTACCATTAACAGGTGGCACACCACCTCAAATGGCTTCCCGATATGCCGAACCTCCCATGGACGACCAGACGTTCACCGAGGGTTTGCCACATGCAGAGGAAACTCATTTCATCCACTTGGGTCGGGGAGGCCTCGGGCTAACAGGACCACATCATCGAATCTGAGCTAAGATGTCGAGGCCACGTAACCAAAAAACTCTTGCCTCTGGCTGTGTCTAAAAAAAAAAAACTGCTTACAAAGACAAAAGAGTCCAAATCTGACTTTAGGTGGACCTGACTATGATTTGGACTTTACCAGAGATTGAGGTCGAATGTCTTCCCCGGGTCCTAGAAACAAAAAAAAGTATGAAATTATTCTTGATATCAGGTTTGAAGTTTTCCTCATCAAGTGCTACTTTAAGTGTGTACTGCTTACACCAACAATCAGCATTTTCAACGGAATCAGTGTTGTTTGAAAACAGAAACCTTCGCTGGACTGATCAAAAGCTCGGATGCAATCAAGAACTTATCAGAACCTCCTGCTTAACTATGTGCTGCCAAAAAAAGGGATGTAGATGATCAGCAAATACAAGCAAATATGATGTAAATATAAATTAGAAAGAAGATTATAATCGGTTCTGAACTCCCCATTGGACACATTTTAAATCACTTAAAAAAAAAAATTCAAGGAAAGAGAAGACTTTCACTCCTTATGTCCTCATGTATCACTTAAAAATCTTCCAGGGATTAACATATCTTGTACTGTCTGAGCGAGTCTTTGCTTGACTGGCTTTGATGGTACTGAGTGTTCGGACTTCTTCCTCCACGGTTATAGGAGATGACATGGGCGTAGCATGAACGTCTCACTCCATGTAACGGTCTGACTGCAACCTTCATTGTCTCGTGTTATGTTTAATGGGGTATGGTGGAGTGGGCATGAGCCTTGTAAAGTGGACTTATATGGGTGAGAGAATTATTCAGCCTTAAGGGGCGCAAGTCCTCACTTGACTTAAACGCAGCAGTTTTTTTTTCTGCTTCTTCAATTCGTCGAGCTCCTTTTGAAGCAGAGTTTTTCCTCTTGCGTCTGAACAAAGGACGTTTGACTAGATGGAGGATCAGAGGAAGATGGATGGAGACGATGCGAGAGGGAGATGGAAAATCTCCGTATCCTGGACACTTCGACTGAGTGATGCCAGCGTCACATGCACCTGAAGGTTTTAACTTTTGCCACTGGAATTCAATTGACTTTTTTTTTTAGGTTAGGATTGTTTGACATTTAAGTCAGGTATGTTGGAGTCACACTATATCAAAAATATCAAAATATAACAAACTAATCCACTGACATTTGAGCTTGACTGTCTTTCTTCGATTTAATAGACTCCAGTGGAAGATAGTGTAGTTGTAAATATTGGAAGGGAAGTTTCTGTAAATAAAAATAAGAAAACAAAAAAAATGAGACAAACAAATTCTTAATGGATTTTGTATATTTTACCTGTGCTTGAATTGGTTTTCTTTGGGCACTATGATATCCTCCTAATCACCAAAAACCCACAGTTAAACCCATATTAAATCAATTTTTTTTAATTAGTATGAATAGAAATAATAAACATACCAAAGTGTCAAGTCAACCTTTATTCCAGTCAATAAAAAAATCACACGTGTCCTAGAAAAAAGTCTATACATTATTAATACCAAACTGCTGAAAGACAAATACCAATAAAAACAATGAAAATAATACATTAACATTTTTTTTACTTAATAACTCATTTATAGTGATGGGATTTCAACACGATGACTAATTTTCAGACTTTTTTCACACTTTTAGATTAAAATTTGTGTTGTTGTACAATCTTGAAAATGATCAATGAACAAGATTATGTAAGATATGAATGTAATATCTGTGATGTCATTTATCAAGGGTTTTGAAGTAAGAACGAGTTGCGTTTATCTTATTATTCCCTGGCTTTTAGGACAAAAAAGAGACTCAGTAGCTCTTTTTTTTTTTAGTGCCTTTTACTTGTTTTATCTGGTTGTATTATCTCAGTGTTTTTAACTGTGCTTATCTTTGTGACACTTTTATGTTCTTGTACAACACTTTGGATCAACTGCTGTTGTTTTTAAAGTGCTTCATAAATAAAGTTGAGTTGAGTTGGAAATCCAGTTTTGTGTTCCAGCCAGACTCGGTTGAAGAATCAGAGTGACTCTTGGGAAATGATGATTGGGTGATGAAAACATTTAGATGAGGCTGATTTGCAGCTAAAACCAGGGCCCGTATAACACAAATTGAGAGAAACTGTTGAACGAGAATATAATCAGAACGTACAGTGTGTGCCAATAGTGAAATTAGTGTTTAAGACTCAAGCTGTTTTTTGGACCAGCGTGTAAATATGTTTGCTTTTTTTTTTTATTCTGAAAAAATCTTTTTTTTAGTCTGGTGTTTTTGTGACTTCTGCTCTTTCTGCAGCCTGAAGCTGGGACTGGATGAACTTGTGGTTATCTGCTTTTCTGTTTTGGCTTCACTTTTTAACACTGGCTCTTGCTTTTTGCTCAATGGACACCGTGGGTTGTTAGCACTTCTTAATACTTTTAAATGTCTAAATGGCCTGAGGGTTCGAGTGTGTGCTTAAATGGTTGTTAAAGGGTTAGTTCACCAAAAATTGAAATTTCACTCATTTTCTACTCTCCCTCACCAAACTAATTGTTTTCCTTTTTAGAGTCGTAGGCAGAAACGAATGTCGAAACTAATTTAGCGACTTAGTTTTCCAAACAGACGCACCAAAACATTCAAATACCTCCATACTTGCTGTCTATAATGTACTTTTTCCATTTCGCATTAGAAATTATTCACAAAGAAATTAAACATGTCTATATTTTTGCATTTGTGTCTTCTTGTTTAGACTATTGTAACAGTTTATTTTCATGTCTAAACAAGAAGGAGCTGTCTCGCCTAATAATAAACAGAATCCTGGCCGGCTCTAGTAGAAGAACTCACATTTCCCCGATCGTTAAAACTCTTCACTGGCTGCCAGTTTCTTTAGGGATCAATTGTAAAAATCTGGTTCTTACTTTCAGAACTATTCATGGTCAGGCTCCTCCTTACATCTGATGGTTCCTGATCACGATTCCAGACCAGAGGATAGAAATCCTTCCAGGCTGTTGCTCCTAAGCTTTGGAACGATCTTCCTCTCTGTGTATTGTATTTGATTGTTAAAGCGCTTTGTGACCCTGGTCTAGAAAGGCGCTTTACAAATAACTATTACTTACTTACTTACTTACTTATGATTAAATGAAAACTATGCCATCTAACTAAACAATGCATAAGTCAGTAAAAAAAGAATGATGGTCACTGCCAGTCAAAAAACATATATATCGGTATTGAAGGTATTGCTGTGTTGACGAAGCTTCATGAAACAGTGTCATTATTTTCAGAGCCCACTAGATGGCGGTCTCTGCACTATTTTTCTTTGAACAACGGTTCTAATGAAACATCACATAATTTTTTTAAACTGATGGCGCCACCTACTGACCTCTAAACAACATAACACTGTTTCATGAAGCTTCACTAGCCCATCACTTATCAAAGGAGTTTCTCCAAAGTCTGGTGTAGTTCATGGACGACTGCGTGGCACTCGGGGATATTCAATCCATAACCATGTGTTTTCCGCTGTCACTCATGTCACATAAAATGTTGAAATTATGTATAACATCTCAATTTGTCTTTGAATACCAAGGCCTACTTGATTACATTTCCTTTGTAATAACTATGGTTACAGCCTGTTTCATCAGAACAAGTTGACCCCCCCGCCCCCACCTTGATCTTATTTCTGCATCTTAGATGTAATTCCTAATGTGCGGCGAATGGCAGAGAATTGTTTTGCTAATGCAATCACCGTGTTCCCTGCGCGACCCCCAGCATGCCGCACGCTCATTCCCGCACACCACATTTATACAATCTGCTTATTAGAATTCAGCCACAAGTCTGGCTGAAATCCTCCAAGCCATTAGCAGTTGTTGCAGATAGTTTGGGCCGGGCCTGAGCATCGACTGTAATGACAAGGACAGTTCTGGGGAGAATCGATGCCTCCCCTTGGCTCGACAAGGAAACAGAAAGGGTGGGCTCAATAGAGACAAGACCCAGGACTCCTGCCTTTTTTCAGCCACTTAATTGACCCAGATTTTGTTCGACTTGTCTAAAGACACTAATTTGTCTGGCAATAACAGAGAAAGCATGGGCGTCACTTACGGCCCTTAATGTTCCTCTCAGTAACCACATTTTTCTATTTGCTAATTTATGGATGCATGGATGGATTATATAATATATCAAACACAATATCAGCGCCAATTTTCTTTAAGCACAGACTCACATACTCTTTTCATCTAACAATATTCTCATGTATGTGTTTTAATCCAGAAGGGATTTGAAAGGCGGAGTTTGAAATGTATCCTACTTCCTTTGTTCTTTCCAAACAAAGCCGAGGTGCATCATAGCTCGCCTTCTGCAACTTTGTACACATGATTTATAATTGGATGTTGGTGTTTTTTTCGGGAGTCAAAAGAAGGAAAAAATAGGCTGCATGCATTTCCATTTCATTTCTGATGAGATACCCTCCTCGCTGTCATCAACTTAAGTGGAATGTCAATAGAGTGCCTTTAGAGGGGAGAGCGTGGAAATGGGCTTAACACTGAGACCCATAAACATAAAGTTTAACGCAGCCTCCTAAAAGGAGGAGCCAATCACGGCAAAGCTTTGCAAATCACCGAATAATAATCACAGATTTCCACACCGAGCCATCTCAACAGCTTAACATAAATAAGTTAGTAGCAACCTCTTGTGCGCTCTGGTTTTTCTAATCACCAATTTCTTTTTCTTCCACCATTTCATTTCTTTGCATATTTTTCCCGGGAAATAAAATAAATCCTTCCTTCTCTAAGTTCACATGAAAAACACTCTTAATTCTAGGTAGATCATCATGAATGTTGTTGAAGAACGATGAATAGCATAAGCTTCGGTTTTGCTGCTTTTTTCTTTTTGCAAATCTCAGCCTTGTCTGTATGTCGGACTATCTTTTATCTGATATTCTAAAGGGGTCAAGGTCACTCTTTCAGAAATGTTCCACTGCTATCTTAACACATTCAAACCAAATCAATGTGATCCTTCTTTAGTGTTTTATTTTTTAATCATGACTGAGTTGTCTGAGTTCCATGAAATCAATACAAAAGAAATAAAGATGGAATATTTATGTAAGCCTGGCTCAGATGGTAACATTTTCTTTACTGTCTCACACTTAACATACATAAAGTTATTCTTGCTATCTATATTTGATTATAATACTGACGTATATGTTGTTTTCAAACATCGATAATCCACACATAAACCACAGAGAAACGTTCATGACTTCCAACTTCCTGTTCCTCGAGGAGCAGATCCACCTTATCGGACTCTAACCGACAACCGATTCTGACCAATTGCAACAGAGTGGGCGTGGCCTTGGGGAGTCGGTTTCACATGTTCGGACCACTTTAAGATGTATTCAAGATTGATTTTATCAAAAATAATTTTGTGAGGTACTATATATATATATTATATTACAGTTACTGGACAGTATTATTAAAATTATTTATTTATTTATTTGTAATGTTTTTTTTGTTTCAGTAAAGCAAATTTTCTCACTCGCACAACCAACAAACAATAAACTGATTTTCCCTTTGAAACGTATTTATTATACAGAATCCAAATATCGATGTAGAACCCCCTGGAACATTGGTAGAAAATGGAATAAATGCCAATGAACTAAACACAAGCAGTTGTACAAACTAACACTTGCTTTCTTAAGCAGGTAGTGATGAGTGATTAAGTATGTATTCAAACGACACACATGTATGATGTTATCATAATAAGGTGTTTTTTTCTTCTCCTGGGACCGTCTTAAAACAGCTACCATGATGTACAAGCAGCGAATACGTTATATATATATATAAAAAAAAGACTTGTTAAGAAATGCATGTTGTCTTGTGATGTCAAGCTAAAGAACATGGTGGTATCTCCAAGGTAATTAAAGGGAACTCAAGGTCTTCTGCGACTGCACAAGCTTGGCAGGCATAGACTGTTGGTGAATTGCTAATTAAAGTATGTTTTACTCCTCTAATGAAAGTGATCTCAGGGAAAGGTTTGGAGACAAGTTCATCGGAGCAGCGTTACATACCCACTGAGAATTTGAGTAGCACATTTATTTTTCTTTAATCTGTACCTTTTACACACGGTCATGATAGTTAATTTTCCAACTGCTTACATGTGAGATGAGACAAGCTGCGGAATAGAACATCATTATTCAGTTCTTAGAAAAACTGATTAATCAGAAAACCTCTCATATTTATTCAACACTTATTTACATGATTCTTGTGTATCACAAGATTTGTTTGCTTTTTTTGATTCATGTAAAACATGCAGATTTATATCAAAAATTAAAGCCTCTTAAAATATTTTTGGACTAAAAAAATGAACCTTTTCTAAGTCTAATGTTTAGTGTAAGATACATATATTTGGAATTAGAAAGATGAATAAATATAACCTTATTTTAAGCGTTGTGTGATTAAATATTGTAAAGTTATATTCCTTCACACACTACAATGTCCACACCAACATGGAGGAACATGCAAGTTAATTGGAGTCAGTAGATTTGTCATCTGTGTGGATTTGAGTGTAATTTATCTTGCCCGTGATAAGGCTCAGCAAACACCAAGTGAATTCAAATCGAATTATTTATATGATTATACAACGTCTGGAGAGAGCTTTTGTTTAACGGATTCTAATTAATACATCGTAAAATATGAAACAAAATATTGTTTTGTTTTATTTTTCGTAGTTGAAGTAGTTTCTATAGCTCTGGCCTGACAGAAAAAAAGGTTGAAGTTGATTCCGTTGCACTCTGGTTTCCTCCCACAGCTCGGAAACATATAAAGGTTAACTGAGCGCTGTTGACCGGTCTGAAGGTCTGTGTGTTGGTGGTTGTTTAGGGGGTTTCTCCGGTTTTCAACCCCAATAGGTGAATAAGCAAGAGAAAATAAATGAATAAAATTGCTCTTTCCAAGCAAATACTACAAACACCTTATTCTAACGATTCTATAAAACATATCTAGTAACTACATATGACTAAAACTACAAACACTACTCTAACTTTTACATAAACGACTAATACAACTATTTTATTTTTTTATTTGCAAGTTCATGTTCATCATGTGCATGACTAGCGAAGCTGAATATTTGTATCTTCTTTTTCTGCTCAAACGCTAATGGTTGCACAGCAGATGGTGCCAAAACATTTAAACATGTTTTTGCCTGGGTCAGATTATTAGGAAGTAGTTTAAATGCCAGTCAATGTGGGCTGAAGACAGACTTTTCGGTTTAAATGCTACTATATAAACACAGCTTTAACATGACGTTTCTTCCGTGGCGTTACACACACAAAAAAAAGAAAATGTAGCCAAACATATTCAGGAATCAGAATAAGTCGGAGTGAGGTGACTGTAATGAGACAGGAAAGTGTCTGAAGTAAGCAAGTTTGGTCGACAATATGGCCTTTGCTGATAAGAGCACAAGTTGGATGCTATATAATGCTACTGCCCAGATAACCCGCTCCCTCATTCCTACTGGCTTCTGCACGGTGTTGTTGTTGGTCATCTAGAAGTCAGTTAAAGACAGTGATTTATGCTCAGGGCTTCATGAGGCAGAGCCTCATTACACACAGCCATTTTGAGAATCAGCAGATAATTACGGTATACATCATAGACCTCATGGGGCCCAGCAGATTCAGTTCATTCTCCTGACCTATCATTTAGGCCACTGGGCCCCTCAGAAAAGGGAACTAGATGATACAGTCATTTATAATGGGAATGTTTTTCAATTGTATCCCAGGTGAAAATAATTTGAGAAATGTTGATTGGGCCTTTGTTAATTGCTCTGCTGTGAACTGTCATTATAGATAGTAATTATTCTGCTAATGGTATTGTTCATTAAAGCAAAGGTGATATAGGTGAAGCTTGTGGGAATTATTAATAGGATAAAAAGGCATTATTCAGTGTAATTGTGTTTTCTTTGTACTGCAGGAGCATATTATCACATCGAAACCATGTTACACCTCTAAGCCATCATCTGCATCCACGTCCAAACCATTTCTTCTAACGACGTTTTCTTTTAATCTTCTACGAAGGAAACATTAACTCGTGCCCGAACCGAACTGAACCCTGAATATCTGGACCTCCGTCCCCGAGCTGAGCTGAACCCCGAATATTGGACCCCTTGCACACCCTTAGTGAGTACAAACGTATCCCATATGTCATGAAAGACTCACCCATTTTTCAAGTCATTCTTCCAAAGTAAGTTGACAAAAAACGATTCACATCCATTTTGAGTCGCCTGTGTTTGCAAAAACAAGATGCTTTAGCTTTTTGTTTAGTTGGCGCTGAACATACCTGCTTATAGGGAATACCAGTCCTCACCTGAATTTTACCTTTCTCTTACACTTCATGTCTGTCCGTACTACAAACTGATGCAGTTTGTTTTATTTCATTATATTTTGGTTTGCTTTAAGTCTAAAGCTATTATATACATTGGTATATCAAGATGTTGACTATATCATCATGTATGCACGAAAGGCATGACTTTAAATCTATAATGCCCCTACATCCCCATGTGTATAACCTGCTGGTGTCATTAAATATTTAACACTTGTTGGGTGCCGATGGGTGTTCACTGTCAACAAATGGGAATAGCTAACAAGGCACTGGTGCAGAAACAATACAAGTATGGCCATTCTAGCCCACCCACCAATCTCCCATGGCTTGGAAAGAACTCCCAGGGTATTTTAGCTTCGTGATGAGCACTTACAGCGGCTCTCATTAGCTCGCTGATCACGTTCAATCTTTTTTTTTTTCTTTTCTGTCGTCATATCAAAATCATCATTAGAAAATAGCTTGTGTCAATATCTATCTTTGCATTTACACTGCACAGTCTGGAGTGTGGATGCATTTTTTCTTACTATTACATTAAATGTATTCAAGAGAAATCCAATTAAATTAATAAATTAAATTCAAGTTTTTAATTTTTTTACATGACTTAAAAGGTGTAGATTTCAGGCAAGCCACTTATTTTAGGTCAGATTGTGAGTTTGCCATGAAACCTGGACCCAAGTGTATGTACTGAGCAGAGACTCCAAACAAAAGAAAAATAATTGACAGTTTAAATAAACACAGAATATGATACAAAACCACCTCAGAATAAAAAGAAAATCAGAACATAAGGCATTGTCGAAATGGTGTAAACGCACAGGAGGTAAAAGACAATGCAACACAATCTGAAATATCCAAGAAATACATTTTTTGACTGACTCAGTAAAAAACTCAGACATAAAGTAGAAAGAATAACCTAGATTAAATGCAGCTGTCAAAATGGGGTAAGACACAAAATAAAACTATGAAGAAGAAACTCAAAGCCAGTTGAGGATAAAAATCAAAGAATATACTAGAAAAGCTTAAGAATATACTAGAAAAAAGCTCAAGCGATTGGGAACTTTATCAGCATAGGATAGATGATTAGACACCACGGACTGTAACCACGGAGCTTTAAGAAGCAGCTTCAGTTAGCAATGATTATAGATGTATTCTCACCCGATCTTCATTATCAGTCAAGTAAAAGACGGAAAGGAATTCGGAAGGAAATGTAATAAAGTAAAATGACGGACAAGATCACAACAAGTCTTATGTTTATATCCTACATTTACATGGGAGTCATGTTAGTCATGAAGTGCTTCATGACAGCATTTTTAAATATTGTATCTACTCCATATTGATGGGTAGAAAGTCCAGTGGTAATCTGAAACTATACCAAGCCCCCCTTGCCTGTTTTCAGTAAAGTTAAAAGAGAACACTTTTGGCAATTGTAGCAATTCTTTTTCCACCTCCGGCCACTACCCCTGCTGTAGTAAACGTTGCTGTAACAATCTAAGCAACAGATAAACTGCTGACATTGTGCTGAGTTTTCCTCCAGCACCTGCAAACACTCCTTATCTGTCTTTTTCTCTTCTGTGTCTATTGTTCTGACAATAGAGTCGAAATTGCGGCTACACAATATTTCCATCATGTTTAACTGCCAGCAAAATGTGCTCTTAACTGAGGCGAAACTGATCAGTAAATAGATTCATTTCAACTGAGACATGTTGTTCTCTTTTGTGTTGTTGCTGTGAGCGCGACACCTTCACACTGCGAAACAAAGGCGCTGATGGTGAATTGGTGCTGCTCTTAATCTGTTGTTCTCAAATGTCTACTCGTCTTCTGACACTTCTTTCTGTTCTTAAGAAACACAACAGACAACCGGCACATCATATATCACAACCCCAGCATGCTACTGTGTATGACGCTAGTATTTGATGTTGTGTGCTTGTATTTGATGTCCACACTAGTCATTAGAAAAACAGAAAACAAGACTAAAAATAATACTTCCTTCATCAGTGAACATTTGATCAAGTCTGGCACATTTGCTTCATTACAGAAATTCCGTGTATAGGCTGAAAAAAATAACACTTAAATCCTGTTGAGCGACATCTTGGCCACCTTAACTCTTGTGTAAGGACTTTTAGTTTGTGCTAATTAAGTGTTTGCATGGCCTTCCTGAAAACACACACACACAGAAATACACAGAACGATCAATGGAACATCCTTAAAGAGGAAGCCCCTTTCCTTAACCCAAAGAGGGAATGATGATTCTCATTATCGCCTGAATACAAGATAGCCTCTATGCTTCTAACACACAACCCTATTAAGTTACTGGACAGCTTTATTGTGTTGGTGTTCGATAATTTCCTTCCCTCTGTCATTGGGAGTACATCAGGGGAGTTGTTGGTGGAGAGGGAGCGGCTGCAAAAGTGGAAGAAGCGTGAAAAGATGCAGCTGGCTAGAACAATGCCCTTCGTTTGGCTGCACTCTCTTCTAGGACACGCTACCTATTAAAGTAGGTTCTTTAAAAAAAAGATTTATAAATAAATGTTGGACCACTTCAGCCTGCTATCCGTCTTAAAATACAGCTTGTTAAAGGTAAGATAATTGGAGCTGGTTCTCAGGAGTAAACAAGGTTTGTGTGCCCCATTGATTTATTGGAAAAAATTTAACCCTGCTGTCTTCAGACTCAAATGATTTATATTAACTATCTTGTTGTCGATTTAAATGGTGATTCTCATGATCAAATATTCAAGCTCTTTCTTTTATGAATATTCTCAACTCTTATAAGAGCCCGGATTCGAAATTGGTAAAGGATTTAGGTACTTCTAAATGTCTTCTAAAATTCAAGGGCACATCCTGTAAAAAAAAAAACTATTTTCGTCCAACGTTCTCGTTCCTGGCAGTGAAGTCGCTGCTACATTGTTATATCCGCGATCTCTGGAGAAGGGACACCCACGTACACATGAAACATAAATGAGACTCAAAGCATAATTATGCATGAGTTAAGAGAAAGCGACTCCTATATAATAACAATGCACGATTTGCATCTTATCCAGCGTGTTTAGTTTGAAGGTAGATTTCAAGTTCTCAATTTACATACCAATTAAGAGGATAAGAGTTGTTAGCTTCACAGCTTTTTAGTTTATATGAACATTACTGTGCAATTATCCTTTAATGAGTACAACTTATATTCCTGCAATGTTAAAAAAAAGATGTATCATCGTGGAGTAACATGGATGCCAATTATCCAGTGTTGTCAACCCTATTTTGTACGGCTATATTCATTGCTCTTTCCAACATGTACTGCAAAGAATAGAAGGTATCGGAGTGTTTTGGTTCTGGCTTAACTATTGTTAATGGTGATGCTTGTTTGACTAGTGGGTTAGTTTGTCCAATATCCTCGGCAAACTGATTGGTTGGACGGAAATGCTTCCTTCGAAACCCTACATTGAAGAGGAAAGAGCGCAATAAACCTATACTATATCATTTATTTTATTACCAAAATAAATGCTAAATTTGAATAAAAAATGTGAAAAAATAAGAAAGGATTACAGCTTAATTGCATTATCATTGTTTTCGCCAATATTCTGAAGGAGCACGGATTCCAATTATCCAGTGTTGTCAACCCTATATAGTGTATATCTATTACAAAGACACATGGACACTTAAAATACCTGGAAACTCGTATTACCTTTGTTAATTATAATTGCTCTCGTTCCAACATGTATTACTAAGAATAGAAGGTATCACAGTGTGTATTCTGGCTTTACTATTGCAAATGGTGACGCTTGTGCGACTAGCGGGCTAGTTAAGTGCTGCACTTGGCGTATGTTAAGCCATTGTAACGGGTCTATTGTCCATTATGTTTAATAATCTTGTTGGTTGGAATACTTCGAACCCCTACGACGTAAAGGAACGAGAGCAATACAAAAGGAATATAAATTGTGATATTACTAGAATTAATCTTAAATGTTGGCTTCATGTCATCGTGCTATTTAGATTATCTTTCTTCCACTAGCAGTTACTATCATACTATAATGACTATGAAATTCATATTTACAACTTTTGA
The DNA here is from genome assembly GCF_982586985.1 of Callionymus lyra. Lineage (NCBI taxonomy): Eukaryota > Metazoa > Chordata > Actinopteri > Syngnathiformes > Callionymidae > Callionymus > Callionymus lyra. The sequence goes on from NC_141823.1 coordinate 16,207,452, forward strand.
TCTTTTAACACGACCAACGAATAGTGATTGTTGGGGGGATAGCTTTGGCTAATTGCTGCAGAAAATGCAAGATAACCATCGGTCTATGGCAAAAACAACCGTACACACAGACTCACCCATGAATCCTGATTCATCAATTAATCAATGTTCTGGCACTGTGGGAGGAAACCCACGCAAACAATGGGAGAACTCCAATCTGATTTGCTACGAACCTCAAGTGGGAATCAAACCCACAGCATTCTTGCTGCGAGACTGATCCTTCACTAAAGCTCCATAGCTTTTTTTTTTTTTTTGTGGCATCTATAATGAACAGCACTTAAATAGAAGCAGATATTTATAATCATGAACATGATTTGAACTTGGTGATCCTGATTGACTCTATGGGTCTTAATCTTAATCTGACAATCTGACTACGGTTCGCGGTCGTGGTTTTAAAACATTTCCAAGGATTTAAATCTAAATATAAACTGTTTCTGAAATGAAGTGTTGTATCTTTATCAAAAACACAGTTGAAGGGATATTAAAAAAGTTGTAAATTTTTAGATTTGTATTTGGTTATATTTAGTTGTATTTATTTTTATCTTAAAGTGGCTCGAAAGATCTTACCAGGTAAGACATTATGCATTTGTCCCAGAAGCAAGAATACTGTTTTTTAAGTCGTAAAACAAACTTTTTACGTTGATTAAATTAATTTGAACATCTTAGAAAAAAAACAAAAAGATAATCTCCTCATTAAACAGGACAATACAGTGTAATTCACGCCATAAACAAACCAATAAAGTGGTAATGCATTTTTAAATGCATTCTGGGATTGCAGTTGAGAGAACTGATGCAAATAAAGGATGCATTCTTCAAACAACACTGCTGTCACTGTTCTAAATATATCATCTGAATCTGAAACCTTATACTATTGACAGACTCAACAGGAAAACATTTAAGATTCAACAGTGGTCTGTCAAAATGTGAGGTTGCAATATCGAGTTTGCCTGAGACTATGTCTCAATCAGGGACAGCCGTGAAATACTCTGTGGACTGCAGAGTGGAAAAATGTGATAAAGAAGCATGAGCAAGAGAGGCCCCGGGCAATATTATCTTATATGAAACCTGCTCTGCTCTTCTCATAATTTCTCAAATAATATTCTGTTTTTATGTTACACTCAAGTCATTCTTCTTCTGCTGCAGTGAAGCTTTGGCAATGAGTTGTAGCCCCGGGGCATATACGCTTGTTTACATACCGTAATTGCCTTAAAATGCCCTAAAAAGTCTCTTTAACTTTTCTCGTGGTCCCTGCAATACTCACGGTTGGGTCTAATATAAACCTTAAGTGTTTTTTTTACAATTGTAAATAACACACGGTGGTAAACACAGAAGTAGAAAAACAAATCATTAGCTTGCACTGATTTTTTTTTTGTCCTCAATTGGCGCATTTAAGCCTTGACGGGCTAATGTATTATAAAAGTAAAAAACAGCTGCAAAACAGTTTCCCTATCATCATTTTAACACCCAAAGACCCTGTTTAACAAATCTCTCTTTTTTTGTGATACACAGCCTTGTCGCAAGGTTTTTATTGCAGCGATAACAATGTGTTACTCCACATTAAGAGAAGCCAGTTGAGATGTCTCGGGCAGCTTTTTAGGATTCCGGACGGTCAACTCCCTTTAGGAGAGATCAAGAGGACATGTTGTAGATTACATATCCCACTTTTCCTTGGCATGTCTCCTAGAAAAGGTTTCTTTTGCCCCAGCTGCTCACCCCCAACTATCAGCAGTAATTCAATATGGACAGAGGTACACGTTTTTACTATTAGGCAAATAAATAAAGAGGGGTTTTCACACCTCGTTTCGTCCCCAATTTAGGCTTAAAATCAAGTGTCCTGATGGCTGAAAACGGATCAGTCTATCCTTCACTCTATTCTAATAGTGAGACCTCAGGCTGCTTGAACTTGGGAACAATTCCAACCTGGGCGAACACCTTGGATTTATAGGAGCCGATGCTGATCTTTAAATCTACAACCAGCCAAAAGTGGCCGAAAACTACAAATTGTTACAGTAATAAAAACCGACTTTCATAGAACCATTATGTTTAATGCTATTTTGCCTACAGGGTATGCTGGCACAATAAAATAAAAAATACATTTGCCATTTTAAAGTTTCCTCACTATAACCCACGGTAAATCCAGATGGCAACGGGAGCTAAAGACAGGACTAATGGCAATAAGCCAGAGTGTCATTGAATGACACTCTACTTACTCTTCTTAATGTTCGACTTCTCTGAAGGTCAGTCTGGCCATTAGCTGGATCAGCCAAACGCTTGCTCCACCTCTCCACTCCAATTCTCCCCCATCACCGACGTCCTTGCCTCTCGTCCCCGTGCCCCCCGTCTGAAAAAAAAAAAAAAGAAAGAGAGAAGATGTGAGGTGGAGGGCTTCATTTATTCACCCAGAAACCAATGCAAAAAAGAAAATCCCGGCCACGCTCGGTAACTGACTGCTGATGATGATTAGCTTCACCTTTGTGAGCCGCCTGTCAAAATATCACGCACCTGCCCCCCATCCCACAGCCCCCTCCTGCACTTCTCTCCATCTTTCTTTTCTTTTATCACGATCCTTCCATACTCTGCTTTATTAACAACAGAGCTGGTGGCTTGTGATAACTGGTCACTCCTGCAGGCGTTGAAAGGCAAGGACACTCTATTATCCCGGCTAGATGGATGAGTTGAAATATTGCCTGCAAGTGGTAGAGCCTGCCAAATGCTCCACTCTTAAACCCCCTTTGTCTCTGACAAGGAGAAATATTAGTGAGCGTGCCAGGTTTCTGGATAGGAATATGATTACGCGAAAACAACCTAAAGCAAGCCAGGCTTTTACATTCGACCCAAACTGTCCAGGGCTGTGAGTTTGTTCAATTATTTGGAAAAACAATTACTCTGAATATTTCTATTATCTGGTTGCCATGTTGACTGATTGGATTGCTTCGTTTCTTTTTTTGGTGCCGTTATATTCCACGTCAAAATTGCCTGTTTTGCCATTAGTAATCGGTTGATTATGGTTTTTGAAGCAGTGTCCTGTTTTTTTTGTACTAAATGTTAGAGAATAGCTTCAAATTAAATCTAAATATTATAGGGCAGAGAGTATTACCTTGTGGCCCACCATTGCTGTAGCTATCTTGGTAATTATGGTCTGATAAAGCTTCATGAAACCGTATCATTATTTCCAGAGTTCACTAGATGGTTGTCTCTGAACTTTGTTTTGAACAACTGTTCTAATGAAACATCACATCATTTTCAAACTGATGGCGCCACCTACTGACCTTCTAAATAACATTACACTGTTTCCTGAAGCTTTATAAGCCCATCACGACTTGCTAGCATCATATATTGTGGTAGAATATCTAGGGTTATTTGTTCAAAACGATGAGTTGTTTGCTGTACTTTTAGCTGGGTCACTCTGACATAGAATCACAAGGACCAAAAACACTGTTACCTAACAGCTCTGGGTAGAGGAGCGAGCCAAGATTTCCCTTTTTTAACACAGCCTGAGCCCAACATCTGGGTCTTTGAGGCAAACTGAGATAGTCCTTCATTTCCAGGAAATCATGTAACAGAGACTCCCACTATAAAGGCCTATAAAGGCTCATGAGTCTCAAAGTTTGTGCAATGGTCAATAAACACATGATATAGTGTACTTTTTGGAATGATCTTCCTCGCCCTCTGTGTTTGATGGATCTACTGACTCCTTCAAGAAACATTTTTATTTGTGCAGGGTTTTTCCGGATTTTCTTTGACTCCTGTGTTTGTCTTATGTGTCTTGGGCTTTTTATAGAATATATTTTTTAACTGTGTATTATTTTGATTGTTAAAGCGCTTTGTGACCCTGGTCTAGAAAGGCGCTTTACAAATAACCATTACTTACTAAAGAAAAGACAACATATACAGCCATATTGGAACATTCTGCAGAAATGTAAATTGAGGACAAGGTCATCCAAGAAGCCATTTGTCAATGCGATGGGCGCGCCATGAAGAGAATGCCAGACGCGTTGACAATTAACAATGCAAATTGACTGCAGGACAATCTCATGTCATGGAATCAAACATGATTCCACAATGCTTCCTTGTTTTCTTTCTAATTGACTTGACGGCTCTAATTTTTCATGTCTTTGTGTGGCGGCGAAACTATAATGCTCGGTGGTTTTCACAATTATAGACTCCAAATTAGTTGGCAGGATTCATTTGATCCATCATGTCATGTTTCAGACGTGGATATGCTCCTTGACACGTTTTCAAATTACAAAGCCAAATATTATAATTTAAAAAGAATGTATCTGCTGTCACTTTAAAATCACAGAACATGTCAAAACTGTTTTTTTTATTCTTTTAATGTATTTTAATTAAAAAACATATATGAATGTGAGCATTATTGTTACGGCAGTCTGTTGTCACAACGTACCATGAACTGACACAGATGGAATGTTGTCCGATCCGTTAGGGTGGTGGGAGATATAAGGATGTTTTAGCTAACTTTCATTTTATTTTAGCAACTGTGAGAGTAGTACGGAGCTCCAGACATGACATGGTAAAAAAAAAAAAACATATGTGGCCACAAAATAATAAGTAAAAATATTAATAAAATGTAAGATATTTCTTCTAGAAATAAAAAGATAGTACAATTTTCAGAATAAACTCTCTGGTGTCAATTATATGAGGATATAAATAATGTCTAAACAAAATGAAAAGAAAACGAGAGTTCGCCTGCTAGATAGATACAGTAGATAGATAGATAGATAGAGAGATAGAGAGATAGATAGATAGATAGATAGATAGATATTATTCTGTGGTTCCGTAGAGTAGGTACCATTTTTGTTCATAGTTAAAGTGAATAATAATATTTGTACTTTATATAAGGTCTTGAACAGTTAAAATAGTGTGTACAAGAAAATACACATTTAAATAATGAATAACATTCCATGTTGCTCAATATGAACTAAATGTAAAACTTGAACAATAATTGTGTAAAATCAATGCCGATATGACTTATTTTAAGTTGATCAATAAGACAAACCACGGAAACTTTGATAAATTTTCTAATGAAAATCAAAGAAGTGAAGAAAAAAAAAGATATATTTTTGAACCAAATATATATTTAACATACATATCCAGGTATCAACCACATGACTTCATAGAAAAGGGGTAAAATAATCACTCTATTTGCTGCAATTTTTCAACTAGACCTCGCCTTTGTATAACTTCTGCAGAATAAGTACAGAGTTCTAGATATGGGTTCTGTCCGCCCCGAAGAGTTGGTGCTGAGAGTTGAAAGTACCGTTAACTTGAATACTGTGGTGACTCTTGCCAAATAAACAGACTGGAGTTTCTTTACGGTGACACAACAGTTGCGGTTGGCCGACAAGATATTTTCTTGAATTTACCTTTTGAATTCTGGAATGTTTGACTCTCGAAGCATTGAAGTTTCAAGTGTTTGTTCCCCTCAATCAATAGCTCTTTCATCTCCAACACACCTTTATATGACAGTTGTCAGGAGGGAAATGTATGATAATCCTAACAGAGACTCAACATTCTCATTGTAGTCATAACCACAACAGCAAGGCTAGCCAAGTGCTAAAGTTAATGAATAAAACAAAATATTAAATTGAGATTAATTTGATTAATTGGTATCTTTTTTTCATCGCTTTTTGTATTCTAAACTTGCTAGAATACAGCCTTGTTATACACCCCCATCTACTGCAGTTCACGAGTAAATAATTTGAATACAGGACTTGGATAAGATTCACACAAAGTGTCGGTTTGGCTGCGCTCAAAGAAATGTTCCACTGTAAATTTGATCAGTGCCTCAAGGACTTCTCACGCTGCGTCCTCATCGTCCACGCTATTTTTAATTGAATTAAAAAGCACTCGGTGGGGCATCTCTGTTATTGTTATCTTCTAGGTGAACATGGTTATTAAAGAGGGAAGCATGTTAAGCCATTTGTTATCCCTGGCATTCTAATAAACACGTTGTCGTTGGGCAGAGCCTGCAGCTTGTCTATGAGGTTCAGATTGATACTCCAGCCATATCTCCTACTACACACCTCATTATCCTAAGAGGACGGCTACCAGGAGATGAGTCTGGTGAAGGGAACGTTTGAGGCAGCGTGAGAGATGGCTTTCTTTTGCTTAGGAGTTCTAAATCAAAAAGGTGGGGACAAGATTTGGTGTCAAACTGTCATGATTATATTTCCTTTATACTTTCATAGTCAGCTCTAAGATGTTCACTCTTAAACCCAGCCACAATTAAACTTAATATATGTATATTCCACACAGAATCCTTGTTTTGCACAAAGTTTTTTTTTTTTTTCAATATATTTGTTACCAACTCAAGTTTACTGATTCCTGACACGTATAGGCCCCTTGGGATTTTCCGTCTGGGAAAGCATGATTTTACTAATTGGTACCAAAGCTGTTAATTGCAGCCGGGGAAACAAGAAATGGTGAAACATAGTCTTCTCTCTGGGGAAATATGTGTGTTCAACCTCATTTTCCACCTTTAAACAGTGTTTGTTTTTGCCACTCGACAACTGAGACTCGGGAAGTTCAATCAGCACAACAGAGGTTTTGCTTACTGAAAACGTTCTTTTATGAAACATGTTTTTTTATCCCGTGATGGAAAAAAAATAGCGACGCATAAAAAAAATGGCATGTACACTAAGTATCCAGCCTTTACTTTAACATAAACAAAGTGTTATTTAAAACACTCTTTTTCATTAAATATGTTACGTACGATAAAGTCTATGGTGTTAAAATGACATAAAAGGCTTTTATTCAAACATGTTTTTTCTTGTAATATTCTAATATGTATTCAACATTATTAGAGAAATGTATTAGAATGCCAAAAAACACAAGTTGGACTGACTTAGACTAGTTCCAAGAAGTAGTGATGTGTTGGTGAAGCTTCATGAAGCAGTGTTATTAATTCCTTCAAAAATTAAACCATAATCTCTTGGAAAAAGGTGGATTTAGCAAATCATAGATCGGTTTGGCGTCCATATAAACACCCGATCTTCATCTCTGATTATTTTCAGAGCCCACAAGATGGCGCCACCTACTGACCTCTAAACAACATGACACTGTTTCATGAGGCTTCACCAGCTCATCGCATGTATTCTGAGCTCAGTAGGTGGCGCCCTAACAATGTTCCCCAATTATACAGCAGCGAGTGCCATTTAATGGTCTCCGAAAGTAATTTACTTAAAGAAGCATCTTCTACATCAATCTACAATGCTTGAAAACAACTTGTCTTTATCTTTTATTTTGCTTTTAGATGTTCAGATTTGACAAGCAAAATAATATGAATCGTATGGTTTAAAAAATAAATAAATATTGTCTAGTGACTCAACCGAGAAAGCATGAAAAACAGTCAGGAAGACAAATAAAAAAAAAAAAATCTGTAATCATTTAATCCGTCTTGACTTTTTGTCACAGACTAACCTCTTTAATTGTTCACTGATGACCACATTAACAGATTAAACCTCAGAGCCACATGCTGAGCACCTGGGGAAAAACACACAAAAAAAGATTCATCGTGAAAGAATCATCTGTATAAAACAAAAACTGAGGCAACTATCCTTTCACAGCTGTTAACCAATTGACGCTGTCAGCCACGTGTTTTTCTCGAGCCTCAATTTGGTCTCCATGTGTGTCCAGATCATCAATATCGTGACGACTCAGCACATTTACCAGTTAGAGAGCTTTGAATTGTGTTACAGATTCTGATCTTTAAGGATCACGCTGGTATTTTCATGACAATTAACTTCTAATACACTGCAGGCTTAGTTTCGGCTCATTGATGCAACAATAGCTGAAGATATACTCAATAATGTAGGTTGAAAATTGTCAGTGTCTTAAAGTAAACTGTATTAATATTGTGTACGTTATATTGGAAGAAGCTTCATGCAGTATTTCTTTTCACAGCCCACTAGATGACATACTCTCCACTCTTTAATCTTGTACAGCTACACTAAGAGCGCCACCTACTGAGCTCTGAGAATTAGAACTAGTGATGGTCTGAGGAAGCTTCACGAAACCGTGTCATGTTGTTTAGAGGTCAGTAGGTGGCGCCATCAGTTTAAAAAATGATGTGATGTTTCATTAAAACAGTTGTTCAAAACAAGGAAAAGAGTGCAAAGACCGCCATCTAGTGGAATCTGTAAATAAGGACACTGCTTCGTGAAGCTTCATCAGACCATCACTAGTTCTAATTCTTAGAGCTCAGTAGGTGGCGCTGTTAGTGTAGCTGTACAAGATTAAAGAGTGGAGAGTATGTCATCTAGTGGGCTGTGAAAAGAAATACTGCATGAAGCTTCTGCTGGTAATTCTCCATTGCGTCAGATCTTTATTCAATCAAACTTTATTGTTCAATACTTCAGATGAGTCGGTTAAAACTTTAAGCATCAAAATTCCCCCAGACAGCCTCCAGATCAGATTCAGAGTGATATTACAAGACGTCTCTGTATCCGCCAGAACAAATTGTCTGTGAATCCCTGGACGTGGTTGCTTAAGTGTTCGCCTGTGACGCGGGAATAGAAGAACACAGATCATGTTAAAAATAGTCAATTCTTAATCAATAAACGGGAAGTACATTTGTGATCAATCTGTTCTTCGGGGCAGAATATATATCCCCGAAGAAATAGAATTTCAATTACAATCTGTGCCTTGGGTTTGTATGCTGCGCAGACTTTGATGATATCATTCAAACACTAATCCCATCTGCATTTATTGAGACCCCGTTCTCCATTCACACACTCCCATTAATACATTCATCCATAAACACGATTACAACTGTCTGCAGTGAGCTGGAGGCTCCAGTGAGCTGCCGAACCGAATCAAATCACATTTTGAGTCAAGTTCACTGATGAATATTAAATGAAAAGTGCAAGGAATTAAGTTAAGGTGAGGGTGCTGAATAAAATAAATAAGTGAGCTCATATATATTTATGTATCGTGAAATAAAAAAAAAAGTTGAATCTCCTGCGGTCAGCCTCCAAAGGCCTAGTGGTCTTTGAAGGCATCATTAGCTGATTTTATCAGCATGTTGACCCGAAAACCAGTACCTGAGGGGCCTGACAGTAGTGGTGCAGGCGTTAGCATATGAGCGCTGGTCGGATGAAATAAGACTTTGAACTGCATTTTCTATTTGAAGGATTGTGCGTCGGGGAGGCTGATTCATGCCCATTTCTATGTCCTCCAGGCTATGTGTTTGTGTGGGTGAGAAGTTTTCTTTGACACAAAAGTATTATTTGAATAATACACATTCATTTAGTTTGCAGAAAACAACATTTAAATAAAGAGTTTTTTGTGCTCTTGACATAGTCGTTTCATTTTCTGGATTTCACTGGAGAGAAACGTCTGTATTAGCAGTGGAAAAACTGCCTCATTTTTACCACATTAAAGAAAAATCAATGATCAAACTTGCTCTTTTTGTACGAGTCTCATCTGTTTATCTGATATTTAACGATATCTAATGTGTAAAAGGAGGTAGTTTTCTACTATCACAATGCTTTTTCTATTATTTTAAATCCTGTACATTCTTGGGTCACTTTCCTTCTTCCTTGATTCCCCCCTGAGTCCATATATACAGAATCTGAGCTTTTTTTAGTGGCAAACTGCAAACTCAACCTTTTCTCAGTCACAGTAAGGACAGAGCTTATGTTTGGCCTGAGGAGGAGGAGAGCCGGACAGATCAGCCCGTCACAGCTTTAGTACTTCTTTGTGGTCTCACATGACACCAATGAATCATCTGATTGTACACCACAGGCTCATAAACCCCCCCCCCCCCCCCCCCCCAAAAAAAAAATCCTCCAGTCTTGGATCCAGGAGACAAAGATATCACTTGAATATAGGAAATTTAACACAAATACAAACAAAAAAACATTGATATTTTACGGTAGTGTCTCTTATTTTATTTTTAATTTATTGTATTATATATTTAATTTATTTTTATTTCATTCATATTTTTTTTATTTTGCAATGCCACCAAAAAAAAAATCCCATGTTATGTTTACAACACTGAAAACTTTAAATTAATCTCTGTTGACGATTATGTCTCTCAGGAAGAATTCATAAGAAATATTTTTTTTACTCATTTTAAGACTCAATTATCAATTTGTAGATTCGGCCTAGACCCTTGACATCTACCTTTATTTTATGTTAGTTATGGTCGACACCACAATTGTCTTTTCATGAAATTCCTGTAATTTTTTTCTGTGAGATTTAATATAAAATATTATCTTTGTTGATCCATTACAAGCCATTTTAAATTTAAAAAAAATACATTCATTAGAAATTAAAAACAAGTATTGTTTTGATTGTTTAAGCACTTTGTGACCCTGGTCTGGAAAATCGTATATAAATACAAATTACTTATTTACTTACTTATAAGGGATTACTGTATTGCATACAGGTATTAACTACTTATGCAGAATATAATAGCTTTTTCATTATGTTTTAAAGAAAATAATTAAATAATTGTCCACTAAAATTATAAATAAAAAGTGACTATTTTACTGACATTTATTAATTGATGTTAAACATACTAAATAATCTAGTGAAAAAAAAAATCAGGTATTTAAATAAATGTCTTCACTATGTAATAAAGAAAATGTGAATTTTGATACATAAAAAATGTATAATAACAATTGATCCATTGGATGACATAAACAAGTATTACGACATATATTCTACTTCCTGATTATAATATTTGCATTTGTTTAAATGTATTATCAACATTTTCTTAGATTCAAACATTATAATAATAATATATATACAATTCTGTTTGACCTCTTTGGAAACATCATCATTGATCCAATCAGTGCAGCAACAGGAAACATGGATTTGTATTCGTAGTCTCAAAAAGCCTTTAAGCAATTGATTTTTTTTTACCGTCTTGTTGTTGTTCCCATTCTTCCTCCTCTGATTGTTCAGAAAATTGGAAGTATAAATAGCCAACAATACAGATGAGTATTCCAATAAAGATGGAACCCATCCAACAAGATTATTTTCATTTCATATGGATTTTTCTAATCCGAGTATATGTTCTGACCCAGTTCTGCATTGAAATTTAGCGGAAATCCTTTGCTTGGTAATCCTTGAATTTAATCACTGAACCCTTCTAAAGACCTTCTTTTTCAAGGAGAAGAGCCCCTTGCCCTGCCATTTCCCTGCAACAAAGCACTTTCTTCCACAGTCCTCCCAGACGTGCTTGTCAGTCAGAAAGGAATTTGCTGATAAAACATTTCTGAAGTTTGAAAGTTTCGCTGGATTTGTTTTGTGCGTACATAAACACGCTCCCTCCCGGTGTCAAAACCAGAAATGAAGGATCAAAGAGGGAATGTGTTGGCGGGGTTGCGAGCTCCATCCCCCCCACCACCACCACCACCACCTCCATGAGCGCCGACAGACATTCTTATACCAGCAACACCTCATTTTCCCCTCAATAATTCTCATGACAATGGGGTCTTTGTGTGGTGGTGGTGTATTGTTTTGGTTTACACACACAGTTGATGGGTTATTGTTTCCAATATGTTAATAGTGTTTTTTCCTGCTGGAATACTGTCTTTGAAGTCATCTCCGAGCGTGTTTGGTTCAAGCGCCATCCTCCAGAGAGGGAGGGAACGGGAGGGGTGAACTTCTTAAATGCAATTTTCCTCTTACCAACACTGAAAAGTTGCACTATGGCATCGCTAACCTTGAGCAGTCATAACACATAAATCCCGGCTTGTTTGTTTCTTTTTTTTTTTCTTCCTTTCTATGGTTTTGATTAGATTACCCGCTTAATCTGCAACACATGCCTGGAACTGCTCAGAGGAAGAAAAAAAAAAACGAAGCACAAACGGCTCAGTAAACCCAATAATAGCCGAACGCTGATGCTTTCTGGCAGATCGGGATGATACAGTAAATGTCTGGTCACATGCAAGACGCTCTGCTCGTCGCCGGCGTTGTTAGAAAGCAAAGCAGGATAGAATGTTTCATATTCTGTTGTATTTAGCCGAGCTGACGCGTAAAGGTCAGTCCGGAAAAATGATTTTCTGATGGAGCGGGAAAATATGAAGGCGAGACAAGGTGAGCCGACAGAGGGAACGGGAAGAAATGTCGAGAAATGTTATTTGATTATAAAGAGATTTAATACGCTTCTAGTGTTTTTTGGCATCCCGCTCTCGGTCATCCATCTTTGTTGTGTTTAAACCGGCTTGTTTACGACACCGTCTCTCGCTCCATTCATAATTCATCTTGTGTAGATACCACCCTTCAAGTACTTGCGCGTAATTAAAGATGCTATTGAGTTCTCCTGGCTCCGGTATGGATCCAGGCGTCGCACCGTCGACGCTTTAATGCAACCGTCAAGTTTGACTCGGATATGGAAAGATCGGTGAATTAACTGGTTTGAGACTTCGGCCGGATGCTTGAAGTCCTCTCCATCATTTTTTCTTTTGTTTGTTGACTGTTGATTTAATCTCATCTTGTCGTTTCCATCTCCGTTTACAGTATTTCTGTGATTTGTACACAATCATAAACTCATACACGATTGATGGTTTGCACGATTTTTTCACGGATCCAAGTTTTTTTAAGAGGCTGAAAAGGGGCAGAGAAATTAACCTTTTTTTTTCCACACTTTTCTATTTTAATGAACAGAATATTAACTGCCTAATTAATTAATAATTATTTTAATTTATGTTACTGAATATTTAATTTATAAATGGCAATAATTCTAATTGCCATGTTCTATATTGAAATTGGTTTGATGATTGGATTATTCAGCTAATTGTAGATCCTCTTATGACACATTTTTGGACGTATATTTTTATGTCCTTTAGTTTTTTAATCAAGTTTCATATCTATAAAGAACTGCCCATTAGTTCGATTTTTCCTTTATGTAGGTAGAAACTTCCACTTCTTTACTTCTTTTACTGAAGTTTTCATCTGCCTCGATCTACTTTACAAGACATAAACATTTTGATTTTGTGTCCGATTTTAAGGGTATTAAAAATGCATAACTTTAATTATTTTTGCATCATATATTGCAGAAGGATCGATATCTTCAACCAGGAGTGTCCAAACTATTTTTGCAGAGGGCTACATTCGATTAATTGAAAAGTGTCATCACACCCAAGAGTTATCTTCATCAAAAATATAAGTTTCTTCAACCAGTTGTACCCATCACAAGCTGACAGGGAAAACATATTTAAGAATGAATAATAATATGATTATAATAGAGAAAAATGGTGTGGTATAGAATATTCTCCATGGCCCAGACACATAGGTCTTGAACAGGATTTCTCAGTCAAAATAAAAGCATCAGACCACAAACAACAGTAATGACTCTGCTACCTTCGCTGGCTGAATTGTGGTCGAACAACTGAGAGATGGAAAAACCAACAGTAATCAAATATGAGTCGATTTTTTGGGGAAGAAACAAATTGAGTGAACAATGCAAAATTATAATTCTGGGAAAAGTCAATTTAATTCAAAACTATGAAATGAGGTTATGAAGCTATTTCCTTTCGTTATCTTTCCCTGAAATCTGATGACGAACGGCAGAGGAAACAGTGTTTAGCAAATATCTATACCACAAAAACACATGTTTCTAGGATAAGAGAACATGAGGAAGTAACTCATCGAACCAACACATGACAATATTTACGACTACATTCTTAAATTTAAACACTATTCACTTAGTGATATCAGCATTAAAGTGTAGAATAAAAGATACTTATTAGCCTCAGGATGGATCAGAATGAAAGTGTGAAATCGTTTATCTCGAACAGTCCTGATGAAGCGAGTGAATAGAAGTTGAAGTCGGCTGCCAATAAAGTTTAATGTCCACTCGGGTCCGGGGGATGAATGGGGGGCTTTATTGGCATCTTCGACAGCTTGTTCTATGGTGAGGGTTGAATGGAGCATGAGATTAGCAGACAGTTTGGTGCAGCATTTCTGGTGTTGATGCCGTATCGTCCTATTCGGATGAAAAAAAAGAGCTCATCTGAGGGATGACTTTTTAGGCTCGCCCTGTTTATCTACCTTCGTACACTCATCTGTGGATTCATGCTGCCCGGATGAAAACAAACTAAATTGGTTTCCGCCGCTGTATTTTTGTGTTTTTTACCTTTTCTTCTTCTTTGTCTTTTGGGGTTGCCATAGCAAGTCAACTTCCTCCACTTGAACCTATTTTCATCATCCTGCCAAGTTGTACCTTTTCTTCTGCGGTTCTTAACCAGCCTCTGGCGCAGTGGTGGTCACAGGCATTTTATAACGTGGCTGTTTTGAGGCGCCATCATGCAAATAATAACGTACAAAATGTAGTTATTAAATCAAGCTAAATAAGCTCAAGTTATTATGTTTTCAAAACGTTTTTTTGAAGTTCACCTAAATCTTTTTCGCAAAACCTAACCCTATAGTAATATTTAGTGATCATTTAATTTCTTGACCGAATGAGGACCACATGATTACAATTAAAAGTAATGATGGTCTGATGAAGCTTCATGAAGCAGTGTCAATTTTTTCAGAGTCCACTAGATGGCGGTCTCTGCTCTATTTTACTTTGTTTTGAACAACTGTTCTAATGAAACATCATATTATTGTTAAACTGAGGCAATTCTGATGGGGTTAGATCATGGAGTTCAACACAGTTATCCAAGGTGTGGAAGATAAATGTGGAAACAAAAAATAACAACTAAAAGAAAAAACAAGGTCTAGTTCAAAACAAAACAAAGTGATGCTAGATCCTCTTTTCTTTTTTCTTTTTTTTTTAAAGTAAAGCAGCTTTTACAATCTGTAAAATGTAAAGAATATTAATCTTTCTTTTTTTGGCCCAGTACTTATCTGTGAGAAAGTTCTTACTGGGCCACAAAAGAACAAAAGACCGGCCCTAGTCACAAATCACCCGATCACTTTTCTTCACCCATTCTATTTGACCCACATCGCCCCTATCAGTGCAGAGATTGTTAAATTAGAGGCTTATCAATGCAGGAACTAAAAGTACTTTCAAAGTGATAATCAAGTCAATGTAACTGAACGAGGTTATCATCATATGTTACTCCACATATATAACTAATAGGGTTATTATTGCACGTGTGTCTTTATGTCATTCCCAGAAATGCTGGTGATATATATTCAGGAGATTACGTTTCTTTTCATTAGCTCCACTAATATTCAATTTAGAACATAATTATGTGGGTGTGCACAGTAATCTTCTGGAGGAATTTGAGTTGAACACACACGTTTCATTATTAATGATGGTGTTAAGGACTTAATGCTAGTTGATCAACTGATTTATGGATTGAATGAGACAGGTCGATTTTAAATTGTTAAAGATATTTCTCAAACCTTACGATTAAAATGATTTAATCTTAGTGTTTTGTGGGAAAATCTTATGATGAAAGTGTTTATTTAGTAATCCCTATTTTGGATTAAAAAAACAACTTCCACCTGATGTTATAATGAAATGTAATATAAGAATAACAGAATTTAAATTATTTAATCAAACATTAATGCACTATAACATTATAGTGTTTCAGGGAGGTGATTAATGTGCGTTTCATGTGATGAATCTAACTATCAGAGAGTCACATTAAAGGTTGAAAGTCTATGTTTAAATCTTTGATGTTAATAGTGATGTGCGGATGGAGCTTCATGAAACAATGTTCTTACTTTCAAGCCCACTAGATGGCACTCTCTGCTCTATAATCCATTGTTTTGAACATCTATAATAATATAATATAATATATATAAAATCTATCTATAAAAAACTCATCACTAGTTGTTACTATATGTCCCTTTAATTTAATGGATCACTGAGAAAAATAAACATTTTAACTCTTCTATAGTAGCAGCTGAAAGGAAAAGAACAAGAAGTAAAATCCCTTATATTTCCAACCTTCAAATGGCTATTAATTAAGTAGGTTACGTGTACTTAAGGCTTCGAACCGTCTTTGCCTCCTCATTTCTTCATATATTGTAATTACCTTGGGTTCTTTTAGATTACAGGGAGGCAATTACAATTGTAGATACTTTCTTTTTTCACTTCAATCTGCAGGTATGAAACACCACAGTATACAGTACATTCTACTTTTCAAAACTTCTACCAACATACCATTGTTGAACATTAAAATTATATCAAAGCAAATTGAAATTGGCAGCTGTGTCGAAATACACTAAATCTACATATGAGACATATTGTTGTTTTCTTCCAATCTCCACATTTATATGCATAAACTCCTTTCACGTCTTTTAACACGATTATACTGCAACAGTGTACACCCTAGTTTCTAAATATTTTTTCTCAATACACATGTGTTTTTATTACCGTGTTCTTTATATTCTAATCAACTATTTCAATGCAAATAAAATACTTGTTTGTGCATTAATTTGTCATATATGTAGAATTTCAAAACAACATATTCATATCATAAACTGAAGTAAATATATCTGATATATTCATGATATCCTTTTACAAGAACATTTTGAAACTACTACTTCTTTCAGAAAGTCTTATGATATACCTTCTTTTCTTAGTACGTTGTTTATATAACATCTGATCATTTAAAAAGTGTTTTATTAACAGAAATGTATTCCAGTGTTTATATTCTCTCTTCTGAACTACTATAACTCCCCTCATGGCATCAACAGTGAATCTTTTTTTTTTTCACGCCTCCAACTGGTCCAGAACTTGGCAGCGAGACTTCCAATGTGTTCCAATAGCCAACAGCACATAACCCCAGTTTTTAGCTTCGCTGCACTGACTCCCTGTCCACTTTAGAATTGACTTCAAGATCTTACTAATAACCTTTAAAGCCCGTCTCGGTCTGGCTCATACATTACAAATTCGCTGATCCTCTACTAACCAGCCTCAGATCCTCAGGTGGGACACTGCCGGCAGCGCCAAAGTCCAGACTTAAATCCAAGGGCGGCGGAACCTTCTCCGCAAGGTCACCCTTTTCGCGCGATCCTACATTTTACACATGTGGAAATGGTACCTATTTTATATGGACTTATGTACTTTTGCAAATCAGTGATGGTCTGTTGAAGCTTCCTGAATCAGTGTCTCCATTTTAAGAGCCCACTAGATGGCGATCTCTGCACCCTATATATAAAATTGGTTGTTTTGAACACATATATATGTATAAATAATTTGTATTGGTTCAGTCTTACCTGCAAAACGATTTTGTAAATGGTGCTCCACCAGTTGCAGTATGAATAACGTTTCTGTCTCTTTGTATTAATAATGGGTTTAATTCAAGTCTTCACGTGTGTTCAGTTTCATTATCATCGACTAACAAATCTTCGATAATGCTCCCCTCACTGTTTAATGACTCTATGAATGATGAAAGTTTGGAACATTAAAGAAAAAAGTTAAATTCAACTTCGGCGCTCTACTTTTTTGAGGTTCATCAGTCGTCCATAATTCAATCCTCCACGTCCTTGATCTGCGTGTAATGCTGAAATCGAAGCTATTCCAAGTCATATCGACTCGTTCATCTTTTGAACTTTGGAGGAGTCAGAATCAGATATTGGTGGCGAATTGAAAAGGTAATTAATTAGAGAAGTTTCCTGCGCTAAACTTCTGAAGTGCCTGCAGATTGATAGTTAATCTTGATGCATCACAGTTATTGTTGTATAGGGGCCTTCAATTATATCTCAGGGACACTCTTGTGACTGTCGCAGTTGTTTGGAGCAGTGATTCACCACCACTGAGAGACACAAACATGCAAGCAGGAAAACATTTCTCAAATTACACATGTATTTTGTTTAGGTGTGTAAGAAAATATTGATGTAACGATATCTCGCAATATTTTTATTCATGATACTGTATCGATATTCAATAGAACTGTATCAATATTTTTATGAATATCCATTTTTGCCCTGATGTCACGCATCGGTAAAGCAGTTGCTCACGGCAGCGACTCTGCTGCAGTGAAGATGTGAGCGGAGGTGTGGAGGAGGAGAAATCTTGCTTCAAGATTCAACATCACCAACTTTATTAAACATCTAAAGACGCATCACGACACAGAATATGAGCAAATCGAAGAAACAAGAAACACGAAACAAATCGAATCGGTTAAATTTGCTGTTCTGTAGAGTCAAGAGAAACTTTCAGTTGACACATGAAAGTCAACAATAACAAACGTTCTTGTTAGTGCTAATGTTGACTATATCATTGTAATCTGCCTTAATCCAATAAGAACAGAGTTTAATACTGGTTGAATAAAGGCTGACAGCGCTGAATTCCATGTTTGTGACGTCACCGGACCCTCTGCTTATTTAACAAACTTCCGGGCGATCAATGATGACACAAGAATACATTGAACAAGTTTAGTTTAGTCATAACATAAACCCTTTCTTATATTACTTTTAAATCTTGTTGATCACGGATAGAATTATTATTATTATTTTTTAAATAATCTCTTTGAATTATATATATATATATATATATATATATATATATATTTAATTTAACTTTAATTTTATTTTAATTCAAAGTTATTTTTTGGCTTATATTTTAATCATGTTCATCACAGATCTCTGTAATCACAGTAATTATGCCCCAGTTTGAGTGTATGAGAAACCTTGATGCTTGACCAATCGCAGCAGAGTGGGTGTGGTTATGGTCAACAAGATGGCGTGGCTAAATCCCATTTTCTAATGTAAATATTTGAATGAAAAGATAGTTTTGTACAAACAAACATACTGATCAGTACAATTGAGTCCAACATCTATTTAATACACACTTGAATCAACACATTAGTCTCTCTTTAAAGCAATTAAAATTCTTCTAATACATTATTAAAGTGCTACACCTTAATGTCTCTCATCTGTTTCTGTTCACAAAATCCCTCCATTTGTACACATGAATACTATGTGTTCTCTCTGAGAAAACTATATTTTAAGCCATGCTTTTTTATTGTCTTCACTAATCTGTATTATGTCTCCACACTTAATCGAGTCCTTTCTATTGCTTTCTTCTTCATTTCTCTTCCTCTGCGTTCACGCCGATCAGGCTGCGCGTGTGACGACTATTGAAGGATGGTCACAGTTATTTTCTTTTCTTCCGGAATTACGTCTACCTTTGGGAACCAGCAAGTCCCACCACATTGAGAGATGAATTGAGGATCAAATACAATAAAGAGCGCTTTGCTTTTTGTGTTTTTTTTTCTCCAACATCCTCAGAAAACCGGAGCGGGTGTGTGGAAGAACAAGGTCACAGGGAAATGTCCCCGTATTGTTGCATAGATGTTGAGAGACTAGAAACAGCTTTAAAGTTTATTTCTGATGTTTGCATCAAACGGCAAATGCACGCGATTTAAACAGGAAATGACAGAGGGATCAAGATGAGACCGCTCGGCAACATTCTTTACTTTTCGTCACTGTTGACTTGCGGAGGCTATTAAACGGACAGGGAACTCTCTCTCTCTCGCCGCTCTTGCTACAACGCCCGGGCTTGTATTGCCACAAGCACAGCGAGGCTCATCTTCTCTGTTTTCTTGTAACATTTATAGAAAACGATGTCTTTCGGTGTGTTGGGCCCTTGAGGTCAACCGTCAGAATAGATTCGTGTGGGAGATGCTAAGCATGTGGGACATAAAAGTTTCAGCCGTTATTTATATATATTTTGAAAAAAAAAAAAAAGAAGGACAATGTTCTGTCATCATCAGCTTCCATTTTACTGCTCGTTGTATTTATACACATTCTTTTCTTATGTTAAGTTGACTTTGGTTTGTGGATCAGAATCTCCTTCCAGGCTGTTGCTCCTAAGCTTTGGAACGATCTTCCTCTCCCTCTGTGTTTAAAGGATCTACTGACTCCTTCAAGAAACATCTTAAGACTTTCTTATTCTTTCAGGCTTTCCCCTGGTTTTCTGGGACTCGTGTTCTGTGTTTGTCTCTATGTTCTCTTGGCCTTTTGGAGTTTTTAAATCTGTAGGTATTTTAAACTTTTGAATTGCTTATGATTGTTCAAGCGCTTTGTGACCCTGGTCTAGAAATGCGCTTTACAAATAACTATTAATTGCTTACATACTTACATCCACATAAAAATGTCAAAGCAATCCTGTAGAATTTAATGGTTAAATATTATCTATTTTTTCTAAAATAGTAAGTGCATTACTATTTGTGTGATTAAAAAGCTTTATAAACTCCCAAACGGCTCATCAAAGTTGCATGAAAATAAGCTTTTAGAATTTAGCATTTGGTAGTGCCACTCAGTTAGGAGGCGAAAAACCTCCATGGAAATTAAAATAAACATATTTATAACATACAAAGTGAGGGAGATTTTCCTGACACTTTTGTTTATGGTAAGGGGGTAGAAAGGAGGACAGGAGACTCCGAATAAATTTTTCTATTTTTATGAAGCCAGAATTGCATGATTTGCATGTAGACTAATGACCTCTCAGTGAAGGTTTTAAGATGTGCAGAAGAAACCCACTCAAATCCGTCCAATTATTATGAATTTAAAAGCATATTTATAATATTCCAAGTTAGAAACTTTTCAGAATTTAGGTTTCTTTTTGGGATTGTAAAGCCCATGATCCACCTGTTCATATTCACTTCTCTTCTGAATCTTTTTGGGTTATTTGGTTTTCAACTTTATTATTATACATGGGCAATGCAGGGTATTTGAGCCGGTATCAAAATCCGATAGACTCCTACACCGCCCGACTGAGAGCGACTTGAGTCAGTTCAAGGGGGTACAAGAGGGGCTCAAGACACCGGAGGAAATTAAGGAAAAGTCAAGTTTCGTTGACTTTTTAGCCACATGTATTACATACTAATTACAGGAGATTTCTAAACCCCTTTTGTTTATTAGAAAATCGCGTAATATTGACATGTAGACTTTAGACCTCTCAGTGAAGGGAAACTGGACCAGGTCAAGGGAAAAGACGGCAATGATGATTCAAATATGACATTAATATTACATGATAATTAAGGTAGATTTCCAGTATATAAGGTAAAACTTTATTGATCCCTCAGGAGGTCTCCTTCGGGAAATTGTTTAAATAACATATTTATATGTTGTAAATATTGAGTTTATTGAAATACTATGTTACTTTCAGCTTGAGGAATACCTGTGATATTCGATTCATAGATTTACGTGTTTGTTTAAGTGTGAGTGGTTGTTGCCGGGCTGGGAATCTGTTCTGGGTCTCCTTTGCCCCTTACCCTAGGCAGCTGGGACAGTCGCAAACCCCCTTTAAGTCCAATAACAGAACGAGAGGCCCTTTACAAATGAAACTTACGTACCTCTTACATTAGACAATGAATTGTGACGACTCATTTGTCGTCCTCCCTCTAGCATAACGGCTAAAAAAAAACGCACCGTGGGTTGTGGACATTTCCTTTCCTGTTTCTGGAAAAGTAACTTTTTTGTTGGTTCTTCGTTAGAACCCGGCAAAGGGTCACGTAAACATGTGAGCGCCATGGATGTGAAGTGGATTATTAGTCATTTTATTCATGTGTAACCATTCTCATTGTCTCATCGACACGGCTGCTGTTCCTGTTCTATAATTCTTACAATTCTATGAATAATGGACGAGACTTTCAGAGTTAAGGTGCATCCTGCACTTCTGAAGCCCAAGGTTCCCAATTAGAAGCATGGATCGGTGCCAGAGCACATGTTTCCACTGTATTCGCTGGCACATTTGAGATATATCCTCCTGAAGAATTAATGAAACCAGCAAACAAAGCAACACTTGCCACAGATATTTCATGCTGCCTTCACAAATTTGCAGCTGTGCAGAAAGAGATTTTCACCTAGCCAGGCTGTGTGCTGCTGTTACTCTAAGTGGCTGAACAACACGCTCGTAACCGGAACATCGCTGTAATAGCTTTGCTAAGTGAAACATTACTTCAAACTGATCGTCAAAGACACATGAAAGGTAGAAAAATTGACTGTAGTTTATTTTCATCTATACGAGGGATAATTGAGCCAATAGTTACCAGAAATTAGTGGAGTTGAGGTGAAAAACAAATATATTCCGCATTTTGAAAAGTACAAAATAATTGGCACTTTAAATGGCAACTAATGTGTTGATTTAAGTGTGTCTTTAATAGATGTTGAACCTCTATTTTTCTCATCAGTATGTGTCTGTTTATACAAAACTCTTTCATTGAAATATTAACATTAGAAAATGTGCTTAAGCCCCGCCCACTGAAAACACTCCTTTTTCTGGAGATGAAATCGTGTTTACCACTGCTGAGATTGGTCAAACATCAATGTTTGTCAAAGCACGTCATGAATGGAATAAAAGTCCCTCCATGGGACTCATTGTATAAACAAAGCAGGGCGTGATTACCGATGGCTGGAGAGGGAGTGAAGCCCTTTTAGTGTTAATGGCCTCCACTCCTGTAACCTCTCGTTCGCTGAGATTTCAGATCATGATGAGAGACTTAATGCGTCTTGGAGAGGAAGACTTCAACATTTAAGTGATTTAGGAGAGTTGAGTTTTCACATTAGTTGCCCTTTAAGAGGTTTTTTTTAAAGCCCTAAGGCGTCCCAAAATGATTTGATAACAAAGTTCAAATTGGTTGGCAAGTTTTTCTAAATTTTGCATTGAAGAAAACCCAGCATATTCTTGGGTGAATCTTTGTGAGCATATTCAAAGACGTACAATTACTTTTGAACCAACCCATGAGTACTTCCTTATCGAATTTTCAATTTTTTTTAATACGAGATCAGAGCACATGAGGCGTATCAGCTAAACCAAACATCCATGTTAATATAGTAGCATTCATATGCATTAAAATGTTAGGAGCATCCTAACATTTAATGCAATTTATTAGTATAACCCCAGTGCTCTTCCACTGTAACTGCAGTCTCATCGGCAGTTTGAAGATAATATCCTGTGGCTGGTGGGCTTTAAGGCGGCTTTTTTCCCCCCAGTATTACTTGTAGTGACAAGGTTTCAAACTGGTGCTCCATGTTAAAATAAAAATCCTCCTCATTAATTTTTTAAACTCATGAAATGGTTTGCTAACTCTTGGCAGAAGCAGCCAAATTTCCAAAGCCACTTTGGGTTATCAGCCAATCAGGTTGAGTTAATCCACATGACGTTTAACTCTGGCCGCAGGCTGCGAGCCCAACTCGTGAATATGTTTATGTGGATTATCATTAAACACTCTGAGCATGTGGTAATGTAAAATACACATTAAAATGTGAGCGAGGGGCTGGACCTGCATGGACTCTGCAGGATAATGACTTCCAGTTTCATCAATACATTTGTGTTTTAAAACAGTCTCTATGCAATTTCCATGCCATACAAATGCTTCAAACCTTTTCTTTTTTCTTTTATTTGACTTTTAACAGTCGAAACGGTTCATGTCTATAATTCAGATTACAAAACAATCGTATATGAACAACGCAACATCAATTCTAATGATAAACTAATACCAATATTATATATTATATTATATATAACATTTTTATAAGATGAATCAAACTCATGCTATTGGATGTTATCATCAAAAAAATGGAATCTGTCACGTAGAAATTGCCTCAAACTCAACCACGGAGGTCGGAATAGAATTTCATTGTAAATGCCGAACAAGATTAACATTTAATACATTTTTTTAAATTGTATACAATATTCTATTGCTGCAGTACATACTGAAGGACACATGTTTTCTTATTCATGTTGTGCAGTTAGATTAACGTGGTCTGTAGATAAGAGGAATTGTGTTGTTGTTGCCAGTAGACTTTTTTTTTTCGTTTTTCCGTTGCATCTGCTTTTTTCAAAAGCCGACATTGCGTCAACTGCAAAAAAACAAATGGACCATGATGAAGCGGCCAACTTCAGCGGCTACAGTTTTATTTTGGCAAAGTTAAAATAGCAAAGTCTATAGAGACTTCAAAAGATAATTTAATAAAGAAAATTGGATTCTGCTGAGTATTTCAAAAGGAATACAGTTTGACCTCCATGGTTTTCTTTTAAGTGCACTAGCCTTCTGCTTTCCGAGACTCCCATGGTTCACAGCATCAAATAAATATCCAAGAAGCTATCATGCTGTGACAAAGCTTCAGATAACAAACTGGGTTTTTCAGCAAGTGTTTGTGTGACCATGTGCCAGGAACCGTTTTTCTGTTTTTGGATTACATCCTAATTGCATTATTTGAGGGTTGTTTTTTTTTATATTTTGTGGAGCCACTTTTTTGCATATTTCATGAAGCCTCCTGTTGTTTAACTGAGTTAAACTACATTAACATTAAAAGCATTTACTTGTTTATGTGCCTGAAAGAGATCAATTATTAAAACAAACACATCATTCATAAACAATGAAAAAAGGCAACTAAATGACTCAAGAATTCCCTTGAAAACGCTCAAAAAAGATTTCTGTAGCTTCTCATTCATTCATATTTCTGTAATTTATATGTTTTCATCTAAACTGAGGCGGATATATTGAACCTTTTATCAAAAAAGAACTGAAGCCTCAATTTACCTTTTAAAAGCCTTTATTTAACAAGGGCTGGTTCATGTAAAGCTCTTAAACTGTCATTTTCACATCAATTGAAAATATATCGCTCTCTTTATTTTGTAAAAATAAATCACTTTAAGAACGACCGTTCATGAATCATCCATCATAATAACAAAGACAGTGATCTTGTAATGAAAACTAATGATATTGATCGTCGGGGAAATACGGCCGTATTGACTCACTTTGATTCATGATTTTTTTTATCTAAAAGTGAGTCACTGCCTTGACTCACCGGGATGTCTTCCAGGACAATGAGGACTCATCTTTTTCATGCGTGTGTGTGTGTGTGAGAATACGTTGTTCTTGGACATTCAATAAAGGTCCATCAACACAGTGGGTCTCTTTTCCCCTTTTTTTTCCTTTTTGGTCCTCAGCTTCCTTTTGCTGTCATGTTCAAAAGTAGTTGCTCACCTGGCAACCCTGGCAAATAACAGCCGTCGCCTTTGTAGGTCAGGCGAATTACACAATGTGTCATGTTGGTCATGTAGCAGGTAGGGGGGACCCGTGGGAGATTTAGCTGCTTTAATTACATTTGGTTTGCCGGCCGTTGAGGAAAAAGGAATTAAATGGGATTGTTTTCTTAATCAGCTCACACTCAGTGGGTAACCACCCAAGCTTTCCAAATGGAAAAGTGCATCGATGCATCAAGTCTATACTGCATCCACTCATGCTCGTATGACAAACAAGAGCATTTTTATGTACACATCTGCGGTTATATAGTGTTTCTGGTAAGCAGGGAATAATGTTTTGCCGTTTCCACCACCTCCAAAGAGTGTGTTTTCGCTTTTCCTGCGCTGTCACATTGGTTGGAAATATGAATCTATTGATTGCTGTCCTTGGAAAGTGAACAGATGCTGGCAGTGGTGTTGAAATAGCCTCAGTTTGAAAAACACGAAGCTTTTGTACGAGCAGAAGAAATCTCACGGCGCAAGGCTATGAGGAAAATGGCTTAAGGAAATGGAATGCGTGAATCATCGGACGTACAAAGCTTATTACAGAACCACAATTGATGATTGCGGCCAAAAGGAAAGCCAAGCCAATATAAACCGTTAACTCTGGCACTTTTGCCCCGTTTTATACTTTAAATCCTTTACTCTGTTTCCCACAATTTATGGACGTGCTTGCCGCTCGATAATACCATCATTTCCCTATTTGCCCTTTCCTTTTAAACACTTTGTTATAATTCACCTTCCCAATTTATTTAAGCATTTAAATTCCTATCCATTTGCTTCCAAACACTCACCGAGATCGTACGAGCTGTGAATCTATCGCCCCATCAGGTCTTGTAAAGTATTAAGTCGCCTGTATAATGGTAATCGAACGGAGGAAATTATGGCACATGGCATTTATACCCTGCGCCTCCCAGTCTGATAGCATGGTATTAAAATTGGTGATTTAAGGATACAAGCCAATCCCCCCGCACACATGCACACACATACCAGCAGATTCAAGTAAAGAAAACCTATAAGTGAATCAGGGCCATTGCTGTGTGACATAACAAGAGGAGCAGGTAGGGCATTAATCCGTTGGTTATGGCATGGTAATATAAGAGGTCAAGAAAGATGTGCAAGATGAAGTCGTGACCTTTCATCCAAGGCTGGTGTGAGGTTAAATTTGATGAAGCCTGACCTTAATCCCTCAGGCAGAAAAGGCTAGGAAGCCAATAAAATCTGTTGCTGGACCCCGGCTTTTTTTTTTTGTGTACATGCGTGCGTTGTGGGTTTTTCGTGTCTGGTGGCAGTAGATGTGTGTTTGTAAACACGGGAGAGAAATCCGAGAGGTGGATGATCCTGTGTTTGGTGCTGACACTACGAGAGGAATGCCGTGCTGTGGATCAATATCACAAAGTGTTGGATAAGAGACACAAACATAAGGCGATGTGGAAGGAGCAACATAAAGTCTCCTGACTCCCGACTGAGTTCGAAGACAGTTCAATTATTTTGAAAGATGATTAGGGGAATAAAAGATTTTGATTGTGTGTGGTAGTAATGAGCATTTTGTTATTCTCCGCCAGCAAACAAAAGTTACACATGGAGACTCAATAAAACTCAATCTGTTCAAGTGTTATGTGAGTCGGCGAGACACATGGACGTGATTTCAGAGGTAGTTACAATCAGCCGAATAAAACTTCACTGATAATTCAGTGCTGCATTAATGATAAAAGGAAATCTTCTTTTTTTTCCTAGTGACGTAATTGTAAAAGTACACAATTGAACTGATGTTATGCGTTATCCGTACTCTTCTGCTTAGTAATCGTTTTAATTGGACAGTTTGTCATCCAATGAAAAGATTATTACAGTCGGACGTTCAGCCGCTTGATCCAGAAGAATTGGACAGGTTTAACCACCGGCATCTTTCTTGATCCTTCCCCTGAAAAGTGTGTTTACACTTTTTCAAACTTGTGCTCAGTTGTTGTGGCCAAACAAACCTTAACATTCATTCAACTGTCCGGTATACATCCTGGAAAGCCCAAGGTCCATGGAGCTAATTGTGTGTTCTCCAACTGTGCACACAGATAAAAAAGTACATGTTGAAAGATTCGGTAGCAGGGTTGACTTTTCTTTGTAAATGACCCACTAGGTGGCAAACTCTGTGCTGTGGATCCTTCCATCTTAATGTCACAGTCAATATCAAGCCACATTTTTTACTCTAGTCACATTTTTGCCTTTGCAAATTCTAGCTTATTTTTTCCATTGTTAGTCAACAAGAGTGGCTCCTGGTGTATGGTCCAGTGTTTGTCATGCGCGTTTGTGTGTTCTGTCTCCATTTGTTGTTACAAGTGTCGTATGAGTTACTACTCCCTTCGTTTAACCTCAAAAAGTTTGTTTTAACAAATCACTTGAACTAGTAAGTTTCATACACCCAACTGCCACTAAATCTCAGAGATGGTTCTAAGCGAAAATCACATTAGATTAACTAAGACCAGCGGGTCTTGTATTATTAGCCATGACGAATTGAAAGTCAATTGAATTCCCCTTTCTACTCCATTCTGATGCTCACTTTAAAGTCATCTCCTTGACATGCTGGCATGTGAGTGACTGTTTTTTGTGAATTTAAAATATACATATTCTCAAACTTGCGCAGTTTGCAAGTTCTGTTTTTATTTTCTTCTTTTTTTTTGGCAATCTGTTGTGATCTGATGTTTTCAGGGTACCCCTACTGAGAACTAAAAAGAAAAAAAGGGAAGACATCACACAACTCATTATTTTATCAAACAAAAAGCAACTTTTGGTTGTTGGCCTGGATGTTCTTCTGCTCTTTTGAACTAATGTAGGTCACAGTAAATAAAAAAATATATATACATGGAGAGATTCCTTTACTGGTACTAGACCGTTCCGATGATAAGAGCTTTAGTGAGCATAAAAAAAAATAGTAAGATGGATGTTAAAGATCGATATACAATAATAATAAAACGAACTAAAGACAGAATGTTTGCTTATTCATTGAGAGTGAAGGCTTTTCTTCCATCTTCATCTTCAAGCTTATAATAAAAAAAAACCCATAAAAACCTTCGTCCAAGCACATGAATGAACTCCCGACCCTGAACCTTGGATCCAGCTCAAGGGGGTCTTTTGAGTGGTGACAAAATAAGACATGATCTTTTTTTTTTTTTCAAGCTGCAAAACCTTTTACGATCTTATTGCTTTGATCAAGCAAGTACAACTGTAAGACATAATAGAAATGAGAGATATATAGTTCACTATCTTAAAAAAAGAACATTCGTCCTTTGGATCAAATAGTAAATACATTATTTATACACTGCATATAATTTAAAGAATTTTCTGCAACAAGTAAGTTATTTCAGTCTTCAGTTTATCAGGTTAGGAATTTGACTAAAAGCTTTAATTGAAACAAATAATAAAAATCAGATCTAAATAGTAAAAAGTCACACGTTTTACTTGTACAGGTGAGAAAATAACAGAGTTTACATGTCTGTCTGAGACCTTTCTGAAGCAAAGAGCTGTTATATCGCTTTTATATCTTCATTGTAGTTTCACAAGCCATTAATTATCTTACTGCAAAGTTTTTCACCAAACTGTTCAGCTGTTCACTCCTTGAGTGATCGGTACCTGGCACGGGGGCATCTTAACTCCCACATTTCTCTCCCACACAAGCGGAGATAAGAAATACAATTAGTGATTAGAATAATATTATATGTGGTGAGGTAAATTCTATGAACGTATATCAGCTCAAGACTTTCCCATCACGTAATAACAGCATATTATTATTTTTAATTCAAAGAAAGACTGATAGAATTGTGTGTGTATATTTGTGAATAATGATAGTCCATCATAGTAAGTAAGTAAGTAATTTTTATTTGTATAGAGCTTTTCCAGACCAGGGTCACAAAGCGCTTATACAATGAAAACAATATTCAAAAAAGTATATACTTTAAAGGGCAAGATAAAACTGATGACACAACATAGGAAGTCTGATTGAGTCCTAGACTACTTGACGTTAGGTTGTTAATACGATTCTTTTAATTTCTGTTAAATAATCCGCCAAGACAAAAGTTGCTGTAATACAATATCAATTTTTTGTTTAGTTTCTGAGTTTTATCCTGTAAATATGTTTGAAACTTCTTACCAATCAGCAATTAACACTCTTCAGGATTTTCCTCTCGTAATTACTCCTCATTTGTCTGAGTGCATCTAATTCAGAGAAGTTGAAGAGCTCTGTTGACATTGAGAACAGTTTGAGATGGTGGACAATTATCAACCCTCCAACTACAAACATCTTGAGCTTGTCAACAACCTGACCTGTTTGTTTCTAGGTAACCGTGCCCCGGAAGGAAAGAACATCCCACGACTTTCACGCTCCTTTGGCCCCCGAGTGTACTTTTTGCTTAAAAAACCCGGTGTATTGCCTTGCCCTTCCCCTGCGCGCCGAGAAGATTGTGTTTTTTTTTGCTGCCCACCAAGTTGAGGAGGCGGCATCAGGTGATCTTGCGGTCAGCTTGGTTTGGCAGCAGATTTGCAGTGAGAATTAAGGGCGAATTCTGTGTGTTGTCACAGCCTGCTGCGAAGCCTCAAGAAGACAAGCTCACCCCGGTTCCCTTAAGCCCTGTTAGGCAGTAATCAATACTTTGTCTTCCCCTCACAATGCCGACCCAAATTAAATTGAAAATCCATAGTGATGTAAAACAGAGGAAAACAAAAACAATCAAATGAAAGAATTGATTCCACAATATATATATATATGCGGGTGGACGTATGACGGTGTAAACATAATTATAGCTGTCGATAAAACAACAATTTTAATCAGTCTGATGTCAGCTCCATCATCCCGAGAGAGCCGCCGTTAGCATCGCTTTATGATGCGCCATAAATGTGAAAGCAATGACAAGTCAGCTCGCCATCAGACCTGGGCATTGTGCTGCCTCGGGGCCACAAGCAGCCCTTTGACAGCCCCTGTCCGGTCCCCATCAGGGATGAATATTAAAAAGATATTCAACATTCATTGTGTGTAGACGTTTGCTATCACAACGTATACATTTTTAAACTGTAGGTATCAGAATATTCACATCTATGCATTTTAATCCCTCATTATTACAAGATACCATTATTTCTGTTTCAAGTTATAATTTGTTTTTCCTTTAATGTGCAATTATTTGTTATAAACACTAAGCATTTGTTATTAAATATAAACTTTTATAAATAATACAAATTATAATCCTCATATATTGTAGGTTTGCATTAGTTTGTCATAATTCTTATGCTCACGATTTGCTCATCTTTCTAGGCTTCTTATGTTTTATCTATAAGCTTAATGTAAACACATAACTTATTTATCTCTTCAGGAGGATATACTACACGTTGAATTAGTTAAATTCCCCTGAATAGAATATTGGCTGCACTAAATGCATACCAATACCAATCCTTTCGTAAAAAAAAAAAGAATAAAAGAAACAACAACAGTATTCATCTATAGTTGCCAAAGGAAGGGATCGTCTTCAGCAAACAGATTAGAAATTTAATTTATTTTCCCCTTGGAGGCATACTTTATTTACAGCTGCTTTAATTGTGGTTCACAATATTTTGACAGCGATTCATTAGACATGATTGTGATTAGAAATGACTTTGAAACGGTTTCATAACTTCGCAATGGAGCAAAAAAGAGTTGCATGTCAAATGTTTAGAGTTGGTTTCAAATAGTGTTGTGCTGATGCTTCATGAAACAGTGTCATGTTGTTTAGAGGTCAGCAGGTGGCGCCATCAGTTTAAAAATGATGTTTCATTAGAATTAAAAACAAGGAAAATAGTGCAGAGACCGCCATCAAGTGGACTCTGAAAGGAATGACACTGCCTCATAAAGCTTCATCAGACCATCACTAGTTTTAACAAATCACTTTCCTTATATTCTCTATAAATTTAGCTATTCCATGACTTTAAATGTATCATGAACAGCATCAGTTTGAATGAGGGTGGTTGACCTGGATCTGATGCAGGCGTGTTTTACTGACGCACAATGTGCACTAATGCATCTTTTATTTTGGTTTAGTAAGTAGAAGATCACATAAAAGAAAATATGTGTGTGTGTTTCATCCTACTTGAATTCATAATATGCATATAAGAAAACCTTTTCAAATAAAAATATATAAACTCTTCAAATAAACAAAGACACTCTGTTTATCAACTCAGATAGCAAGTATTTAGAGGTTATTCAAAGAAATATACTCAGTAAGCAGGACTCAACAAAATCAGACATCTTCAGGGAGACACTTCAAACTATCCTTGAATCTCTGGAAGCGAGCGTGAATGATGAGCACAGGTTGTTTGAAAGTTTGTCATCGGTTATTGAGAAACTCTGGCTCGCAAGCCGACCAATTAAACCACATAGAAGAGTTTACTTAAGGTGTCCGTCTGAAGTGGCCTCAGATGGTGGAATTGTTAATTAAAAGGAATTCAGTTTCATTCAGCGGCATCACTTTGGATCCGTATGTGCCTCTGGTTAAAACATTTACCAAATACTCCTCTTCTATAACGCTTTTGAAAAAGAAAATACTTAAAAAAGAGGATGGATCAAAATTACTTTCATGTGTTTTTTCACAGCAGATTATTGGTATGACCTGACAGAGTATTTCTTTTTTTTTTAAGACCTTTGATAATATTGAATTATCCAAAAAAAGACAAGAAGTATCAGTTGATTAAATTATTTAGAAAAAAAATAACCCACAAGTAAAACATAATTTAATAGAAAACATATATTAAAAATATCAAGCAACTAAACTGATTTTCCTCATATCCAGGTCACCGACAACATAAACCCATCAAATACACAACAAAATCATTTCCTCCTAAGAGATAATATTTAATAGTAGTCGCACATGTGTTTTAAAATCCAATTTGAATTTCATTTGTGACTATTTTAGAAAAAATAAATGTATTCACTTTTGTGTTAAGGTCCAGGAAGAGACTTTTCAGCGCTCCAGATGATTTTGAGTTTTTTCCATTAAATAGAGAGGGGATGATATTTGTTTTAAATATCCTCTGCCACAATGAGGAACTACATTATATACATATTTTTATTTTGCTATCAAAATAAGAACGTTAAAAATAACACTGATAAAACCTACAAGGCTCACTTAGTTGAATATCTTTCAAAATAATCATCAATTGTTGAATATATCAATTTGATTAAAATGAAGATTCAGGATTAAATACAATCAAATAAATTGGTAAATATGAGCTGTATGTGGACTTAACCTTTTATAAGCTCTTAGGTCCTTCATTCTTCCAGTACAACTGAAGGAATGAGACTGAATGTATCAATAATCCATTAGTCTTTTTGTCATTTCACCTCTTTACGGCCTCTTTCCTCCATGCCTATCTTGGAGAAGAAGAAAAAAAAAAGCATCGCTGACATGCCATTAGAATGCTCTTAGATTGATATTGAATTGCTGTACTTCCTCTTTAAGTGCGTTTCAAAGTATGGGAGGCATTCCTCTGGGAAAACACAGATGGACTGTTTACCGTCCCAGTGTCATTGCATATTTTGCTCATTTCATGTTAAGTTTTGAGTCCTCTCAGTTGGACATCTTTTCCCCCTTTTCCTCCTTTCATTATTTAAAAATGAGTCACCTCAGACATACGGTATGTGACATTTCAGGGCTCTGACTAAGAGAGACATCAAGGCCTCGCGTGGAATGATGACAGTTTTCCTTAAAAGCCTTGATTCAGGAAATAAACATGCGTGTGGCAAAGTTATTTTTAATCTGTTCGGAGCATCTGATGATTATGTTTAGAGTATGCACCGTAATTAGTTGATGTTTTTTTTTTTATTAAAGAACTTGTCAAGATGCTCTTTTCTTTACAACACAACCGCTCACGTGAGAAGGGAAATAAACAACCGTAAAGTCGTTTGAATCAAAAATTGAGAAACGTTTTTAGTCTTAAGGCTGTGATTAACAAATCGATTCTTATATAAAATTAAAACGATTAAGAAAAGGAGTTTAATGTAAAACATTGAGATTTTTTTAAATAATAAATGTTTGCTTCTGTATATCCAAAAGGATGTAGCATGATTACAAAAATGCATATAACCATAATTAACCTTTAGAACATAGTTATTTTAAGTCATAGGTATCTGGATTAAACATGATATCTTTAGAAAAAAATAACAAGATGGAGGGATCCTTGTTATTTTTGCAGTATTTGTGCTCAATGAAGAAGATATTAAATGTCACTTTGACTCATTTGGAATTCACATCAATTTGGAGTTTCAGGTCCGTGTAGGCTTCGCCTGAGCTAAATTATAAATGGGGCTTTCAGATAGGATGCAATGATGGCAGCCTGCTCCATCATTAAGTACGGCTGTCCTGAGAAAAGCACTTGCAGAGCGAAGCACAGACAAGTTCACGTTGTCACGAATCTGCCACAGGAAAGTTTGAACGCTCTATGTGATGTACTTCTACATGCAAATGCACTGAAACACTCCTGTCTTCGGATGGGTATTCCAAACATATCTATACAATATTTTTGTGAGAAGTTGTTGTTGTTGTCGAATGTCGGACGTTTGATTCATTTCTTCCGCTTGTGAATGATGTAGTAGATGTCGGTCAAGTCCAGGGAAGTCCACCTTCTGTGGAAACCACTTTAAGCCTGAGGCCATGGGATGACCTAGCGGTGAAGCGAGTACCAGCCACATCCCATGTGAACGTCCCGCAAGAGTATAAGGGAGAATAATAGCCTCTGTAAGAGAGCACTTTTATTTTGCATTAACTTGGCCATTCATCCCGCACTCACGAAACAACTCAAACAATCTTCATGTTATAATATTGAATAACATATGTTTGTTTCAGCTGCATTAATTAAATGAATGAAAGGAGAATTACAGATACAATAATAATACTATTTTACAAAAGTGGAAATAAATGATACAACAAATATAAAAATATTAAATAAAAAATGTATTTTGCAAGATGGGAAGGCAGTCCAAAAACAAAAAAGGTAAACATAAAATGGTCAAAATATGATGATGATTAATCTAAATAGTAAAACAAATACAAAAGTACAACAATAACAATATAAAATATGTGTGTGTGTTTACAATGCAGTCATAATAATGAGAATAGAGAAAATAGAAAATGATATTTATTGTTTTACACAATCAAAAACCTGAATCTAAATGTTTATATTACATATACATGTATTTAGTAGTATATAGTACGATATAAATATTTACATATATTTATATATATATAGTATTTTTGCATGAGTTTGAGGAGCAAGAAATACTCAAAAGCTTATTGGGCACTACATTTTCTTCATGCCTTATACAAATACAAAAAAACTATTTGTTATGGAACCTCCTTCTGTTCAGATCCAGCAAACAAAATGTGTTTTATTTTAGGCAGAATGAAAAAAAAAAGGCGAAAAATAAATAAATTCCAAGCTGTGTTTTTATCAAGCCCCATACAATGAGTTCCTTGTTGGAGGAAAACGTCGTCACGATGCTTTTCAATGTACATACGGGCACAAACTACGGTTGTATTCGCGGCCAAATGGAACATTACGAATGCATCGAGCAGCGTTTCCACGATTGCCTGTTGGCATTCATTCGCATGCAGGCCTTCGCTTCTGCGGGAGAAATGTTGTTTCCTACAAGCCCTGCTGTGCACCTGAGTCACTCCGGAGTGCAGTCCCTTTATCAGAGCAGAGCAGCAGGATGGAAGAGCACATCTTAGGCTGATAGCGGGGCTGCTGCTCAAGACTAATCCCGCTCACTGCCAGTGAAATAAAGAAATAAATAAGCATTGGACTTGAGAAAGTAAGATGGTGGAAATGCAGTTGTTTGGAGAGCGGTTCAAAGGCTTCCCATCTTCAGGAGTTCTGATCCATAGATAGAGCTCCAGAGACACCGGCAGGAAGTGTTTGCGCGTACCTCGGTGTGTTCTCACATTTTTAAAACAACCTATTGATTTCCCTAAATCAGGTTTACAGGTCAGCACTGTAAGTATGTTAAATATGAGAAGGCTCTGTGTGTATTAAAAGAGGAACATTGGGTTGTAATGGCTCGTACAACTCTATCTGGTTGTACCTTTTACGGTGTCCGAATTCATACGGCATCATCAGATTACACGGATAACACCAGATACCCATTAGAGCGCGGGAGGGATAAGAAAGATGGTTTCATCCCTCGCTTTCTGTTTGCTTCATAAAATCATGTGCAGAGCAGCTACAGAGCTTCGCTTTTATTATCAAATTATTTCTAAATCATGGCATGTTGTTAATGGTGTGGCTGGATCGAAAGAAAAAGGCAACAAAAACAACAACAAAAATAATAATAATAATAATAATGAGACAAAGAAAATGTATTTAAAAGGAGAGATACCGGATTATAATAATAAATTATGGCCATTATGTAGTGATGGTCTGATGAAGCTTCATGAAACAGTGTTTTTTTATTTCCAGAGTCCACTAGATGGCGGTCTCTGCACCATTTTCCTTTGTTTCAAACAACTGTTCTAATAAAACATCACATCAATTTTAAACTGATGGCGCCACCTACTGACCTCTAAACAACATGACACTGTTTCATGAAGCTTCATCAGCCCATCAATACGTTTATGCTTTACAACATTGTCTTAATTAAAAGATGATGAATAAAGATCCTGCAGTTTAAAATTGTACCCCGTAACGCTCGGATGGTAACGCTATTACAAAAAGACACAGTTGACACTTTTCTAGTGGTAGTAAAGTGTTTGGCAGGAGAAGAACACATTGAGATTTCAGGTTCAGTCAGCGTTATATGTCAGGGTAGTAAATAAAAAGCTAGTTTTACTTTTACATTACTTTGTTTAATGAGCTGTAAAATTCGAATTAAAAACAAAAACAAACACTTTATTGTCTTTCAGGGTTTATTTGCGTCTTAATGGAAGTCGGGCGTGTTGCGGCCCTTATGTAGTCCTGCTTAGGTCAGCGGTAAAACCTATTACGGAATCTAAAAATCATCCGTCTTTATTCCTAAAGTGCCTCTCATGCATATTGAAGAGCTGCTAAAAAAGATGGATCCTCAATTTTAAGCCAGAGCAACATAGTTATATAATCAACCGAGACGACTTCTTTCACCACTCGGGTCAGTACTCTACAGAAAAACAAAAAGAGGTATAAACATGAAGTGGAAACAAAATGTATAATGGAACAGCAACAACGAAAGACTAAAGATTATTAAGATTATGTAAAGTACATTTTATAATCATTATTCAAATAATTTAATTTAATTTATTCAAAAAGATGTATTCTATGAATACATACAAACCAAAAAGATGATGGATAACTCTGTAAAATCAATAAAACATGCAGAAAAAAAGATTCAAAATGCACCGATATGAAGAGAAGAAAGACAGCTGTCTAGTTAATTTCATATTCTTCCTCATATCGACGTGAAAGCACTTCAGAGAAATGTGATTTATCTACAGAAGGCATGCAGATGTGCAACACAGACACAGAAGTGGTGAAAGTGATGCTTTGGGAAATATCCTCCTTTTTTCTTTTTTTTTTGGCGTCTTTCTTTTCCGCACAATGAATGTTGCCAATGTTAAATAGATAATGCAGCTGTCTGGAAGCCTTGAAGATATGCTGCCCTCCGTCTGTACCGTATATGAGCATGTTCTGCCTGCAGGCAAAATGTGGCAATAAAAAGCTTTTCAGGCGAGTAGGTTGTCAGCATGTTAACTTACTGATGATGCAGTCAAAAAAAAATGTTCCTCGTCGACTCCTCAACAACACGCTTTTAAAAAAAAAAAACATCATGAAACTCAGCCATTTTGCTCGTAATGATTTTTTTTTGTTTCTTTGTTTCTTGATGGTGCACATTTAAAGCAACAGCAATTCACATTTTGAAATTGATTTTCCTGTAATGGTTGATTAGATTTTGAAACAGTTAAATGTAGTTCTTTACTTTCACTGTGTCACAGCAGTGGGTCAGAGACGGTGTTTTTTAATGAATTATTGAGATGATTTTTGAAGTTACCAGGAAGATATAACGATAAACTGAGACGGCAAGAGCCTTTATCTTGTTTTGTTACCATTACAGTTACACTATTCCAGAGTCACCGTATTTATAAACTACAAATATGGACTTTAAAAGAAAAAAAAGAAACACAAAAAAGCTCAGTCTTGCAGGCTACATTTTTATATTATTGTTATTTTTATATTCTTATAATAAATACATGCATATATTTATAGAATGCAATTTTTCTCTACTGTCCGTTCATGCGAAAAAGAAAAGTACCAGAGTTATACAAATAAATAATACATTAGACGGGTTAGAGGTGACTGGTTGAGTCCACCCAAAATGCCCACACAAAGATCTGTGTACACTATAAAACTTTTTAATCATTAACGCAAATGTGCTTATGAAAATTCAATTTCATATCCTGCAGAACCGTATTGCTTTCACTCATTTTTGTTATGATTTTATTTTCTATTTATTTAATGATATTTATCTCTAGTTTAGTTGTAGTTAACTTTCTGTCTTTTGCTACAATGTATTTTTCAGTTTCATTTCTTTCTGAATTATCAGGATACTAATTCCGGCAAAATCACAACATGCATGCAGGTAATTAATACAAAACTCTGACCCGCTCTAGTAGAAGAACTCACATTTCCCCGATCCTTAAAACTCTTCACTGGCTGACAGTTTCTTTCAGGATCAATTTAAAAGTGATGGTTCTTACTATTCATGCTAGGCTACTGACTCCTTCAAGAGGCATCTTAAGACATTCTTATTTGTGCAGGCTTCTCCCTAATTTTCTGGAATTCCTGTGTTTGTCTTATGTGTCTTCGCCTTTTAAAGTATATATTTTAACTGTGTATTGTTTTTGATTGTTAAAGCGCTTTGTGACCCTGATCTAGAAAAGATTCACAAATAACCTTTACTTACTTTCTTACTCACTTACATAGTCAATGTCAATAATTAGAATAAAAAAACATTAGTATGAAAAACCTTTAAAAGAATTACAAGAAAAACAAACTAAAACATAATTTATCCCTTAAAATAGATGCTTCTGTAATATCCAAAGACCTGAGGAAAAAGTAAATAAAATGTTCATTTACTAACATTTTCTTTTCCTTCTTGTGACACAAAATACTGGAATTCATGTTTTTACTTGTACAACGGAAAACCTCCAACCCCGCTTCTAAATACTTGAAGAGAAGGCAAATAAATGTCATGTAGAATAAACAGCAAGCGCAGCAATCTTTCCATGTAGACTGAACTAGAAGACCCGCATCTTTTCCTGGACTTCTGAAAACGCTCAATAAAAGACATGGTACATGCACCCATTCCCTCTTTGCCATCCACTCCCTTTGAAAGGATGACAGCTACATCACAGTGAGTCAAAAATTTTGTAGCCAACACTTGGCAGCCCAGCTGTATACATTTTTTTTTTCCTCGCTGAGAAGAGGAAATCAGGGATCCTACAGACATCACAGCATTCACTTTATTCCCCTTGCTGCCTCTGCTCCCTCTGTTGTTATCCTCTGAAGGCTTAGTGTGACCCCCAAACACACCAGACACACTTTGTTGTTATTTTTAATACAAAATATCCATTCAGGGATTACTTGCTGCTTTTGAGTGTTTACTCTGCGTTCCTCCTGCATGGTTCTCACTAAACGCACAACAAATTGAGTATTTTCTGAGCACTGGCACTTCAGTGGAATCCTTTGTAATATCATCTTAAAGCGGGTAACACGGAATGTGTGTGTGTGTGTGTGACTCTGTATGATTAGTTTGGGCATATTTTAAGAAGCTGGAAACTTCTTTCTCACCACATGGGTGCTTAAATTTGTTCAGAGTCTGTGTAAGGCTCATTTTCTGATTTGTTTCTGAATAGATTAAAAATATTTCACGGCTACTTGGAGGTTAAATCCATTCACACCAAGTGCTAAAATGGGGCGCTAGCATCAGATGAACATGTGCTTTGTTGCCCCTTTGCATCTCAGTCATTACATTTTCTCTTTTATTTGTTTAGTCTACTGATAAAGTTACACCTGTGCTTTGGCTTGAAATCACCTTTTCAATCTTTTTTTATTGCCTTGTGGAAACATAGGTGGTCTAGATTGCATCCAGGTCACATGTATCAATTGCATGAAGGCATCTACGTCTTACACAATGTTTTCATCCGACTTGATAGACTTCAGGGGTTTTTACGCTTCTTTGAAAGTCAGTTTTGCTCAGGAATCCTCGATATGAATACAAACAAACCAGACTTTCCCTACAGACTTCAGTTTGCATGAAGAGGGGGATTTCGTCCGGGACTTTTTTGGCAGACTGGCAGCAGGGGGTGATGTTTTGCTCGAGGCAACTTGGAGCTAAATACTGGTAACAACGAAAACCAGCACAACTAAAAAAAAAAAAAGAAAAATCAAAACAACCAGGGTGAAAAGATAAAGCTTAAGTTTCTAAAACTGTAAAGTTTTCTAACAGTTGTTTGGAAAATTTCAAATAAAAAAAAAAGATATCGACAAAACATACGATAGAGTATGATCTTTTTGGCTGCGTCAGCGAGTATTAGTAGACAATGGTTTTGATCCAACATACTTGACTCGCTCAGATAAAGGTTTTAGCTTGGATTTGACCCAAACAGATTTAAAAAATAGTCGTACAGATAAGATGAACACAGATGCCAACGTTGAATAACAAGCCTGTAGGTGAACTCTATACACAACTGCCATTTTTTTCCATCGACAAACTTAAAGTTCACCCTAAATTCATATTTCGCTCATTTTCTACTCGCACCTCATGTTGACTTAGTGTTGGGTTTATTTTCAGAGCAATCTGTTCTTTTTTAGAGTCATAAACACAAATGTTACATGATTTTAATGTAGCAACTGAAGCTCAGTTGTCTTCATCTTCATCTAAAACATACAGATATTTTTTTCCTTTACAATTCCTTATGTATGTAATTTCGTGTGTCATTTTGGACGAAGATGATGACAACTGAGTGGCATTCGCTACATTAAAGATACATACATTTTCTGCCTGCAACTCCCAAAAGAAACTACACTGAAATAATCCCAAACCTTAGTCAACAGTGAATTCATTTCATCTTTATTCCAGCTTGTCAAAGACACATGTGTAACCACATTTATTTCAACCATTAACAAATCTTTTACAAACATCTTTAGTTCACTTAACCCACTCAGTTTCTCCTTGTGAGGCATAAAGACAAGAGTGTACTCTAGGACTTGACAAGAAGTCAAAGACATGAAAGTAAGATGGTCACAGACCACAGAATGGGGAGCTGAGCGAGAGTGTATTCTTTAGAGTCGTCCCTTGAGGTGTGGTCAGACCCACATTCCCCCCCCCAACATCCTTCAATATTGAGCCCCTTATGCTTCCTGGAAACATCTCCATTCAAACCCCAACCGTGACCAGAACCCACATTTACTCAGGGGGTAGAAGTCA
Organism: Callionymus lyra; assembly: GCF_982586985.1. Taxonomy (NCBI): domain Eukaryota; kingdom Metazoa; phylum Chordata; class Actinopteri; order Syngnathiformes; family Callionymidae; genus Callionymus; species Callionymus lyra. The sequence continues at coordinate 16,247,870 of NC_141823.1, forward strand.
AACATCTTTTTTACTGCTCTTAAACACCCCACAAATGCACTTACCTTATGAACTTACATTAAAGAAATGTGCTTTTATCTGGACTATGATGTTGAAAATTCATTTCATAATTATGACTTAACTTTAGAATTATCTTACCAAATCCCTTCTTTACAAACCTGCAATTGTGTTTCCAGTGATTTGCTTGTTTAGCAAAGGCTTCGGGATAGGCTTGTTGACTTTATAGGCTGACCCTTCAAAGGTGAAAATAAAACACTCCAGCAAGTAGGAGGAGGTCCAATGGATCTTTTAGAGTAGACTTGTGAATGCTTCGATGTTTCCACAGAAGAGCTGGAGGTTTCTGGGAAGAAGAAAACGTGGGCGTCTTAACTTTTTTGCCCCTGCAACTTAACCTAAGGGCAAGTTTTCTATTTCTTTTAGAAAGGGAAAGAAGAGGTTGCCTTGCCAACTATTTGTTTCATTATATTAAATAAATGATTTAAACTAACCGTTTATATTTATTATACCTGCTATTCTGTTTTTTTTTTTTTTTTTTTTCAAAAGTCTAGAAGTCAGAAATAATATAACATCAAAAGAAAGTTCTTCAAGAAAGAAAGAAGTTAAAAAAAGGAATGCAGGTGGAAGTTTCATGACAATTTCTATACACAATGACATGCTTTCATCCTTACCACATCCTCCCTTGGTATGTCACTGTATCTTATCAGAGTGTTCTTTTGCCTTCCTTTTTTCGCTTTTGGCAGAAAAAGACAGGAGACATGAAATGTTTTCACATTTCTTTTCTTTTCATCTCTGACAAGACTTGCGAAGGTAAGTCAGAGAGCGAAGGTGTGCCATTTTCCTCCAACTACCAACCAACAGATGTATAAAGTAGCTTTCCCTGCACCGGGGAGATCACCTTTCACTCAAAGGCCAGAGACGGCAGAGGCACCTGCGATGTCACTCCTAAAATGAGTGTTGTGAGGGACATCAAGAGCTGAACTCGATTGTTAAACCTACTGTCGTCTTCTTGGTAATACAGTCAGAAATGGAAAAACAGAAGAAAAAAATCCTCCGTGAATGTAAGTCTTCCATTTCTGCTGGCTGACTATTGTAGTTTATTCGCACAAAGATATTTTGATAGCACGCAATTGCAGCCTTCCTCCCACTTAAAACCTCCTGATCTCACTTCCTTGTAATTGGCTTGTCTCTCACACAAAAGGCTGGAGTTGAAGTCTACCTTCTGATATCGGTGGTTGTTGGCAGGTTGATGGACAGCCAAGAATGGCAGAAGTGTCTTTCTCCAGCTAATTAGTTTACTGTAAGAAATAGCTACGTCTCCAACAAAGCTTGTGCCGATCACGGGAACGAAAATGGAATTGTACTGCAGCAGTTTTGATGGACAGGTAATTTAAACCAAACTACCATTGAAAAGGTATTATTAGGACTGTGACACGTTTGGGAAAAAACAGAGCATAAAACACCCAATGAAATGTTCCAATGAATGGTCTGTGACGCTGTTATTGTATGTCTTTATTGTTTGAATGTTAATTTGATCTACAGCAGCGTCGTCGAGTACATCTTGTTCAAGGCTAGACATTTTCCAAGCAGATACAAATGACTATTATTTGCTCATGGTTTAGAACTATGTCCTGCTCTTAATGCACATCATTCAAATATTCAGGAGTCTTTATTGTCCTTGTATAGCGTTTTGAAAATGCATGACCATGAAATTACACTAGGACTCCGTCATTAACATTCATTCATTCATTTTTTACCGCTTTATCCCTTACCTGGGTCGAGGGGAGACTGGAGCCTAAACCTGTATCATAGGGTGAGAGGCAGGGGACACCCTGGACAGGACACCAGTCTGTCGCAGGGCACACAAAGAAAGACAACCATTCTTACACACTGTCATACCTATGGACAATTTCCCAGTTCTTAATCAACCTCTGTATGTTTTTTAGACTGTGTGAGGAAACCGGAGTACCCAGAGAAAACCCAGGCAACACGGGGAGAACATACAAACTCAGAAAGGTCACTAGTTGGCTCGGCCTGGAAGTGAAGGCGACCGCGCTAACCACTGTGCCACAAACACAAAACACAAGAGTAATAGATAAATAATTTTTCAATTATAAGCAAATCGACAGCAAGTTAATAGTTTTCATTAAAATTATGTAGAAAATAAGTGTCATACCTGAGCGCCGGTACAATCACACGTTCAACCATCATTAAACTAAATATACTAACAGTCTTTGACACTACACGTTTGTGAATTTTTAATTTGCTAGATGGTCAATTAGAGAACATAAAAGCACCAAGTTCATTATTTCAGCATTTTTTAAATTCTTTTTTTGGATGGAAAGGGCTTCTTTTTTTTTTTTCATTTGATTGGAATAATAACCAGCATGCATCACAAAATACCACATGCTCTGGTTATGATTTGCTTATGTATTAGGTTTGCTTAAAAAAGGATTTAAACCATTATTTAACACAATAGTTTTGTGATATGGTCATCAACTCTTGGATTGTAGACTTTACATTAGAAATTTAACAGCTGGTCAGATGATAATGATACTTATATTGAGAGCCTGTTAGAGGATCTATAACCCTTTGTTATAACAGATAATGAAACTTCACGTCATTCTTAAACAGAGGGCGCCACCTAATTACCTTTAAAAAAAAAAAAATCCTGACACTGCTTCATGAAGCTTCATAAATCCCTCACTAACAGTTAATAGTGGCTGAACTCATTTAGAAAGTTTGTATGAAGAACATTCTTCGTTCGAATGTAGCTCGTGGCAACCCTGAGGCAAACCTTGTTCATTGCTGCTTGGAGTTTAAGTGTTCTCTAAACTGAAGTTTATATGTCTTTAATTCTTTACAATCTTTGAGTGTGTGTATATGTCAATACTTAACCAGTTAATTACCTTTTCAGGGTGCCCCTGCCTTTAGTCTTAGGGATCAGACTCATCTCTCTACAACCTCAGACATGGAACCAGCTACAGAAATGAAGGAATTAGCTTTTTTCTATCCTTTTCTTTTAGAGGTAATATTTAATTGACATATATTAGTACAAGCATCAGTTTATTTTTTTGTTTTATCCAATTAACTTGAAAAAGATGCAGTACGTCCCTCATCATGACCATGTTTTAAAGATATTTCTTCATAAATTTCTCCTCCGTCTGAATTATGAGGTAATAATGGCTTCACTCATCCTCTAGCCAGCTGTAATCACTCCCTGCTTTGTTTATACAACAAGTCCCTTGGCGGTGGATACTTCCTGGTATGATGACAAACCTTGATGCTTGACCAATCACAGCAGAGTGGGACATTTAATTTAAGCAATGTCAGTGGGCGGGACTTAAGCGCATTTTTTAACATAAATATTTCAATAAAAAGTTTTGTACAAACAGACACATGTTGATGATACAATAGAGAAAAACATATATTTAAAACACACTTAAATCAACACATTAGTGGCCCTTTAATGTCTCTATACATTATGACTTTTGGAAGTTTCTAGCCAAACAGACAACATCAACCAATAGCAAAAGAGTTAATGCATATATGTAGTTCTGACTCTGAGAATACTGAGGGTTTCATTGAAGCAACTTCAAGGTGCAGAAGGAAGCCAAGCGTCCAGAAAGCAGCGCTTTCCATCCAGCGCTGGGCCGAGCGTCTGTTTTGTAATGGATGAAGGATTTTTTTTCTTTCTATATTCAGTACACATAAACACATCAGAGCACACCTCGCTGGAGGGAGGCGACAGGGGCTGCAGAGTGAGTGTGTAGTGGCATAGAATTACCATGAATAATTAAAAGACTGGTGTGAGCATTCTGGTAGCTCTTTGATTGACTCTGAAAGCCCCAGGAAGAAATTGGCAGATGAGAGCAAACTGTAAAAGGGCCAACTCTTTGCTCTCAGCTCCCTGCCTAAGATTTGCCTGGCTAAAGCCTTGAATCAGCAGCGTGTTAGCAAGCCCTTTTTGTGTTTGCCTGCCCCGGAGTCAGAGTCAAATCCAGCTCATCGCGAAAATAAAAACTGAATTGAAAGAGAGAGACGCTGGTGGTCAGGAGGACCAAAGACTAGTTCCTCAGTTTGGTATTTTCTCTCTCAGCGTGCACTCTTAGAAGATGTGTCCTGCCTGACAATTCCCAAAATGTCACTTTCATAGTAAGTGGATGCATTCAGGAGAAGAGACACTAACAGGAATAGAAGAAAAAAGGGCTGACATGTCACTGCCAGTGAACGTGGCTCCTGGGTATGGATGAAATTGCTGACGGCACAGGGAGGAGAGGTCAGCAGGGACTAGGTCTTGGCAACAGCCCTTCACCTTCCCAAAGTGTCCGGATGTGGGCGGCTTCCCATTACTCATCCATATCATTTTGCCAAGCCAGCATCAGTGTCCTTAGATATGTGACATGAAGGCTATTCAGCCAAATGAAAACTGCAGGTGACTCATGTTGTTGCTTACGACAATATCCAAGCAACAGAGTGTCTACTAATAATAAAATGACAATAATGGTTTAATATAGTTGAAGACACCAGCTTGAAATGATCAATGTAGCAGCATGAATTAATATATAATATAAAATTGCTGTAGTATTATATTAAAAAGTTTGTTGAAAAGTTTTGTTGAAAAAATAATGAGGGGAAAAGGTATCTTATTTGCTGTAAATGTGGCAAAAACCCCCAACATTTTAATTTGTAATATTACGTAACGCATTCAACCAAAAGTTTTTACTAAAACACCCACTTTCGAGGGAGCCTTTCTGACCTCGGGGCTGCTTTGGTATGTGTTTAAATTTTAAAATATAGCAGGTTCTGCTGGTTTAAGAACATTCTTTTCTATGTCATTGTTACAGGCAGTTATTCCTTCATATGGTGAAGTGAAGTAAGAGATATATTTAGATGTTTTATTCAGCTTAGTGAAAAAGCTGAACTTGCATTGGTATCGGAACAGTTAGTCTTTTTCATTGCATTGCACATGTACTGTTGGTAATTAAAGGGTATTTTACATTTTGATAACTTCTTTCTCTGATAATTGTTAATAAATATAAGGTGTTTTTTTCTATTCTGTGTTGATCTTTGTAAAATATGGATTAAGGAACAGAAAATACAGACAGAGTGTGAAATAAAGAATAACATTTTTATACATTTATTTTTGTATCATCCATGAAAGCAGAGTGACAATAATTAATGATTAGCTGACACTATCTGAACAGTTATTCCAATTAAACCACACATGCATTACAATATGTAAGAGTACCATCATTTAAAAAAAATAAAAATAAAAGCATTGGTTTATGAAGAATTTATTTTTTTAATATAAAAGAAAAGACATGCTGTTTAATTGAGCCTTTTGTTTTGTGATAGTGTGTTGTTTATTTATTTATTTTATTTCCTTCCTTTCTTTTTCACAAACGAGAAGTCTTTACTGCAAAATAATACACAAGACAATTTGAGAAAAAAAAAAAAACTGTCAGGGTGTTTCCTTTCTTCACGATTCCTTTAACGCGAGGTCAAGTGTACATCTTTTTTTCATAATTATTGAAGTATGATATAAAAATAAACTGTCATTTCCACCTGTCTTTTCTTCTTTGAAACATACTCTTTTAACTCAAGACTCATGAAGCTTGCAAGTGTGCAAAGTTCAGAGATTTTCACATCTGTATTTCAGGACCTGATGTATGAAAAGTAGCATGACTGATGGAAAAGAGGGTGTGAAATATGGCCGCATGTTACTGTCAGTCATACGTCATCCGACTCCAAACACCGACAGCTAGATGGCCCACAATTTTCTACTCCCTTCCATATTGCCTGTGACCACACATAAAGCCTCTGGCGAAATATACCTTGAAAGTAGCTTTCCAAGAAATGGAAAATGTGTCTGCACCTTTGGAGAGGAAGCAGAAGAAGGAGGAAAAGAAGAAGAAAGGGAGAGTGCATTGTGGGTAGGTAAGGAGAGTAATGGTGCTGTTTATGGATTGGGGCTATTTTGTACATCAAAGTACATAGAAAAGGGAGAGAGAGGGGGGACAAAATTGTGATGAAGGGAGAGAAGAAAGAGGAGGGAGCGAATCTCTGCTGCAGGTCATTTGATTGTCATTGTTTCTCCCAGGTCATGTGGGAGTGCATATTGTTTTTCTGCTTTTTTGTCATCTCTCTTCTTCCTTCCTCTCAATAATATCAAGATAAACAGTCGGAAAAGCCATTCAGGCAAGACTGTCACAAACCTCGGTAGCTTTTGTTTGTTGTTTTCACGGAACAGAATTTGAAGATTGGCCTGTGTCCCCGTCTCTTTCCCTGTGTGTGGCCAACACCTTAATCGTCCGTAATCATTTCAAAGTAGTCCGTCTTAATCTCTTTAATCCTCCTCCTTAATCCCATCATTCCTATTCTTTGAATTTAAGATATTTTTTTTTTAATCGCAATATTAGAGGTAGGTTTAGATGCACATTTATTAATGTTTAGGATTTGGTTTAGATTGAATGTGATTGTGATTCCTAATCTGACCAACCGTCTGTGTGGCTATCTGGTAATAAAAAAATAAAATCTTAAATATTCAATTTTTTTAACTGCTTTATCTGAAGTGATGGATTGATGAAGTCTCATGAAACAGTGTCCTCATTTCTAGAGTCTACATTTAACTCTCTGCTCTATAATCTTTTGTTTTGATTCATACATCAAGTATGAATTTAAAACCAAACAGAAAAATGGCCACGATTGCTTAAAATGCTTAACAAATATGTATCTAAAGGGAATACAAGTAAGGAATAAATTCCACCCTATTTGGTTTCTTAATATATTTTGCAGCATTTGCTGTGTCTTGCAAAGGGGGGTGTAACTAATGGTGTTTGGAGGGCGCTTTACATGGGGATGTTTGGGAACCCCTGCCCTACACAGTTGCATCGCTATTGACTCAATCGGACTCAATTTGGATCAAAAGTACTTTGTTTCCACCGGCCCTGGTACCTTCTCGCAGCAACAAAGCGCTGTGAAACTTGGAGGAAATGGTGGAAAAGTACCACTACTGAACTCCACTTATACAGTACTCAGCAGGTATTAGGAATCTGATGAAGTATCATGAAGCTTCGTCATACACTGCTTAAATATCAGTTTACACCAGGCTCCCTACCCACCAAAACATGTGTTTACTCAATGGTCTTAAGTAGGCAGAATGAAAAGTGCGATAATGACCCCAAACACACTTCTAAGACCACCACTGCTCTACCAAAGGATCTGAGGGTAAAGGTGATGGACCGGCCAAGCATATCTCCACACCTAAACCCAAAAGAACATCTTTGGGGCGTCCTCAAGCAGAAGTTGGAGGAGTGCAAAGTCTTGAATATCCGTCAGTTCCGTGGAGGAGTGGAAGAGCATTCCAGTGGTAACCTGTGAAGCTCTGGTACAGTCCATGCCCAGGAGAGTTAAGACAGTTCTGCAAAAATAATGGTGGCCACACAATAATATTGACACTTCAGGAACTTTCACCAAGGGAAACTCACTTTAGTTGCCAGAGGTTAAGCTATTATTGGCCATATTTTCAGTTATTTTGAGGGAAAAATAAATGTATACTGTTATATAAGCAACACACTCACTACTTTTCATTGTGTCAAAGTGTCATTTCTTCAGTGTTGTCCCATGAAAACATAGACTTAAATATCTGCAGAAATGTGAGGGTGATACACTATACTTAAAGTATATACATAAAAAAGAGGTGAGATGTAGTGACATCCTCTGGGTATATTTTGGTTCGTCCATTAGGTTTATGAAACAAATATTTGAGTGTAAAATCATATTTAATGGAGTCAGAGCAATCCAAGGAAATGCATTAAGCTTCTTGTCTTCCTGATCCTCCCTCATCCCAATAGTCAACCATGAACTTTGAGCTTGAATATCGAAAGAGCTTTTTTGTTTTCTGTCTCATCTCTTGTTTTGTTCCACATTGTTAAACTAACGCACGAAACAAATTCCCCGCTCTATTCCCGGTCACGTCGTACCCCCATTCGGAAAATGAGTACGACAGCAATTTACTGAAACATGGCTTAAAGTGATTTATGCTTTCATTGGTTTAAAAGTGATTCATTTAATGAATATGGATTTACGTTTCCTGTATATAAAAAACGGTAATACATGTAATAGATATAAAACGGGGGTTTGTTTCAGGAGCACGCAACACTAATATAAATCACAAAGAAGAGTGTCCTTCAGGTCTCCTCCGAGCATCATGTGTGAGAGCCTGTCCAAAGAGATTTGACAAGGGCCCTGCAAGGAGAAGGAAAATAAAACCCAAAGAGATGAGGCAAACATATTAATCTTGTTAAGTTAAACGCCGACCCCCACAACCTCCTCCCTCCGTCCCGCTCGTCTCCCCCATTCCCCACCCGGATAATGTGCAGCGCTCACAGTGAAAAATCAGCTAATTTCAGACCACGACTCAGTCTGGCTTACAGAGGCTCTCATGGTGGTGCTGAGCTCTGTACCAGCCTTCCATTAGTCGCCCCCCCTCCACTCTCCACTCTCCTCCCTCCGCTGCGGTCTCTCCCTTTTTTTTCTGTGTTGTCATTTCCCCGTCTCGTACATTCAATTGTATTTCTTTGTTTCTTTCCTCACTCACACACACACACACACACATTCAGCGACACATCCTTCATGTGACCTTGAGCTCTGTGATGGATGAAGGTCTTCGGGATAAGTGAGTTTTAAGTTTGGGATTGACAGGGATGGAGAGCATTGATTATGTCGGAGAGCGAGAGAAGGGAACAGGGTGAAAGACAAACATAAAATCATACAAATTGTCCACGGACGGACAGAGAGAGAGAGAGAGAGAGAGAGAGAGAAAGAGAGGGACTCGGAGATACTTCAGATGAAAGTGGAGCAGATGGACAATGTTTCCCCCTTGTGGTGCCAGCAGGCAGGTAGGCTCTATTTCACCGAGAGCTCTTCCTGTAGCTGAGAGTAGTTTTCATTATCTCCACACCGTAGATTATAAATCATTCTTAAACTACATGTATTCACAACTAATCCATCTGCTTTTACATTTGTTTTATTCATGAGGAAATATGATCTAGGTCTAATGAATACAGTGCAAAACCTGAGTAAATTAGAAAATATTAACAGTCTTTACTGGCAGATGTGAAACATAAAAAAAAAAAAAATGAACAGAACAAATCATCCACTTTCTTTCCACTTACTCACTTTTTAGTGATGCATTATATTGTCGGAACTGAATAATGAGATTATTATTTCCCTTAAGTGACCAGTGAAGCCACATCTCTGTCATATCCGGACTGACATCCTTTTTACACCATCTGGATCTTCTCTACAGCAATAGAGGTCAGCCTGCTAATGCTGACCGGGGCTTTTCAGGGAACATCAGCGGAAGAGACAGTAAGAATCCGCTGTGGTTATGAGGCGAAGGGAGTGGAGCCTCCAATATGTCTTCATAAAATACAGATCATTTCTAAAATCAGAACACATTTCTCAAGTAGTACATTATATCAACCTGATTAATATAAATGGATAGAAAATATTTTTTAAATTAACATTATGGGGATTATAATGAAAATATTGGCGTCCAAATTTACTTTAAATCATGACAAACAATATAGAAATAACTATATTTAAATACCAAAATTAAAACCCTTGAAAAATAAATGCATTATTTGCATTCAACCACTGCATAGATAGTACTTTATATCAAAGAGATGGAAATAAATGGCTACAATTTTGAACAGAAAATATATGTTGATAATTCACACAATGGAAATAATACAGAAAATATTGGTGTTCAAATGTACTTTAAATCAAGAAAAACATTATTAAAAAAAATAAAAAAATCTGTAACAATGATTAAATTCCAAAACGAAAACCCCTATAATATAAGTTAATTATCTGAAAATGCTGACTAGAAATATTGACTTTAAATTTAAAAAAAAACATTCTTAAAAGAAAAAAATCTATAAAACAAAGACAAAATACCTAAATAAAAAAGATGAGATATAAATTCAATATCTGATAATACTCACTAGAAATCAGAGCACATTTTACTGCCTAGATAGTACATTCTATCTAAGTGATGAAAATAAATGGCTACAATTCTGAGCACAAAATATATATTTAATGATGGATATTATAATTAAATGATTTAATACCAAAACTAAAACGCTTAAAATAAAATTCACACCAACTAAAAATCAGAAAATAAAATCCTAGAAGACTAAATGAAAGAAAATTATATATAATTAAGTAGAACAAGTGGATACATTTCAGTCATTAAACAACATAGAGAAGAAAATCAGATGATGCTAAATGTTGCAACCCGGCAGATATGTGTTGATCAAATGAAAGGCTGCGTGTGTTCATGTGCATGCAAGAGTAAAAGGGAGCATGCCTCTTTACCAAATGTCTGAGCATATGGTCACCCGGTGGCTGTATAGATGCCATTAATGCTACATGCCGCTGAGAGCTTACGTGTGTGCTCCGTGGCCACTCCACTCTCTATTACGCTACTGCTTTTAAGCTTTTGATGACACCGTTCCGTCAAAAGTGGGAGATTATTCTTCAAATATGCAAGCGAGATGGAGCAGATTATCTCCAAACAGTACGGCAATGGCTTCCCTCGTTAAACATCTCTTCTCACGGCTTTATTTCACTAATAATATAAGAAAGCAGTAGCTCTTTTTTTTTTTTTTTTACATCGCAAGGGTTGTATAAAGGGTTTATGTGAGGCAGCACGGCACTAGTTTACATTAACGGACAATAACAAGTATTATTTCTATTTCTGTATGTTGTTCTGTTCTTCTTTATATAGATGCTCTGCAGGAGCAGATGTTGTCCACTTCAACCACTGTGACCGTGTTGTAAAAAAAAATTCTTCTGCGATCGCTGTTTTAAATCGTAGAATAAAAGTTGTTTACAACAAACTGTTTTTCACTCCTCTGAGTTTTTCTGTAAAATGGAGTAGATACGGCAATATATTGGTTTATTTTTTAAGGAAATGCAATTTCAAAAGTGATAAAAAATGTGGTTCAAAAAAGTGCAACACAAAACAGCCTCTGTCTGGAAACATATACTGTATTTTAATATGAAACATGGCAACTAGTTGAAAGCTACTCATTTTCGAAACGTTCTCCACTAAGAAATCGTGGGAAGAACCACGATCTTCTTCAATTTTGTGGCACAGCATCTCATTAGGAAAACAACGTGAGCACACGCTTCATAACAGTCTGTGACTCTCACGCGTTCCCTCTTTCCGAGCTAGTGCCGGAAAGTCATTGACTTCAATTTGGACCTGCTTGAAATAACGTCTGGGATAAATGAACAAGTGTGTCTTTGTAAAATGAGCTTATTTTTACAAAGAACAGGAATCCCAGTGGTTCATTTATATTATCATAATGCGAAAGAAAACGCTTGACTTTTCCTCAATATTTTTAGGAAATGGTAAAAATATTATATTGCAATTGTTGCTTATAAACGAATATGCCATTTTTTTGAAGTGGCATAATTCCTTAATTAAAACATCATTAAACCACAACATTTTTTACATGTGATATATGTTTTGAAAGGACAACAAATACGCTTTATAAACACTATAATTCAAGCATTAATGGTTGTAATGGAACCTGCATTTCCCGTGGAAAAAAAAAGCACCTCTGCATAGTGAGTGTGAATGTGTCTCAGATGATGGGTCATTGCGGTTACTCTCTTTGATGAGAAGGGGAAAATAATTTACATTAGTATGACCAAGTGATGGAGGTGTAGGTGGGGAAATGCACAACAGGCGTGGAGCCGAGCCTTAGATGTCTGAATGTGCCTGTATCTTCAATAAGTGCATGCATTTATGGTATAAATTGAAAGTCACTATGATTGATATGGTTGGTTTTCGAGAGTAACATTGAAGGCAATCTATATGTGTTCCACCTGACCTGCTGAGTTTCTTTCAGATTCAACAAACAACGCGATTTTGTTGCCCATGTTGTTTAGGTTGGTAAAAAATAATATACACATGTAGGTGATGTGTGTGTTTGAAGCCATAACCATAAAGTAGGGGTGTGTACTGCCAAGAATCTGGTAATATGAAATGTATCACGATACAGGGAAAATGATAATATATGATGCGATATATTGCTATACTGTGGGAACAAGGATATATTTGTAGTATTTTTTCGAGTACTTGACTCTGGAGTTGCAGTATTTACAGACCACATGACTCTTTTTGAAGTTGTGACTTATTTGATTTGTTTTGAAACCAAAATATGTCCAAACATCAGCTTTAAAAGCTGCTGTAGTCGAATGTATCCTCTCGTCCACAGTTGTTGCCGGGTAATTATGGTTTTAACAATATTTTTTTTGACACATTTTTAACCTTAAATACCCAAATACCAAACCTACAAAGATGATAGGAAATATAAATGAATAAAGATGTAAAACCATATTTTTTATAAATCCATGTTGAAAGCAGAAACTATTATTTTATTATGGGTTTTTATACAGAAGCAAAACTGGGTAGATATAACACACACACACACACACGCGCACAGAAGGATGGATGGTCCACCTAACTACAAATCCATTTGTGTTGAATCAATTTCAGGTCAAATAGTGTTGAGATGTACATTTGTAAATGTAAGTGTTTGAAGAGATGAACAGTGAAAGGGCTTTGGGAGTCCAGCGGAATTCACTCGGGGCGTGACATTCTTTCGCTGAGAGAGTGGCAAGAACATTTTCAAGAACAACTGTAGCAGTATAATTGGAGTACAATCTAGCTCCTGCATTACCAGATCATAGGGCTAAGTGCTCTGGAGTGTGTCTGTGTGTGTACTGAAGTGTGTGTTTCAGTAGTCCAGCAACCTCAGTGTGAAATCTCATATTGTTATTACATGTAAAAAGCTCCACTAACGCTGATTAAAAGCAACTTTATTTAAATGTAAAAGCACCATAAGTTTAAGCGGCAGGCAGAGACTCAAATTGTATTTCTTGGTGAGCACACTATGCGGATTCCTGCTGAGGAAACATGACATTTATTCTCCAGTGATATCGAGAGCTTGATTGTTCATCAAAGAACAAGTGAAGACAAAAAAAGAAAAGTAAAGGCTCCGTGTGGGAGAGTCGCTGCACCAGCTGTGCAGGTATATTTTCACAAGAAATAAATGTTACATCTGAAAGATAAGCGTAAACGGAATTAACAACGGAATTACTAGACATGAGCAGAATCCTCTGTAGATAAACATCAAAAGGTAATTTCTGGATCGCGGGGAAGAAGAAAGAAAATCTCGGATGATACCTAATATTTGTGCAATGATGTAGAATTTAGGGGAGAATATTCTCTCTGGCTGTGAGCAAACATGCCCAAGTGCCGCTGATAAAACAAAACATCTAAAATATATAAGCAGCACCGCACGACTAACACAAGAGTCTGATCCATTTTCTTTTCCGAAAGCAACTCTTTATGTGGTTGTATGTGTGGAGAACTCCCAAGGCTCCCTCAGCTTCTCATCTATATATTTATTTAAGCTGGTTGCAGATCTAATGCCGGAGTTTGTGGTTTCATCCCATTGGCTTCAAAAATACAGCAAAATAAGCAGCGTCTTTTTTTTGCTTTAACCTTTAAAACCCCCAGCACCTCGAGATGTCCGGTGTGTTAGACTTGTAATATTCGTCCAAAACTCGACCGATGCTCTCAGAGAATATGACCCTCCTGAGTTCTAGAGGTCAGTGAAAATGTGTGTTTTTTTGAAGGCCCAACCTTTTGACCATAAAGTAGTAAATCTGGCGGTACGATACGTATCACGATACAGGGACAACGATACAATATAATGCAATATAATTTCAATATATTGCTATACTGTAGGAACAAGGATAGATCTGTAGTATTGTCGACTACTTGACTCAGGTGTTGCAGAATATACAGATGTTTTTTAGTGAGGTGTATTGGCAAGAATTTGGTGATACGATATGTATCACGATACAATATATTGCGATATATTGGGATGCTGTAAGAACAAGGATATATTTGTAGTATTGTCAAATTACTTGACTTGGGTGTTGCAGATTTTACAGACCTACAGTATGTTTTTTACAAGTGTGTGTTTGCAAGAATCGGGCTATATGGTACGTATCACGACACAATATGTTGCAATATATTCGGATGGTACTTGAACAAGTATATATTTGTAGTATTGTCCAAGTACTTGACCAGGTGTCGTAGAATATACAGACCTAGAGTATGTTTTTAGTGGGGTGTATTGACAAGAATTTGGCGATACAATATGCATCACGATACAATATATTGCGATATATTGGAATGCTGTAAGAACAAGGATATATTTGTAGTATTGTCAAATTACTTGACTAGCAGATGTTGCAGACCTACAGTATGTTTTTTACAGGTGTGTGTGGGATACGATACCTATCACGATACAATATATTGCAATATATTGGGATGGTAAAGGAACAAGTATATATTTGTACTATTGTCCAAGAACTTGACTCTGGAGTTGCAGTATTTAAAGACCACATGCCTCTTGTTGAAGATGTTTTCATTTGTTTTGAAACCCAAAATATGTCCCAACATCAGCTTTAAAAGCCGCTGCAGTCCAATGTATCCTCTCATCCTCAGTCATTGCCGGGAACTCGCAGGATTTAATTTGTCTGGCAACAAAGCAGCAGAGGCGTCACATCATTGCAATCACACTTTCAAGGGTTGAAAACAGTATGACAAAACAAAAAAAGGGTCCTTTTTATCAAGAACTACTCTGTGGTTTTGCCAGGTTACACGTCCATTTACTGGCTTGAACAGACATGAAACTGGTTTCTAATACTGGCTGTTCTGGTAACTGCAGCTTGATTAGACACATTGTGGAGCAGGTGTTATGATCAGCGGTCACTGTTTCCAAACAATCGTGTAATAAGTGGCCGGAATTCAAAAATCCACAATTGTCCAATCACATTTATTCATCAGGCGTAGCCATGTTTAATCAGTCTCTACATAGAAGAATGATTACGAATACTTAGTCTGTGGAATATCATATACCGCTCAATATTCCTGCCATAGATAAATCACCTTGTTCACATTTTAGATAGATGGAAGTTTAAGTCACAGAAATACAATGAGATGAGTTCATTAAAAAAGCATAGTTAGTTGAAACAGATGGATTCAAGTAGTTGCCAGAGATGTATGTAGCTCAGTGACGGTGAAGAGTAGAGTGCAAGCAGGGTGGAAAGGTTTGGAAAAAAAAAACATGCAGGGGTGACAGAAAAGTAGCAGCTAAGGTTATAGGACAATACCAAAATCTATTTGGAGACAGTCACTGTGAAAAAACAAACAGACAAGAGTTTGAGGAGTTAGAGTTAAAGTCATGGCGATACCAAGAAAGGGAAGAAGAAAGAAATGAGCTCTTTAAATAAAAGGATGAAGAGGACAAGTGTAATTATGGATGTTGCTCAAGGTGGAGGAGCTGAAATTACACGATGAGTCAGTCAGGATTATGTCAGTCTTGCATTATCAAACCATTACTTGGATATTTATGAAGAATAAGCTCTCATTTGGAGTAAAATGAATTGCTTAAAAAAGAGGGATGATTAGGGTTGTTGTTGAAGATAAGGGAACAGAAAGGTAAGACTCTGAACACACTGTCCTTTCTTCCCACTTAGTGAATCATGCACCTTTGCCTGTCTTGTGGAATAGATAAGAAGGTAAGGATGCCCCCTGGCTTCAGTGTCACCTGTTGACATATATTGTTTACTGGCCCGCGTAAGAATAAATAAAATAAAAAGGGATCACAGACTTGATTTTTCAGCATTTTCTGCATATTATTAGGAGAGTATAGATGGTAAAAAGTCAACTAGACTATATCGATATTAACAGAATGGGTCTCATTTTTATTTGTATTTTCTTTGGCATCCATTATTTATGAATGGCCGCTTTTTTTCATTTGTCTTGATCCCTTTGTTGTTTCTTGGCAGTGCACAGATCCTCCAGCTATCATGCCAATGAAGCAGATTTGAGCTGAACAGAATTGAGAGAGACAGCAATGGAAAGAGGCAGAGACAAAGAGACACGGAGCTATTGATAGAGTAGATAGAGTGAGTGTGTTATCTTTCCTCCCTTTCTCACTTCCTTCATGCCGAACCTCATCGACTGGACGATGATATGTTGAGGTATCATGATGACCAAATGTTGATGACTCTGGACCGTCTCAGCGGATGTATTTACAAAACTTAAAAAAGCATTTTCGCCTCACTTGCCTTGTTTATTGCTTTCTTATTACTGCATTGGTGCTTTCTCTATCGTTTTAAGTGAAAAATAAATTGATCAAGGGTTTCGAACAAATCCCCACCCCCAATTCACTTTATAAACAACACAATATTTAACATTATTTACCTTTTTTTGTGGTGTATTTTAGCTTGTAATTCTAATACTTTTTTGATCGACAGTAGTGGAAGATGATATTGAATCAATTATGAACATTTGTTATTCCTGACCCTGAAAAGAGATGCTTTTCTCCCTCCTCATTGAAGGTAGATGACTTTTTTTTAATACTGTATTTCTTTTTATGTGGTTTGATGAAAACACTTCATACTTGTGATGATTATAAGAAAAGACTCAAGCTGCACATTCACTTAGGTATATAAACGTGTTCTTTTGATGCTTGAAGGTACGATATACATCCATTTGTATTACCCATGGTAATAAGGGATGAAAAGCCTACTTTTGATTTAAGCTACTTAAGAAATCTCTTTGATTTTTTTTTTTTTATCTTACCCTACCCCTTCTTCTGATGAGTGGAAGACTCCAGCAGTTAAAAAATACAGTCTTAAGTTAACTATTCAGATGAAAGATAAAGAAAAAAGTTTTCTGCTGCAAGATTTCTTTTCACAATTCTGATATACTCTCCAAGTCTTGGTTTGTAACTCGATTAAACCTTGAGATTATTCAGTAATGGTTTCTCATCCTGACAGAAACAGTTTTCATTTCAGAAGTCCAATTGCAATATTGGCAGATACGAAGAGATTCATGAAAACAAAAGTAGTAAAGCGTCGCAGGATGTCTGTGTGGCGAGCACAAAGCTTGTTTCACTACCGTCCCTGACCACAGGGATCATCCCGCCTTTGGGTCCCGAGTTTGTTTTTATTTTTCTGGCCCACTTAGTTGGTGGCATTTTACCTGGAATACATGCCGGGCGTCAAACTGTTTACTATACAACAAATCGGATTGATTGACAGGTGATTAGCGCATGTATTTTATCCAACAGGGGCAACGAGTGGTTGGATATGTGTCCACTTATTGTTGGAGCATAAACAACACTGTGAGGCTCCTGCTAAACTTTGCATCAATTCCAAGGAGAGAATAGTGATCATTTCTGTGTGAAAAAGTTTCTAGCTTTGTTTTCCAAACAAACATTTGTACTTTTAAACTGTACTTGTCCACATTAGATAACATAATACAATATATTTACATTTCAGTTCATTTTAGTTATAGTTTTTGTTCTTTTTTTCACTTAGACTGAAAACTTCCACTGCAAACAAACGTAAAATATATAGATTTATCAAAGATTTTCTTGAACAATTCCTCTCTTAAGTCTTCAATCCAAGATGGAGAAGCACCATGAAGGGATTTGGATATTTTTAAGTCTGTCTTTTTGGACAGAGATAAAGACGAAGACAATTGAGCTCCAGTCGCTTCATTCAAATGGACGTACATTTTTGCCTATAACTCTAAAAAGGAACGGATTACTAATCCCAACCCTTAGGTCGACATGAGGGTGAGAAGAAAACGAGTGAATCTTGAAATACTTTTACCTTGATTGAACCAGGAAATTGAGATTTAAAAAACTTGTTTTTCAAGGACAAGCGCCACCAAAGTTACACGTTAAAAATCAATACATTTACTTATAAGGGAGGAAATTGAAGTGCACAGCATAAACCCACCCAACACGGGGATGGAATACAGTATTATCAACCTATTTTATATATATATTTCAGATTTATTTGACCACCAGGGACATAGTACCTTGAATCTTTTTTCTCTGTGAGGAAAAATGTCCCGTGGTGAACTCCACAGACTCTGATGTGTGTTTATATATAAAAGCTGTCTCTGGATGTGGCTACCTGTCAGATCAGGTCAATGTAATTGATTTATTCGCCTGGCACAGCTGTGTGCGCACCACAATCGATCACGTTCAGGTTACAATATTGCTTCTTTATTGGCTGAATCCCAGCAATTCTTTTCCAAGTTTTGAGGTTACATCGGATGGGTAGAGCAGAAGATGCTTGGACGCTTTTCTCATCGAGCCATAGATTTCAAGTTAATAGAAAGATCTGCACCTTGCTCCTCTGTTTCTTTCGTTTTTTGTTTTAAAGACAAACATGTTTGGAATAAACATCTGGCTTGTTACACTCATTTCAAGTCAACAAATGTATCATTGAGGTAAAGGTGTTTAAATGATTAATAATATATGAAGCAGAAAACAAGACGCGCACTGCTAACCCTCTTGTAAATGATATTTGCTGGTGCAAATTGCAACTTTTCCTGTGTTTCCCATTGTTAAAATGAATAATACATCTGGACAATGGTTGATAACGACAAGAGCGAATGGTTCGCTGAGAAAATTTCCAGAGCATAAAATATTTATTAACTCTGTGATATGACACTTGATGTGCATCTCAATATAACTGTCGCGGCTCCGTGGATGTTAAAAGCCCGGAACAAGGGAACATTTAAGTTTTTAACTGGCAACACATCTATAAATAAAAGTGTATTTCTGAAAATGTGAGTCTAAGAAGAACTGGCAGGTGCTTGGCAGAACAGACTGTCTACTGAACAGCCACCTAAAAAAAAAAAAAAAAAAAGCCTAAATATTTGATGCTAAAGTCACATCTTATTTACATGGATTATATGGATTTAAGTGCTTAACGGTGTTCGCCCAGTCCTTCCCGGAGGAACCCCGAACCACAGTCTTTCTAGCATGTCCTGGATCTCCCCTGTGGTCTCCCACTGGTGGGGCATGTCCTGAACATCTCACTAGCGAGGCGTCCAGAAGCCATCTTAATCAGATGCCCAAGCAACCTCACTTGACTCCTCTTAAAACGCAGGAGAAGCCGTTCTTCTCTGAGCCTCTCCCTGTGCTCAATGACAAAAATCCTAACAGTGTAACTGTGGCCGTGGTCTTTTTCTCACTACCCAATAGGGCTGTGTATGGACAAGAATCTGCAGAAAAGTTACGTATCATGACAAAGGGGCGTACTTGACGATACAATATATATCGATATAATATGATATATTGTGATACTATAGGTACACTGATATGTTTGTAGTATTGTTTGGGGACTCTGGTGTTGCAGAATTTACAGACCATGTGACTGTTAGTCATAATGCTTTTATTCGTTTTAACAGCGAAACATTTTCAAAAACACTTCAATCATCTTTAAAATTGACTGTATCCACTTGTCCTCAGTGATCTCGCAGGATTGAAACGTCCAGTTAGTTGCGGAGAACGTATTGACTACTTCCATTTAGTCGCCAGAAGTTTAATTGCAACAGAAAAATGAACAACGTGGATATATTTGTATTTAAATTTTCAAAATATAATTATTTTATTTTATGTACACATTTTTGAGCTATAAACCTTGAACAAACTATGGTTACACATAAAATATGATTTTTTTTTAAATAACCCAACAGTGGTGTTGAATAACGATACAGTTTGATGGATAAAAACATCGGTATTGCGATATTTTCTATCACCCCTTCTACCCAATGCTGGTGACCATAAGTAATGGTTACTGGTGTGGATTGGCTAGTAAACCAAGACCTAGTGATCGGCTGGTGAAGCTTCATGAAGCAGTGTCATGTCGTTTAGAGGTCAGTAGGTGGCGCCATCAGTTTTTAAAATGATGTGATGTTTCATTAGAAAACTTGTTAAAAACAAAGGAAAATAGGACAGAGACCGACATCTAGTGGGCTCTGAAAATAATGACACTGTTCCATGAAGCTTCATCAGACCATCACTACGAAGAGCATTGTCCTTTGGCTTAGCTTACTTTTTAACGCTACAGATTGGTTCAGCGCCCTCATAACTGCTAACGCTCCTACAGTCTGCCTGTCATTTGTCTTTATTCTCTCCCTCACTTATGAACAAGTCCCGAAAATACTTCTTTACTTGGGCCAGGATTCCACTCCCAACCTTATTCACGATATTATTTTGGCTGACAAACATGGACTGACAGTGCTGATTTTCATCCCTGATGCTTCAAACTTGGTCAGAAACAGCATCCAAAAAAGAGTGAAATAAATACAATTAAATACAATGCCATTGTTGGCTGAATGTGGATTAAAAAATGAAAGAAATAGTTAAGTTTGGGGCAGAATAGTAGACATGAAACACAAAAACAAGATAGAAAATCCTTCTTGCAGAGTTGTTATTACCTGTGTGTTGCAATTACAGGCCTGATCACGTTTTGTATTATTCCACGTCAACCCACTTTGAATATGGATCTAATTATATGCACATAAATACAATAATTGCACTTAGAATGTAATATATGCAGAAAGAGCCAAGCTTGTAATTAGATATGGCAATAACTCAAACTTGTACTTGAAAGAAAGAACGTTGCCACCATGCAAAGTAACACGCACACTAAAAAAAAACACAACAGAATTCAGTCCATCAGTCTGTCTCTTTGTATATGAGATTTCCCCGGAGTCAAGTAAAACCCGTCAGTGTCCAGCATGCTCTGCTTCTTGCTTGTATCCACAGGGTGCTCTCGTCTACAATGAATCAGCTTCTGGCTTTGTCCCCCTGGGCTTTTTGATTCACTTGAAGAGAGTCAGAACAGACACCTCCAGTAATGTCAGGCCCGAGTTCGCCTTTGCAGGCGAGACACACTGCGAGCTAAAGTCATCTTTGCTTTCAGTGATCAAACAGCTTAAAGGATGTTAGGCTACATATGTAAGGAGAATGATTCGCCCTATCAGAGTTTGTTCCGAAGATGAATGCAGTGATTCGACAGGGTTCAGATACAGTACTTTTTTACTGGAGGAATAATGACTCGCAGGCTCCAATTTATTCCAAAGAAATATTCTTAAATATCCATGATACTAAATAAAAGTATATTTTATTAAACAATTGTGTTATTTTAATTTTGATCAGACTCATACATTTGATTCTAATAGATAATGTTCCGATAATACCATTTATGTTTCATTTAATACTTTTGCCAAAGTTTTTTTTTTCTGTTTTTCTGTTAGCAAATTAACTCAAAACTATTTTTTTATACATTTTTTTCAAGTTTGATTCTGCGACAAGAAACAGATTTTAACGTTTTGGTCACGTTCTTAATTACATCAGGATCCACAAATCTTGCCTCTTGTGAAGTGTAATGTGCAAGTGAGTTGATGAAGCTTCATGAAACAGTGTCATTATTTTCAGAGTCCACTAGATGGCGGTCTCTGAACTATTTTCCTTTGTTTTGAACAACTGTTCTAATGAAACATCACACCATTTTTTAAATGATGGCGCCATCTACTGACCTCTAAACAACATGATACTGTTTCATGAGCACATCTAGCTTTAGAGGACTATCGCCACCTACTGTCCTTTTAATCTCATTGCTATCAAGCAATCAATAATATTTCATTAAAAAGGCTTCAAATTATATTTTGAGCAATTGCTTTTGGGAAAAAAATGAAATTCATTTCCTATAGCAGGTCATGATAATTAAATCTTAAAAGTCAATGAATACAGTGGCTGAAATATCCTTGGAACATCATGTATTGTTCCAAGTCAACGGGAAGTTGATTAATGACACATTTCCTTCTATTTAATATTTAAATTCATATAAAAAAAAGCAGGATTTTAACATGAAAAAGCAACCAGAGGGAGGTTTCTCCACGTTAGTATTATTCATCCCAATCATGAATAATTTAAAACGCCTTGTGAAGTTCCAAAAATAAATAATCAGATGATCACCTTCATTTCCTTTCAGCCATCCTGGGTAAACTAGTTTACTCCAAGAAATAATGGCAAAGCCCTCCTTGGTGGCATTTTTTAAATTAAACAAAGACAACGTAAGAAAGAAATAAAGAGGAAAAAAAAAAAAGAAAGCATTTTAAAACATCTGAGAGGACTTTGTCTTAATATAACCAAAATATTGCAGCATCTCGGTCCGGAAAAGAGGCAGGGATTTGAAATTCCCAAGCTTGTTTGTCTGCCTACACGGGCTTAATTTGGTTGTATTAGTATTTATGCTTCTTTGTTGATACAGAGGAAGATGAATCACTGTATATGAGTCAGATCTTCTGCTTGTTTCCTGGAGGTAAAGACCCCTGATAAATGCACAGAGAAGAGATCAGATCCTCTGAGACAAAATATCCAAATCTGAGAAGAAAATGCTTTTTTTTTTCCTCTCCTCACAGAGTTGCTGTTTTTCCACTGTTGTGTTCCCAGAACATGGGATTTAGGAGTCAATTATTTATACAAGCAAATTTTCTTTAGGTCATAGTCTCCTGACAGCTTCGAAATCAGAGCCAGATCTTTTAGTCGTAGCACATTTCTCGACCAGTTAATACCCTTTTTTGCAGTCTTTGGGTTTCTGATAATGGCTTGTACGAGCTTTCATCTTGACATAAGCTGGGCATATGCTGAGTGGCTCAACATGTTTATCTTGGAGCAACAACAAAAGCGAGGCCAGAACACGGAAGGTAATCACGTCAAAGACATCGCCGCTTGACTCCGGCGTTAGCTCCGTGTTCCTTTTAATCCACCGTTGACCATGTCGGCATTGCGTGCACGTGGAATTAATCTAAGACATGCTACAGATTTGTCGACAAATTGCCTTTTTTGCCGTCAAGGGCAATATATTTACGAGACGATAAACACCTGTGCAGATAAGTCAAGAGAATAGGAAAGGAAGAAGAAAAGGGGAATTATTATCATAATAACTGTTATTATTGTTAAATTAGTCATTATTTTTTGCACTGTTGTTTTGTACTTATTTTTGTACAATCATTTATACTTGTAGAGTTTGTGAGAATTTAATTAAAACAACGTCTGTGTTTTTATCATAAGTACATTTTCTTTTCAATTTGTAATTTGTCTGAACATTGTTAGTGTTAAATTAGTTACAGTCTTCTATCCGGCTCTTAAATCACTCAATTAAAAACTGTGTTGGATTTTGACATTTACAATAGCAGCTCAACAAAGTAACAACAAATGGATAAATATTACCATTATTTTTATTGTTGCTGTGTGTCTGCAGCAAACCCGACTTCACTTGAAATCACCATTTGATTTTCGTGTAATTTAGGGATACACAGCAGACGCCACCATCCCTTCTTTTCGTCTGTTATTCCGATCGTTTTCTTCCTTCTGCCTCAAAGAAGCGGTGCGGCATGATTGAATCCTCTCGGGGGGCTGGTCTCTGTCCATCTCCTGTTTGTCCGTGGATAGGTTAAAAACAAAAAAACTATTTTCTAAATGTAAAAAAAAAAAAGCTTTTCATCCACCAGTAAATATCGCACCAGCTAGCATAGAAGCTGATCTCAAATTCAAGAAGAGTAATGAATGAATGTCAAAACGACTCGCACGCATTCTACCTCATTCTGTCCCGACAGAACGGTCGGTCATAAAGGTATGCATGTTGAATATTCCTGTCAGTGCACACCCCAGGAAAAATGTGTGCGATCCGTCAAGGCACACATGTGCGTTGCATTCAAAAACACAACTTTATTCATATACTGTAGCAGAGAACGTAACTTCTCTTTGAGTCCCAAAGTATCAATGTTATGACAGATGAATAATTGAGTCGAGACCATCTAGTGGTTAAAATCAATATAAATAAGATGTTTATATACGTCTATAAGACATTCCAGGGAAAGTTTTTTTGTTGGCTACCGTTTATTGCTGGTAATACAATTCATGTTTCAACTAATTTTACACGGTAGAAAACAAAACATCCTGATGTTTACAGTATCTGTGCACGGACTGGATGATTCATTTTCCTTTTCATCTCTAATAAAATTAATGTTTTGATACTAGAAGAGACACGTCATTCTTGGTTATAAATAGTTAACTTGAATTTATTTTTGTTATTTTGTAAAGAAGGCACTTGTGAAAAAATTATCACTGATTTCCCAGATTGTGTACTGACACAAACATACAAATTTACATTTTTGTTTATTTTAAAACCCGATGTTCTCTTTTCGAATCGATTTGCACAGTGTCTACTATCAACCAACAATCTCTTCTTATCTTATATCTTAAGAACAAATAACAAAAATCCATTTTCTTTGCGGGATATTGTTATACGGGATGTGTGCGTAGAGCAAGTAGCAGAAGCAGATACATCGAAGAGGCCATGAACCTTCACCGTTGAGTAATGAAATTAAATGACAGCTCTTGAGCAAGGAAGAAAGCTGAGTGAAGAGAGAAAGTGAAAGACAAGTCGGGGGGAGAGAGAGAGAGAGAGAGAGCGGGAGATTGAGAGAGGGAACGGTGGTGGGAGTAGAGAGGGGTGGGGGGGCATTGTGTCCAGCCAGGAAATTGAAGCCATCACAAGCAAATTGAGTTCAGGTCCTTTTGGTGGGCAAGAGCAGACCAATCAATTTGGCCTACTACTCAGTGGCTGTCAGCCTCACAGAAGGACACCTTGGCATCCAATAATAGGAGCACAGTAAACAACTGATGTCCTGGCTCAGTTAGCCGCGGCTAACAGCGGTCTGTACTATTTCCCTCCACCGGGAAGAAAAACAGAAAACAATGTTGTTCTTATACATGCACAAAGAAACCATCGTTGGTGTGGACTGAGCTGCGAACGTGAATCCAGATGTTGCTGCACATCGTGTAGTTGTTTTGGAAAAAAAAAACAATTTTCTAAATATTAAGATGAGATATTGTCTGAGGTATTCCCATCTAGTTTTTCATTGGAGGCACTTCGGTGGGCTTTGTTTGGCCGTTTTCTTTGGATAATGATCGGACAGTATTGTTGTTAATTATCTCCATTACACAGTTGGAAAACACTACATAAGGTTTTCTGAGTCCTGGACTCAGACGACCCCCGCGGCCTAATTGTCTCCATCGATAACAAATGAATCCATTAGTTGGGTTTTGCTTGACTAAGTAAGCTAAGGCTGATTCTGAGCATATAACTTTTCTATCTATCTGTCTATCTATTATATGCTCTATCTATTTGATTGCTCAATCTATACTACGCTCTATCTATTCTACGCTCTATATATTCTACGGTCAATCTATTCTACGCTCTATCTATTCTACGCTCTATCTATTCTATTGCTCTATCTATTCTACAGTCAATCTTTCCTACGCTCTATCTATTCTATTTCTCGATCTATTCTAAGCTCTATCTATTCTAAGCTCTATCTATTCTACGCTCTATATATTCTACGGTCAATCTATTCTACGCTCTATCTATTCTAAGCTCTATCTATTCTACGCTCTATATATTCTACAGTCAATCTTTCCTACGCTCTATCTATTCTATTTCTCGATCTATTCTAAGCTCTATCTATTCTACGCTGTATTTATTCTATTGCTCAATCTATTTTACACTCTATCTTTTCTATTGCTCTATCTATTATATCACTCTCTCTATTGTATCACTCTTTCGCTCTATCTATTCCGTGCTCTATCTTTTCTATCACTCTGTGTATTCTATCGCTCTTTCGCTCTATCTTTTCCTTTCGCTCTATCACTCTATATATACTCTCGGTTTATCTATTATAAAGCTTAATTTATATCTTTATTTTCTATCTTTATTCAACTCTTTGTTGGAAATCAGCTTCACTGTTTGTCAAACTGGAGTCTAAACTTCACAGTTGTATAAGGCAGGGTCTTCAATCTCAAGGACAGAGCTTGGAGAAAGACGGGAGTTGAAGCCAAAGCTTTTGATATTACTAAATTAATTCCATGTTCCTTTCATTTTATTTTTCATTCGAGGCCAAAAGAACACGATCTAGACTCGGATAAGACGAGAGAGCCGCCTGGTCGTCCAAGAGAGGGTCAAATTTACGGGAATGCTTCTCAATGTTGAGAGGCTTGAGCATCTTGCCAGGATGCCACCTGGAAGGTGTTCCAGGCATGTCTAACTAGGGAGAGGCTCAAGGCTGGATCCAGGATATGCTCAGGGGATTATATCCCATACCCTTCTGAGGAGTATTCTCCCAGGAGAAAGACAATTCTGGACACCAGGCTTTCAATTACCCACAGCCAGACTCTATCGATGGACGGATATATGAACGAGTATTTGGAGATTTTTCAGGCACTGTGCTCCAAAGTTTTGGACATTGCTATATTTTCTCATTTTAAAGGGAGAGAGAGAGGAACAAATTACATTTAGAAACAAGTGAATTTCAATTTTCATTTTATTAGCCAAACTTTTGCACCAATCATTTGATTTAATCCAGTCTGTAACATTTTTTCTGTCCTGAGGAGGAGATGACCTTTTTTGCCTTAAAAAAAAAAAAAAAAAAAAATTATAGGATACTTCGATTTCGTGTTGAAAAAGAAAAAGGTTTGCAAGCTGAATTGTAGACCTCACACTTTTTAACTGATTAAAAAATCTTAGTTGAGTCCATGAAATGCGTGGTCAGCATCCTGCACTAGCAGCAGTCAGTGAGGGCAAGACCTTGATAAAGCTTGCAAGTTTGTAATTGGTGAATAAGCAGGTGTCAGTGTTAATCTTGGAAGCTGCTGAAGCTGTTGCTGCTCCACTCATTTTAAAAGATTCAGTTGACATGGTGCAATGTTGAGTATTTGTTTAATGTAGCATATACTTAAGGTGAAGCTTGAAAATATGTTAGATTTTATTAGCCATCAAAATAAATAAATAGGCGTTACCAAGGCCTACCCTTTCAAATATGTTCAGTCTGTAACACATTGTTCTTTTTTTAAGGTAAGGTAAATAGTTTTTTTTCCAATAGCCACAACAATTTCAGCAATTTTTCATAAAAAACAAATCAAAATAAAATAAGAACAAGAACAAAGAGAAATAAAGAGAAAGAACAATATGATACAATCTAAGTCTAAAGATAAAGATAAAGAACATAGATCAAAGAAAAAAACAAAGGATACAAAGATTAACATAGAACAGAACATCCAGATACTTTCACTCCACTCCTGCCCCCGGACTCAGAATTGTACAATTTAATAGCCTGAGGAATGAATGAGTCCTTGAGTCTATTTGTATTGCAGCTATTTATTTGAAAGTCAAGAGAAATAATAATAATTTAAAAATATATATTATTATGTAGATTATTAATGTCTGAGAAGAGTATTCTTATTCAGAAGTAACATTAGCCTCTTGACAAGTTTAATAAAAAAAAACGTTCAAATTGAGTGAAACATAAACTATATCAGGGACCAATCTTGATCAAAATAACCCCAACTTTAAACCGGTTGAGGTGCAAAAAGGGTCTGAACCAGAATACATGTTACTCGTCCCATTATGTCATCGGAAGCAGCTTCATGTCATGCAGAGTACACAAAGATTAGAAAACAGTTCGACAGTAGATGTATTTGTGAGATAAAGGAGGCACACATTTCCACTCTATACAACATCTGAAGTTTAATGGCTCTCAGCTTTCAATATCTACTGGCTTACAATGATGAAGCTGGAGTGCTTACCTTATGTAAAACTGCACTGATTATATTGATGACTTACAAAGCAGTCAATGATCATTTATGTGATAAGCCACTGGGCTGGTGAAGCACTCCAGGGCCAAGGCAACAAAGTAGATCTGTCGAGCTTCAGGCTGGAGGCGTTGCATTTGTTTACTGGCAGTTTGTGCTGCTGTGCTATCATTTTAAGTTGTGTATAATCAATGTTGGGATATTGCAGCTGTCTCTTAAAATTAGAACCTTGACTTTTCTGTTTTTTTTATTATTTTTTAAATCCTTTGGTTTCATATGTCATAAATATATGCTGAATGTCAGTGCTGCCTTTTTTTCTTAGCTGCTCTTGCAAATACAGTAAGTAAAGGCACGAGGGAATGAAACGCAAACAAAATGAAAACACAATATCGAATATTTGTTGATGGCAGTGCTGCTTGTCAATCTGATTATTTGGCAGGAGTGTCCCAAGCTGCACAAATATTCAACCAAATTCTAATTGGTTTATGAATGTATAAATATATACATATATTGATTTATTTTGCTGAAAAATAGTATTGCACATAAAGTGTTACTTTCAAAGAAGATATGCTTGTGTTATTTCATGTTGCTATGTTTTTTTTATTGGTAGGTATCTGCCGATACAATACACGTCACGTGAAAATATATGCATACAAACAGACAAAATGTTGTAATACTGTAGGAACAAGGATACATTTCCAGTATTATCCAAGTACTTGCCTCTGATGTTGCAGATCTTACAGACGACATGACTCCTAATAAAGTCGTAACTGCTAACATTCGTTTTGAAACCAAACTAATTTCAAACATCAACTTTAACTTTAACAACTGAAGTATCCTCTCGTCCTCAGTCATCGTCGGGTTCTGGCAGGATTAAATTGTTCCTTTAGTTGCGGAGGAACTAATGACAGCTGCCCTGTAGCGGCCAGAAGTTTAATTGTAGCATAAAAATGAACAAAGCAGAAGATATTTGCATCTAAAACTGTAAATAAAAATACAATTTATTTTAATTGAACTGTTACTGTTAAAAAAACAATTGATACAGCGCTCAAGTACCATGATCTATCACTGTATGGATACAGTCTATTACCCTTAATTTTAATACTGTACTTGGTACTTAGTTATTTATTTACTGAGAGTAGCAATGAAAACACAATTTTTAAAACTCTTTTTTTTCCTCATTATTTCATTTATGATTTGTAACACATACCTGTCGCTGACTGGCGCTCAATTTCGGCCATTTCAGCTGACAAGTGGTCAGACCTCTCACGGTGAGTTGGAGATGAGTTGATAGCTACAGAAGGAGACCCTGAGGCGGCTGTGAGATGGATTGTCGGGCTCATTTACAGACCTCCCTGACATAAGCATGACTGCTATCCTACCTTGGTCCCTGCCAGCAAGTCCAACACCTGCAGAGCTGCTGTCACCCATCACTTCGGCCTGTCAAACACACTGTGTCAAACTTTTATGTGGTCAAGTGAAAATGGATCTGGGTTTTGAAGAGTTAATTAAATTAAATGGAATTTTTGGGAAAAGTTGGGTTTTCAGATTATTAAGCAATAGCTTTTACACTAAACTATCTAAACGTATAAAAAGAATAAAGATATGAATAACTTACATATCATTTAGGGACTTACAGAAACATTTTTATTTATTATTTTTAACTCTTTAGTTCTTCATTTTGAGACCAAAATTAATTGGCAAATAACTCTGGAATATGAACTTGAATACATAAATTCTGCACATCAAAACCACCGGGGGCTTGACCCTCCGAGGTAATCCTCGCACCCCCTGTGAGAAATCAAGGACTCGTGCCTCGGGCTGTTGCTAGACCAAAAGCTCCTGGACTTCAGAAGATGTGACTGAGGCGGGTAACAAAAGCAACTCATAGAGGAACTGAAACACTACATGAGGACGGTGAGAGAAAAAAAGAAGACAGAATATGAAAGAACAAACTGAGTTTGATGGTGAGGGTTCACAGTACCCATAGATACTGACTATTGCTGGTTCAAAGATTCAGACACACTACTGTTTAAACATGGTGTGTGTGTTTGCAGTTAAGGGAGCCGGGTGGCTTCAGGTGAATCTGTTGCACGGGACTTGGTTACAGATTTGCACAAAACATACTTCTAAAATGAAAAAAAGAAAAGAAAAGAAGGTAGTGAAAAATAATGCCTGTGTGTATTCCATATTCAGGACAGGGGGATTGGAGTAGATAGTCAGTTTTTGAATCACACTGCAGCAAACACAGGAGGCGGAGTAGTCAATTTGCCTGCAGCTTGATATAAACATCATCAAAGCTTCCCTTTTTGTTTGACGAGATTCCACATTATCTTGGCATTAATTAAAGTTTCAAGATGTAAAAATGATATATGCATTTCATTCAGATAGCTTTACTTTGAGATAAACAATGAGAACATTTTGGCAATACATTATGTATGTTTGTGTCATTCTTTATGTAAAATACATGGAAGAATTAGGACACTCTTTATAGTAGAAGTGTTCAATGCCTTGAATTAGTTGATGTTTAAATGACTAAGTCATCTGTTTCTTGGTGTTACTGACTATTAAAGTACTGCCCATTGTCTATGTTAAAAGGCAACTAATGTGAAAACCGAACTCGCATGTTTCAAATGTTGAATTCTTCTTCTCCAAGATGCAGTAAGTCTCTCATCATGACAATGTTTTGAAGTTATTAACTTATAAAGTTCTCCCCCGTCTGAAATCTCTGCCTACAAGAGGTTACGAGAGTGGAGTCCATTATGATGATATAACGGTCTCCTCCTCCAGCAAGCAGGTATCACACCCGCTTTGTTCATACAACGAGTCCCCAAGATGGAGACTGATTGATGATTGGGATTGACCCATTGTGACAAACCGTGATGCTTGACTAATCACAGCAGAGTGGGTGTGGTAATGACAAACGATATTCAATATACAGAGAAAAAAAAAGCGTTTTCAGTGGAAATCAAACACTTTTTCTAATGTAAATTCATTAAAAGAGTTTTGTACAAACAGGAACATACTGCTGAGTACAATAGACATCCACGATCAGTTTAAGAGATACTCAACAACACACTGACACTGATAGGTTTAATGTCAGACTTTTTACTCCATCAATATGGTCCCATCTTGATTTTGTGTATTGCTTATTTTTTCTAGAATTTTGTTCAAGTAAACTTTACTCAAACCGAGTTCCTGATGTGTCAGAAGCCACAGTTATATTTCTGAAATATAATAATAACAATATTTTTTATCATAAAGTAGGATTGAAATCTAATATAAATCACTGAACTTCATTTTAACGTTTATAAAGGAAACATTATCCCAGTTATATAATTATCCATTTACCTTTGATAGGTTTCAGGAAGCTTCATCAACACTAGTTAATGAAGATTAATCATTCGCATCACTATTATTTAACTGAATCACCGGCACTCAGCCACCTTATCTGTTTCCTTTGAATCTGTCCCGGAAGATTGAGCTCATTCTTCAGTTGTTATTGTCTCTAACTGTTCCCAACATCATACCCTGACTGGAATCATGTTATTTTCGTTGAGGTTGACGTCACAGGATTTTGACACATGCTGGCAAACTTCATTCCATTCCATTTAAAAAAAATTATTGCTTAAATGTTTATTCCAATCTTCTATCTCTATGTTTAATTGGACATCCCCAAAACTTTTTTTATTTTCAGTCATCTCCCAAATGAAACTTTAATTTTACTGAAACTTTAACTGCCTTCTAAATGTGCGGTAGTCATGGTAACAAAAGACGTATAAATAAACACGACTTAAATTGCTTTAGAAAATCGTAGTTTATCATTTGCCAAAATCAACAAGGCTTCTCTGCCTCATTAACTTGGATTTGATCCTTCGAAGCAGGATAATCACGGCTGTGCAAATACATTTCATTGCTACAAAACAAACACGGATCTAACTGAACAAGCGCGCGGCGCATCTGTACCTGTTTGCTCTTACCCAATCAGAAAATAGAGTTTATCAGGAGTCGCTCGTGGAGTCCACTTCGATGTTATAAATAGTAGGATATCGCAAATGTCTTGTGCTGTTTAGCTCGCGTGCTTTCATTTCGTTGTGCATACATGCGGCGCTATGTACACGGAAACATTTTTGCACTTCACCCTCACGTATCCATCTTAGTGCAGCACAAAGATCACATGAGCTATAAGTCATAAACGCATCATGCTTCCCCATTCAGTGCTCAGGGCCTCGCCGCCTCTGCTCTGTAGTTAACTGTCTCAGAGTGTCAAATCCTTCATTCTGATGCAGGAGATACACAGAGAAGAAGTGCTGTGTCTCTCATTTTATGGCTGTGGATGTCGGCAGAGGGTAGAACCAATCAGTGAGTCAGTAGTGGTCAACTTTGTGGCTAATGCTCTCTGGCAGTTGTGCAGGTTTCTTCAGTTCTGCTTAAGGCGCTGAGACGGCAATGCTGGTTGAACTAGTACTGCCTCGCCGTTCACGCTCAGTGAAGTCGGGTTATTTATCCGTGCGGCAGAGACAAGAGGCCCTGGATGTAAATGGTAAGATAAGACTGCAGGGTGGAGATGAAGAAAAGGATAGCATGTATAGAAATGTTATTTTACTCTGGCTCAGAACACGTGATGGAGATTCAACTAAGCACTTTCAAACATTAAACAATGGAACGTTTATTCCGACAGCCTGATGGACGAATCTTAACTCATCATTTCCTTTCATCTATACGCCTCCATTTCTCATCTCTCCCAACACTTGTTTCTGCCACTCGAAGGCCGCCGCGTTGAAGAGCTTTTAACAGTCATATAAGATTGATTATCAACTCAAAAGGGTATCTTAAAGAAACTCCAGTTCATTGACCCACAAACAGATGATTTTTTCATTGAGCTTGATGCTGCGGTGAAAAACTATGGTGGCCCTGAACAGGAAAAAACAGAAACCGGTAAATTGAAAAGGTAAATAAAATGAAAATTAAAGGGATAGTTCACTCAAAATTCTAATTTTACTCATTTTCTTCTCACCCTCATGTAAACTAGGGGTTTGGTTTATTTTCAGTCTTGTTTTTAAAAAAAAATTATATCAACTTGCCAGTAGCAAACCATGCTCAGTTTTCATCGTCTCAAAAGAAAAACTTATAAACATCCAAATAACTCCGTACTGCTCATCTGTAATGTGCCATTTGTATTGAAGCCTTGACATGAAAAGTAGTTTGGCAAAAAAAATAAACAAGTCTATATATTTAGCTTGTTTTAAGCTGAAGCTAAAAGGCTAACATGCTAAACAGACAGGAAACACTATGATCTAAAAAGAACAGATTACTCAAAGATTAGTCAAAATTAGGGTGAGTAGAAAATTATTGAAATTTGGATTTTTGTGTGAACCATACCTTTAACATTAATTTTTTAAAAAAGAAACAAAAAATTGTTTTAAAAAGTAATTTAAAATTGCTTTGGGACAAGAGCGTCTGCTAGCATTTCTATGAAGATACATTTTATTTGGATAGATATTTAGGTACTTGGCAGAGGTGTGCGCTGTTTCAGTGCCTTATCAACTGCACTCTACAGAATGATAATAGTCTTGAAGGTTATCTAGGGGAGCGCAAAGGTTCTGGAGCAATTTTTTTTATGAAGCTTCATGAAACAGTGACCCTATTTTCAGAGCCCACTTACATCTTTAAAGAAATACTTTAATGAAACCTCACGTTATTTCTAAACTGATGGCGCCACCTACTTACTGATCTCTAAACAATACGACACCGCCCTCGCCCTGACAGTGATTTGTTTTACGAAGCTTCATGAAACCGTGACCTTATTTTCAGAACCCACTAGATGGCAGTCTCTGCTCTATTAATCCTTTTTTTTTTAACCAAATATTTTAATAAAACATCACATCATTTTTTAAACTGATTTTCACCGAAGAAGTCTGATTCCTGAAGCTCGTATTCAGGGCACAAGTCTGAAAAGAGCACGTCTAACAATGCTATTAATTTTACTCATTTCTGCAGCCCTTCACAGAACGAGGTTGTCTTTGTCGGGTTGGTTAAAAAAAACGAATGGATATATAGCATATTCATTCATCTGTCACACTGTTTGCCCTGAAAGCGTCTGAGTGATGGAGTCGGCTGATAATTACTGTGTAAGCAAGAGTTCCCCTAAGTACACAAAAGCACGCACACACACACTCGCACACAACCTGTCAACATGTCCCTGCTTGCCATTTCAGAATTGGGTCAAGAAGTGACTGAGATAGATTTATCAATCTTTCTGTTTGCGTTTGTGTTTCTGGTGAGAAAAAGGAGCGAGGAATTGACTGATAGTGCTCGCTTGTGGATGTGGCAGAATGCAGATGCTTCTCGGAGCTGCCAAGCTATAATTTAATGATGAAAAGCAGAAGGCAACAAACTTAGCCTCTGGAGAGGCAGCTGGAGCAAACTGCCTCAATATTAGTGCTCGAATCAAAGACTGGGGAGATTGTGAGTTATTTGTCACATATTATTTGAGTGCTTCCTTCAGAAACTAGTTTGGAAAAAAAAACCTTCTTTATCTTGTTGTCTTTCATCTTTTTTCTTTTTAAGCTATGTGAAAAGCTTTTCTTTGGCAGGCTGGATGGCATCTTCTTACGAATCATTTCATGGATGAGGCGAAGAAGGAGAAAAGAAAAAGGGAGGCAACGTCTATCAGCCAGCGATTCTTGATACGAGGCTTACAGAAACTTGTGGCAGATAGAACTGTGACAAAACACGACAAAGCATCAGACAGTGACATGCAGTTAGAAGCAGATTTGCGGCGTCGTTGATGCAACTGAAGTTTAGAAATATGACAGTGCAACCGCCGCTGATTATCCGACTTGTAATCCTTTTATTGTCCTCCCTCATCGGAGATATGCGTTTTCCCGACGTGGCCAGCAGATGGCACAGCACCTTTGGACTTTTCCAGATGCAGCAGAGACTATATAGAGGGGGAGCAGGAGAGACTTAAAAGAGATCTTTTTGTGAGTTTTGTTTTCCTGGTTGACTGATCTCCCTCAGCGGTCTGATTGTGAGCGCGGACTCGTGGGAAGTGTTCTCTCACTGCAGGTGTCAGACTGCTGCTAGATAAGATTATTTGTGGGGGTTACGAGACGGCATTCCTCCTCGTGTGCTGCACTTTTGTCTCAGTGTGTGCTTCTCATTAAACGTCTGCCTGATAGAAATTCTGACTTATATTGTGTTCGTTCGGAGAGGGCGATGGAGGATGTTTTCGGCTAGCCGACTGTGCTCCATATGGTTAGTGGAGGAGAAACACGGGGAATAAGAGTAAACTACGAGCTTCCCCGCCTATTTATTCTCTGCCTTACAGACCAACGTTGAATCAGCCATGTGTTCTATTGTGTTCCTCACCGTACATCACCATAAATGTGTCACTTTTCTCCATTTCTACATTTTCTGTCCATGAATGAGCAAGTACTTTGGACGGAACTTCGTCTGTTTATGACAAAAACAAGGTGCAGATGTATGGCCTGTAACTGTGTATATGATGCCAGTAAAAGTATACATGCAATACATATTCATGATTTACATTTTGTTTCTGAACATGAATATCATATGTAGTTATTTGTACATACAAAAGAAAGCCAAATAAAATATAATAATAATAATAATACACTGTACATCAAACAGTCAGTAGGATTAGTTTAAAAAACAAGTTCAATTATTCATAGTTCATCACAGATATCCATTAATAAGGATTACATATAAGCACTCATAACAGTACATGACATATATCTACTCTCATTGTATAACATGATTTAATGTATATACTATAAAATAATATTTATGCATGTACTAAGCAAATATCTATATAAATACATCACATATACACGTATACAGGTATATTGTAATAGTATTTTCCCAGGACACATATATTTAACAATTTAATTCAATAACAGTATCAACACTATTGATTGTCTAGATTCATCCCCCCTCATCCTTAGTTCACACTTCCTCTTCCATATACCTATTTAGAAATGTTCTTTTTTAAACAGATTTATATTTACATTTTGTTTCTTTTCTGTCTCCAGAAGGTTCCAGATAGTAACTCCAAAGCTCAATTCACTTGTGCTTTAAAAGGCATTTTTTTAAGTGCAAGTCTCCCGTTAGATTATATCCCCCGACTCCCTTTTTTGAAACATTCCCTGTATTGAAATATATATATATATATATATATTTACGTTACGTAATCTGATACACTGCTGTTTCATCCAAACACAGAAAGAATAAAAAATATGAAATCATGAAACCTATTTTATCACAATTATGATCAGTGTCAGTCTCAAGTCAAGCACAACTGTTTATATTTGTATTTGAGTTTAAGGATCGTAACATCCTAGAAGCTTGTTAGTTACTTGTACAAAACGCACAAGAAGATTTAAACTGTATTTGATGAAATATTGTGATACGTATCTTCTGTCCAAGACCAGGGCACTGTTTTATTTTTGACATAAAAGATGCCGTACTGTTCCTCCAGTATACATTTTACAGCGTTCATATTTGTTTATTTATAATTTATAGACATTCTTTATTTCTGCTTCAGCTGCTTAACATTCTCGGTGGGAAAAGAATACTTGAAGTGCTTCCATCGGCTTTGTGTTTGTGTAAGTGAGCGTATTTGGTCAAGGAAATTATAAAAACAAGCGGATAATAAATGTTTGGCTGCAAGATAAGCCTTAATATCTTGTAAACTGGCAGCATGGGTAGTTTAAGCTGGTTTTATGCAAATATCACCAAGAGTGACTGTCAGTGACAGAGAAGTACAAATATTTATAAACATGCATAAACCCATAAATAAACACATGCCAGGTTACGAGCATGTTGCTGCAGAGAAAACATCAACGATGCAAGATATTGTGAAAAAATGGACCTTGACTTGGATTAATATTTAAAGAAACATGAATAATCGATCAAAGGTATTAATTGACAATACTACACTACATTATTGTAAATGTGTACACTTTCCAAGTCTACTCTTCACTGGTTAAATACTAAATTGCATTTATTATTATTATTATTTATTCATTCGTTTAAGTTTAGATTATATTTTTCATAGTTAGAGGAACCCTTCAATAAAAATGGCAATAAAAAATATTTCGTATTAGTATTCTGATTTTGAATGCGGTACGTAAAGTACAGCAACCAAATTGAATCTGATGTCGGCATTTCGTTCTAAATAATTACTAAAGCTTCATGAAACAGTGTCGTGTTGTTTAGAGTTCAGTAGGTGGCGCCATCAGTTTAAAAATGATGTGATGTTTCATTAGAACAGTTGTTCAAAACACAGGAAAATAGTGCAGAGACCGCCATCTAGTGGGCTCTGAAAATAATGACACTGTTCAGAAGCTTCATCGGACCATCACTTCTTTTTTTCTCATATTATACCAAATTTAACACATTTATTTCCTTGATTATCAGATATTTTTTATTAAATGTCCATTCATTTCTTATTGACAACTGTATATTTTTGCTACGAGTCTGCTTGTCCATTGTGTATCAATGTGTCTGTTTTACATTGTCTGTGCATATTTTGTTCGACTCCACCCAGTATAATTGCTTCATATTTGCACCACTTTAATGTGTTATTTTTTAACTTATTTGTACTGATGGTCTGATGAAGCTTCATGAAACAGTGTCATTATTTTCAAAGTCCACTAGATGGCGGTCTCTGCACTATTTTCCTCTGTATTAAACAACTGTTCTAATGTAACATCACATCATTTTTAAATTAATGGCGCCACCTACTGACTTCTAAACAACATGACACTGTTTCATGAAGCTTCATCAGCACACACATACTCTATGACATTTTTAGATTCAAGACTTGTTTTCGTACAAGTAGGAAGAAGCCTAAGAACAGAGCTAACAATAACTTACTTTCTTCCACAATCCTAATATTACTTGGTTCATTTTTGACTAACTAAATACAGCTTCACAGAAATATGCTTGCCTCAGCTTTTTTAAAGTAAGTTTGTCTCTACCAACAGCCGTGTTTTGTCATGTAACATCCGAGGCTGTACAAAAAGTCTGCCACTGACCCACCCAATCATTTTTCTTTCCTCGCCGTCATCATTTTTTTTTTTTTTAATTGAATGTTGTATGCTGTTGGGGTGTCTCTAAAATATATAATGAGATGATTTGCATTAGACTGCAAGATTGGGTGACCTTTGCTTTAGCCAATAATTACTGTAAAACCCATCTCTGTCTGTCATCAGCGAGGATGTGGCAGGGACCTCTCTCTGCTCTCAAAAGGTTAGCTGCAGGCTTGTGTCTGGACTTATGAAAAAGCCTGAGGAAAATGTCATTAGAGCAAGGAGAAAAGATGTAAGGAATTAGTGACTGGAAATTCAATCACGGTGGCATTAAGTGTGACTCGTGTGGTATCAACATTATTTCATTTTTTTTGTACCTCCATATTCTCTTCTGAACCCTTCTCACTAATCATTATCAAATCAATGAAATTTGGTTTAATTCTATCAGAGATGAATTTGAATGTTTTTTGTACTGGTTTTCATCGTGCAGTGAAACGTGACTGCATGTTCCACTTGTTGTGAGTTACCCTCCCTCCTCTTCCTTTCCCCCCTGAAAATTTATGAATCACTACCAAACTGGAAAATGAACCCCTTCGTCTTAAACTGAACCCCCCCTTCATTTGTGTTCAAAAGCCCCAAAAATTCGCCGGTTTCGCTTTTGTCTTACTGAGCAATCGACTCGGTGACTCAAGCGGCTCAGAAACGATAGTCCTACGAGAGCAGAGCAGAGCACTAACATCAGTGGCTCTGTTTTGTGCTCTTGGTTCTAGTCGCAGCGGCGCGTCACGTTTCACCTGCCGGACGGCTCCCAGGAGAGCTGCAGTGACAGCGGTTTGGGGGACCACGAGCCTGTTGGCAGTGGCTCCCTCCTCACACAACCTCTCCCTCTGGTGCAGGCGCAGGACGACTTCTACGAGCAGGCCTCCCCCGACAAGAGAACCGAAGCCGACGGAAACTCTGACCCCAACTCTGGTGAGTTTTTAAAAAAAAAAAAAAAAAAAACATTTTTGTCGATCTGTTGTTGCGGATGCGTTCTTCACTGGCGCGTCGATTAATCCTGTCTCCCGCTGAAGTCAACACTCTTCTAGTTAATTACAATATTAACCTCTTGGTAATTTGTTTCATTCTCATATTGACACAGATTAACCTAAGAGTAGATCACGATGGTGGTTCTCAAATGAAAAGAGGGTCACAGACACATTATTAGTGGGCCGGAGGCACAATTATCCGCTATTTTTAATTTTGTAGAGGGTTTTTTATGTCACATTAAAACTGATTTGGAAACTTTTTTAAGCTATTTATAGTATAAAAGAGTAAAAAGCCTCAGTGTTTGTTTGTTCTAGAACCTGTTATTGTTTGTGTATTATGAAGCTTCATCAACCACCTAATACGAAGTGTTTCAAAATGATACAGTGGTTCTAAAATACTACAAACTCTCTCATACTAGTTAACATGTACTTGGTAAATGGAATTTTGTTTTCCATTTTTTTTCATTGAACACAACCCCAATACTTTTTGTATTGTATACCTAATAAGCTGCATATTATCCCTCATCTTTTGTTGTTGTTTAAGTTGATTTTTCCTTGAAATACAGTTGTTAATAATAACATGTTTTTCATAATAAGGTGAATTGTTTCCTTCTAAAAGTGCTTTATACCAATAGGTACTGAAATAGACGAGTAGTTCAATTTGTTTGATCTATGTTTATCTATTTTATCATTAGCAAATATGCTGCTAATTAGTTTTAAACTTAAAAGTGTCTGGTCATTTAAAAATAAAGTTGGAAAATATTCGAATATTTGCATTTCGTCGTACACATTTTGAATTGAACTGTTTTTATTGAAACCAAGTACATTATATCTTACAATACATCTTTCAAATTTTCAAACCTCCTCTTCCTCTCCTGGTACATTTATATGAATAATTTACATTATTATTAAAAAAAAATGAACTGAACACCTGGAATAAATTATAGATGAATGGAAGCCATTAAAATCAACATTTCTTTGGGTAAACTTACATGCATGTCTTAAATAAACAGAAAAATACATTTGGGAACAGTCGTGTAAAATCATATCCGGCCCATTTTTGAATGTGGATGAAATCCAATTTCAGACACTTTGAAGCAAAATTCGATGACTGGGCTGAGCAATGTGATGTCTCCGCAATTTCCGGAATACCCTCTAGTGCCCCATTTCAGCGGCCCCTTCTTTGGCATTTTCACGCTGTATTGAAGAGATGTGTCATCCACACATAACGGCCCAAAAACCCCGGGCTTCTAACATTTGTGGATAGACATTGTCACTCCCACGGGTTTCCCTCTGTGGAGAGTTTGTCCACATTTTCCTCTGCCAACGTAATTGAGGGTAATTCGCTGTCCATCATTCCGAGCTTTTGTTTCAGGAGGCGAGTCCCCCCTGTACAATGACGGCGTCACTTTCTGTGTACTGTGTATTAAATGTGTATTTTGTGGCGAGACTGCTGGGACAAGAGTCTACAGGCATAGTCTTCCATCGTTCAAGTCTGTTAGAGTGTGATGGAATCTTCTTCTCCGTCGTAGACTTGCTAGCATTGGGGCGCTAGTAAGATTAAGTGTGAGGTGTGGGAACTTATGTTACAATTTTGTGCCTGTGATTCACGCAACTGCTAAAATGAATATGTGACTTTTTAGCACCCTTTAAGCATGATGTGATGCATAAGAAGCAGAAGCGAAATCTCTTAAGGTGAAATATTTTTGTACATTTTTAACAGTTCACCGTATCCTCTCGTCCCCAGTCATCACCAGGATTTTGCAGAAATGTTAATTTCCTTTAGCTGCGGAGCACGCAATGACTGCTTTGACGGAAGTTTAAGTGCAAAATAAATAATAATTAAAATTTAAAAATTATATATATTTATTTTATACACACTGTATTAAAATGTAAACCATAAAAGAACACTAAAAAAATAAAAAGAGATAAGATAAAATTAAAAATAGATTTAATCAGTGTTGATGAATATCGATACTGGGTCAGGGAAAAAAAAAGAAATGAAAATATTTCCATCCTTGATGAAATACTGCTACTACTTTTGAGGATCTTTCTGGCTTTTTTGCAGGGTAGTTGTTGACGGTGGGAGTAGGATACAACGAAAAAGTAGTCTACTATATGGATTCATTAAGATATGTTTTGTGCCCCCGAACGAGCAGCCACTTACAGAGACAGGGGGGGAAAAAAAACACTTTTTAAAATCCCGATCTGCTTCCCATGCTTGTACGACACTGATGCATTCTGTCGTAATCCTGTTAAACAGTGTGACAACGATCCTAACGTAGGCGAAATAACAGGGGAATTCCCTGCTTTGACTGGGCAGCGTTGTGTGTCTCAATTAAGTCGACTACATTCCTCCGCATCTGAAACTGCATCCGGTTGAAAAGCACAAACATTTCAGCAATTTTGACAAAAATCAACACGACAGACTTAATTGAAATCAATTGCACGAGCAGATTTCTGGTGGATTCACGAGTGGGTCATTCATTTCTCACTTAATCATCCAGACTTGTTCATTCCTCCCAAAGGGCTAACCTGGGACTCCCATAGGCTTCTCACCTATTTGTGAAACTCATTTGATTTATTTAGAGATGATTTCCCAGTTGGAAGTCTTGGTGCAAAGCTGAAGATGTTAACTTCCCTCTATTCCTGCTGGGAATGAACATTTCCGACCCAGTTTTCCCTTCTTTTTTTTTGAGGTGTGCTTCAGTTCAACTTTATCGCCCCAAGGTCAACGTCGGCTGTCTTACTGAGGCTTAAATTTCCAGAGAGAATGGCTGTTAAAAACTTTACAAAAAAGCAGGAAAATAAACTGCTGCAAAATGACGTTAAATACTTTTATTAATAGGCATAAGTAGGAATAACGTAGAAGGTTCGGCTGATCAGGAAGACTAATGATGATGCTTTACCATGTGGAATCAATTAGAGTGTTTGTCTTTAATACACCAAACAAATTGGAGGGAGTGAGTGAGTTTGAACCTCGTCTCAGTGGAGACTTTGACAACCACTTACTCTTACATCCAATTAACCAGCATTCACGGTTATGCCAATTAGTCATGCGGAGCAACCAATCAACCGTTTGACACGTTCCAGCATTTACAGGCACGACTAAGACCAAAAAGTCTTTGTCACTTCTTTTTTTTTTTGCATGCAAAACTGCATCTAAACTTCTGGATTATCTGGTAGATTAAGAACCAAATATATTGTCGGAATTTCTGCCCCTGGGTTTCTAAAAATCAGGAAGTAATCTAGGTAAATATCACAAGATTTAACCAGAGTACTTCCTGTCTGTGTCGAATACTTTCGCCTTTCATAACAATTAATCTCGTCGAGGCTACGATACAAGATGGAGCAGTATGGAGGTATATGGATGTTTTTAAGTTTGTCTTTTTGAAACAAAAATGAAGAGGACGACAACTGAACTTCAGTGGGTTCGTTAAAATGAATTTACATTTTTCCCTCTGACTCTAAAAAGTAACAGATTTCTCGATCCTCAATCCTATTAGTTCATATGAGGGTGAGAAGAAAATGAGTGAAACTTGAATCACTTTAATGCCTGATATAGGAAGTCTAATATAAAGTAGCACAAATTAATTAAAACTTGATGATTTTATTAAGAAGTTTAAAAAAATGTATCCCACACTGGCTTTAACCAACACAACATTTCTATAATTACTATTGTGAAAACAGGAGAATCATAGTGAAAGGTTTGCAGTGTTAAAAAGATAATTCCTACAACAATGAATTGCTTTGTCTGTAACGTCCATCTTGTATTGAAGCTTTAACATTAGAGATTGTTCCGAAAAAGAATAAACAAGTCTATATTTTAAGCTTGTGTTTAGCGAGAAATCCCACTGACAATACCAGTGTGTTTTAATGAGGAGACACTTGAGCTGAGAGACTGATAACTACAAACAAATTGAAATCAATATACGGACTTATTATATAAGACTTATTATAAGTTTTTCCATAACAATTCCTCATCTCAAGGCTTAAGTACAAGATGGACATTACAGACG
The DNA here is from genome assembly GCF_982586985.1 of Callionymus lyra. Lineage (NCBI taxonomy): Eukaryota > Metazoa > Chordata > Actinopteri > Syngnathiformes > Callionymidae > Callionymus > Callionymus lyra. The sequence goes on from NC_141823.1 coordinate 16,290,601, forward strand.
TGGAGTTTTTGGATGTTTTTAGGCGTGTCTTTTTGAACCAAGACTAAAACGATCTTCAGTTGATGTACAGTAGCACAAGAGCAAGTCATTAAAGAGAACACATTATAATAAATGGCTCCCAGGCCAGGAATAGAATCTGGCTTCTTTTTAATTTCGTACGACACCGGGGCTGGACATGTAATCAGGCGCACCAATGGGAACATTCCATTAATTTTATCCGGCCATCTTGAAAACGCCGAACCAGCACTTTTAATTGACAGTGAAATAATCCAATTACATTTTTTAGCACTCCGACTACCAAAGGTCTTACTGCGAAGAAAGAGATCCATTGGTTTCGATTTCTAGTTCTGGGCCAATCACAGCGGGACATCATGTCAATACATTTGTATATCAACTAATATTTGCTAAAATATCTTAAAAAAAAAAGATCTATGAAAGGAATTTAATTTAGCTTCCGTCATTTTCTACTCCTCTATCCATTTTACACTTTATTTACCATTTTCTTCCAGTAAAAAGAGTATTTTAGTCCGGGACAATTGTAATCACCGTTACGTCTATTTTCAAGCCCCGTCTCTTAGATGTAAGTAACTTCATGTTCTCTGCTCTCCTGCTGCGTAATTGTGGATGGGTTATTTATTCCTGTGTCTCATCTGCACAAAGCAGCTGAGGAAGCAAACGTGGGGTTTTCTGTGGGGGGTGAGGAGGGGGGAAGATGGTTTCTGGAGCACCTCTGCTCCAAAAAACACACAGATGCCACACCTGGCAGCTGCGGCAGCTCGATCAAACTCTCCCTTTCACCTTGGGAGCCTGCGCGGGAAATACTGTATCGTACGGTTCACGCATAGACAAGCTAATGTATGGCCCATGTTGCACCTCCTGAAGCTCAAGGAGCTGCTCTCAAGACCCCCAAGAGCAATTTTGCTGAGCGTGCATTTTTCTTTAATAATTTAAGGTTTAAGTTCAATACTGACAGGTTTTTTTTTGCGGCAAAATATTGAAGCTCATAACATCCAACCTAGTAATCGTATTCAAAATAAGTCAACAGTCTTATTAATGTACTTTTTCCAAATGGACCTCTTACCGCTGAAGAAAAAAAGTGTGTGGCTTGAAACTGTTTTGGGTTCAGGCCTGAGGAGAGCCAATTAATTGTTGGGGATATTCGGATCAACGAGCAGATTCAGAGATACCATCGTTTTCCTGCCACTTCAGTTGGATAATTATTTCCAACCGGAAGCTTTTTCTTATAAAAATGGGACAAACTTCTCAGTGGAATAATAGTTATTGGACTGTAAAGTATATTTTATCATTGATATTATTAATAATAGTAGTTCCATTATTAATATTATTATTTCTTTTAGGCAATTATATCACTGTCTTACTGGGCCTACCTGATGAAAACAAAAAACAACTGAAATAGAAATAAAAATCGTAAAGATAATTTAAACGACAAAACAAAAAATGCCAGCAGAATAGACAATTAATTAATTGGTTTTATCTCAAAAATAATTTAATGTTTTGCTAAAACCCAATTAAAGAGTCTGGGGAGATATTCTGAAGGATAGAAGGATAAATACCAGATAATATTTTAGCTTTTAACTAGTTAAAGGGTGATGAAGCTTCAAGAAACAGTGTCATCGTTTTACTGTGAAACCAAAAAATGCTTTTTAAAATGACGGCGCCACCTACTGACCTTTTTTAAAAAGGACATTGCTTCATGAAGCGTCATCAACCCATTGCCACTATTTCATTTGATATTGTTTTGGACGATCGAATGATCCAATGTTTTTGCAGCCTCTTTAAATCTTCAAGCTGTTACCTGAACTTCAATTATACCATAATAGGAATATGGAACGACTGGCAGCAGCACTTAGACTTAAAGTGGAACTGAACAATGGCTGTTAAATAGGTCAAGTAACGCATCAGCTGCTGAAAGAAACATTGATAAAGACAACCACGGTTCGATAAAGTGGTTGATTGCACTCTTTATGCACAGAAACAAAAATAGGCTCCTGCAGATATGGTTACTGAAGTACATGGCGGATACCAGGGGCCTGTTCGAATATCACACCCTGAATGGTCTGTTTATGTTCTTTTTGCAAAGACATGAAATCCTCTAAAGCAAGATTGTTATGTTCTCCGGCGTGAGGCTAGAACCACTCTGGCCATTAATCATAGATGGGAAGGACGAGACGTATAACTCCCTTGTTAGCTTTGCTTCCTCCGCCGTGCCTCATCTGATTTGTCAAGTTGTCCTTCCAAGTCTCATCACTGACAACTCGTCTGCTTAGAAACACAGAAAAGCAATTTGAAAACAGGTGTTCATCGCAACAAACTAAGCATGAAAATGACATTTTTCCGCGATGTTCCCCTTGACGTATCAATGTTTCGCTAACTTATTTATCTCACTTGTATGAAATATACATCAGAATAACTCCTTTTAATGTCTTTTGTAAGATGTTATGAATATCTTTTCAGTGTTTTGTCTTAAATTTTCGTTACAAGATCCGTTTTTGTCTAAATGCATTTTCGGTTTACATCCTTCACAGACTAAATTTGTTTAGGAACTGTATTATTTAAAGATTCCGTGCTTGAATTCATGTTTTCGGCATCATTTTACTGTATCAGAAGTAAAAAACATTTAAATAAATAATAACCCAAAGAACGAGTAGTTGGAGCTGCCAGTTTGATAACTTCAGCCTTATATGATGTGGAGTCTGAGTGAGAAAAAGAACTTCACTCTGAAACTCATCTCAGCACGTAGAAACGAGCGACTGAGCGTATGGAATACTATTTGAAAGTTTGGACTGGCTGGGAGAAAATTGCAGGCTGCAGCTCTCTGGTTGACTTTTGGGGTCACACCCAGAACTTAAGCGTCACAGCCAAGAGCCTTTTTTTTTGTGCTAATGCATACATAAACTCTGTGGCTGAAATCTGATCTGAGTGCAACCAAGTTCTCGATGCCCACAGCTAACTGAAGTTTGGTGGGAATGTATCTGCTGGAGGTTAGGATGGGGTCTGATGAAACTGAAAATGAATCTCCATCATCAACCTTTAAGTAGAGCTTTCATTAGTGCAGTGATGACACCAGATGTGTCGCCATTAATGGGTGTTACTTCATCTGCGAAGCAGGTAAGGTCGGCTACTCTCCGTCTGTCTCTGACAATAACAAGGAGCAGATGATGGAAGTGGTGACCTTTATTTGGTTGTTTACTATACTTTAAACAAAAACATATATACATGAAGATAACTCGACAGTTCAAAACAAATAATATAATCCAATGAAATACTTTCCAATGTTTTTTTTAATTGTTTTATGGTTGCTAAATTACATGGCTTAAGTTTAACTGATGAATTAAATTAAATAGACTTACTTCCCAGTTCTCTTTTTTCCCCGAGCCAAAGCAATTGACAATTTGTGGAAGTTGAATTGGTTGTATGTTTTTTTCTGTTCTCTCATTGTTTTTGTCATTATTGATTTATTGATTCATATACCTTTATTCTTCCCACATTAGACATATAGTAGTTGTTTTAGAAGTACAGACAAGTCGAGTTATTTTATTGTCAAATTTGCATGTATTGAGACATACAGCATAAATAAAATTGTGGTCATCTCTGGCCCACAATGCAAAACATGAAAACTTAACAACAGACATTAAACGCTTAAAACAATTATAGACTTAACAATTAAAGACTTAATGATTAAAGACATTAATTAAGACATTCAAGAAAATAAATAAAATAAATAAAAATAAATAACCATACACATATAAAATATGATAATAACATAATCAAATGAATAAGGTAAACAATTATTTGTAATAATGATAATAAATATTGCAATTCAAATAATCGAAAATATCAATAATAATACATTTATAACAATAACGTCTAGTACTAGATATGTATGGACACACAACAGAAGTAAAGAAAATGTGAGAAACCAACAAAAACAAAAGTTATATTTTCTATTAAAAGACCTGGTTGTAGTGGCAAGAATGGAGAGTGGAGGAGTATCTCCTTCCTGCAACACAGTATAGTGTATCAGTCTGGAGCTGAAAATGCTATTTAGTGACATTAAAGTGTCCCGGGGGTGTTAGGACAGGTTCGCCATCATGGACGACAGCCTGGTCCACCATAGTCCTCCCATCTCCCACCTCCTCAATTGTGTCTCTCAAGACCCTCCTCAGTGATGCTCCCTGTGTTTAATAAACATCATGTCAGCTCAAATATAATAACCCCAATTGTTCTCTCATTTTGATTTCAGTTGATTACAGCTTCTTAAACTTCACTCATATTGTTTTAAATGGGCTACCACATATTTCAATAATTATAATTACAAATGTATTTAGTGAGAAATATGATATTTTCATTAAGTTAAATGAGTTTGTCTGATTGAATACGAACAAATGAGAGCGCAAACATTATTAAGTCGGTCCTGGGATTTAAATGTTTAACCTTTTTTCTAATTATTTGAGCTGAAGATTGTCAGTAAGACTGGCCATCTCTGTCAGGCAAACTGATTCAGGTTAAACATCATCCTTTTAATTCAATTATGAAAGGAATGTATTTGCTCTTCAAATGAATTATTCCTTTTCTATATTATATCCTTAATAATCAATCGCTTCATTGAATGAGGAAGCAGGAAATAGTCACTCTAGCTAATCCCTCATATGCTTGTGAAGAAGTGCGTATCTGTTTTTGTGTCTTTCTCTGTCAGACTTAAATCCAAACATATGAAGCCGGTGTAGCAGGGTAGTGTCGCTGGGCCTCTTGACCAGGCCTGTGGGTGGGTGGCATGGATTCATATATCAGGGAGAAGTGTTAATCTCTCTTGGGTATTGGAAAGCCAGTCCTCAGTAAATATGTTGCCCCAGGATACAATGGGGTTTAAAGGATTTCTGTCTCCAAAGAGAAATTAGGCAGCGGCTTCAGAAGTGAGCTAAATGGAAATGCTTGCTGGAGCATACACAGAGAGCATGGCGCTGCTGTCAGCTAGTAAACATCGTCTCAGAGTTGCCTCAGTCATTATTATGGAAGTATGTGCCAACTAGTGTGGTGAGCAGACGGGAGGGCTGATGAGAAGCTTCTCCTCTACTGATGATTACTCACAACAGCGGGGAGAGAGAACTCCAAAGAGTGTGGGATTATGAAGAGATGGGAAGTGTTTATACTATTAGGAAAATAGTTGAATACACTTGCTATTTTCGGAAAAATAGTTGTCCAATTTGTCAAAATGAACTGTCAGGCGAGGAATCGGACTTAACGCTTTTACCTGAACAAAGGATAGAAATTAGATTTTACTTGTACAGTAAGAAGGAAAAACACAGAGTTTACATGTTGTTGTCAGAATCCTTTCTGAAGCACAGAGCCTTTAGGTCCATGTTACATCTTCGTTGCAGTATTTAAAGCCGTTAATTACCTTCCTTACAAAGGTTAGCACCGAAAATCTCCTTGAATGAGATGTTCACGCTCATGGTCAAGGTCAGATGTTTGCTCCTCCAGAGATCGTACCTTTCACGGAAACATCTTGACTCCCACAATTCTCTTACTTTGATTAAAACATACAATCAGTGAGAGAATAGTATTATACGGGGTTAAGTCAATTTGATAAACATACTTTATCTCAGGACTTTTCTATCATTAACAAATACATAATATATTACGACAGAGTATATTCCAGATGATATGATGAAGACCCCTCGGACATTAGACTTGTGCGAGACGGTGCAAGTTAAGACCAAGCCCTTTGTTTTCGGATCCGCACTAAGGTTTCAGGCAGAGACTAAAAAAAAAAGTAAAAAACAAAACAAATAATAATTTTGTTATATTATTGTCAGGAAATTACCATCATAATCAAGTCAATTCCGATGTTTTTTCATATGTTATATTGATCTCTGTGGAGTGGGCTGTAATGAGGTCTGTGCCAAGTGTATCATTAAATGAACACAAAAGTATTCAGTGAGATAGACGGACCAAGACAACACCAACATAAGTGGTCTCATGACAAGAACATATTTGATTGAACATTTTTAACGAATACTTAAAGTGATAGATCACCCCAAAATTACCTAATTTTCGACTCACCCTAATGTCGACGAAGGGGAGGGAGAATTTTTAGAATAATCTGTTTCTTTTTGATTTGAAATGTTACAGACATTAATGGTCACGAAAGGCGCCCACTTTTCTTTGTCTTTCTTCTTCAAAAAGACACCATTAAAAACACTCAAATGCGTTTATAGTTGTATTGAAGCCTGAACATTAGAATTATATTTTTTAAGTTTAAGTGTTTCCTGTCTGCAAAACTTGTTAGCATTTTAGCTTCTGTTACAAACAAACTGAAATTAAGACCTGTTAATTTTTTTTTTCCTGAAAAATGTATCTTAAGGCTTCAATACACGAGAGAAACTATTGACAAGCATTATTATGGAGGTATTTGGATGTTTTAAGTGTATCTTTTTGCAGGGGAAGAAAGAAGAAGTGGGCACCGTTCGCAACCGTAATAAGGACATACGTCGTTGCCTATAACTACAAAAAAAGACAGATTACGTAGAAAACTCTCCCGACCCTTCGTCGAAACGAGGGTGGGTAGAAAATGAGTGAAATTGGAATTTTGGGTGAAGTATCACTTTAAATTAATGAGTCTAATTATTTCTGGTATTGTCTCGCTCCTGCAGGATGTAGTCTCCACAATCGAACCGCTACATCAATCCATTCTCGCTGCAAAGAAGTACTTTTCTATTTCATCGCCAAGCAGTTAAGTTAAAGCTGCAGGCCATGACAATCAACAGAATTGCAAGAGAAAGTATGTGAGCGAGGGAGAGAGTTGCTAGGAGAGGCGCAGGAGTACGTCTTTGACAGCAACTTAAATGGGTTATCTCAACATTAACGCTCCTCTCCCTGACTGGGCTACTTCAACATGTCACGGTGCAAGTCCTCTCAAAGAAAACGCTATCTTCAGTGAAAGCTGCACCTTTACTCTGGTGAAATGATCTTATGGTTGCCGCGCTGTGATAGGAATAATCCCCACCCCGTTTTTCTAAACCAGACTGAGAGTAAATCCACAAGAGAACACCAACGAGACACACTCTTGGAGAAAGAGATTTCGTACAAACTGGAAATTGTGTTGCTGTTCTCCTGTTTCTTTTGGACATCTCAATGACCAGCAATGGTTTGTGTGTGTATTGATGGACTTTCACCTTCCCACTATTTTATTTATTTATATATTTAATGTCTGTATAAATATATTTATTCTTCCTTTTAGGGGTCACTCTAAAAGTGTATCCCAACTAAAGCGGTTTTCATTCAAAGGCTGTGGCTTTGCTTGTTTTATATTTTTGTGGACGATGCAATTTTTGAGCTTTATTTATTTGATAATACATTATAAAAGTCACAAAAATGGTTTAACATTTTCCTTGCATATTGTTATTTTCACTAAGTTTCACTAAATTATTTTTGGCCAAGATACTGCTGTTAGAACATCCAAGTTGGAAATCTTCTACTAGTGATACGTTAATGAAGCTTCATGAAACAATGTAGAGCTCAGTAGGTAACGCCCTCAGATTAAACACAACGTGAGTTTTTTTCATTAGAGTACCTGTTCAAAACGAAACAGAATAAAATAAGAACACTGTTTCATGAAGCTTCATTAACCCATCACTTCCTTCTTGTTAACTTTTCAGCAACCCTAAAACAACGTCACATTTTAACACCACTGGCCATTTTTTTATTTCGATTAATTATTATTATTTTTGTATTTTAATGATTGTGTGCTCTGTTTAAATCATTCTTCAAAAGATTCCCAGAAGTCTGAAAATAAAAATAATGATGATACTAACAGGACTTATTGTAACAAGTTATTCAAACAATATATTTAGTTTATCTGTTTCTGTTTTTCTCTATAATGCATCATTAATAAGAGGATTTCCCTTTAGGCACTTGCGTTTTTCATCAAATATTTACCAGTGTTGTGTCCTCAGTGGCGGCGCGTCTGATGAGAATGAAGTTGTCTGCTGATAGGCTAAAGAACGTCTTACCAAAACAAACAAAGATCAAACACCCACCCGGCAAACACAAAGACTCGCAAGTAAATGATTAGTTTGCTCATCCGAGCGTCACGCCAGATAGCTGGCTAGATGTTGATATGATTTTGATGCCGCTCGGGGGACTGACGGGTCTCTCTGTAACTCTACGACATTTAAAATGACAGGGAATAGCTGAAGGGGCATCAACGATTAAAGGGCAACAAAGGTGACACATTTGTTAGTGACAAGCTGACAGTGATTTTGCCGATCATAGTCACAGCATGTTTACCCCTGTTCTCGAGTGAAAGTTGGCTGTACCGGCATGAGCAGGAAAAGATTTCACTTCCTAGTCTGCTCGCGTGTGTGATACGTATACAGATAGAAATATATGTTAAAGAAAAAAATTTGGTGGGAAACATGTTTTTGGATGGGAAGTATCTTCCACGGATAGACGGCAGGAGAGAGTTACAGAGACTGTGGGGTCAAGTGGAGTAACTGCTCGTTGTTACCTCGATGCTAAGGTTATCTGAGAGTCTAGAACAGGATGAGAAAGAGCGGAAAGTACCGGACAGGTGTGTAGGTGTGCACGAGTCTGCACGAGTCTGCAGGAACACGGGGGCGCAAGGTTATGAAAACCTTTCAATTTAGGAGAAATTTGCAACAGAAGCTGTGTTTGATGGTCAGTCAGTGGGTTGTGAGGTGGGATTATGAGTATGAGCTTGTAAAGGGTTGTAGTTAAGAGCAAGTTTACACGGTTATGAATGAGCTTGTGTGAGGGAGAAATAAGAGGAGTCGGATAAAAGAATAACGAGGTGATCAGGTTGTAGATGAGGATGTTTTAATTGGTTGATGAGGCAGAAAATAATGTAACAAGATTGCTTCAAAACTAGTAGGTTTTGCCTTTAGTTAAACATGAAGTGAGGTTTCATAAAATATCTGTTCAAAACAACAGATCATAGAGAAGAGGGTGACATCTAGTGGGCTCTGATAATAAGGACACTGCTTCATGAAGCTTCATCCACACATCAGCAGCTCAATATGTCAATGAGTTAGATTTGGCTTAAAACCGTTCCATCAATTACGATTTTTTTCCCTGTAGCTTTGGGTTGGCTTGTAACTAATGATGGGATAATGAAGCTTCATGAAACAGTGCCATGTTTTTTAGAGGTCAGTTAGTGGCGCCATCTATTAAAAAAAATGACGATTCATCAGAATATTTGTTCAAAACAAGGTAAAATATTGCAGAGACCGCCATCTAGTGAGCTCTAAAAAATAATGAAACCGCTTCATGAAGCTTCATCAGACCATCACTACTTTTGAAATCTTAGATTTCAATTTTCTTTCCTTATAGAATTATGAAATATTAGGTTATTAAACCTTCATTTCACCTTGCATTTTTTCATTTCTTCTTCTATACAAACAAGGATATCATTCAATTTTTTTGAAAAAAAGTAAAATGAATTCACTTAAAATTTAAATTAACAGATTTGGATACAATTGATATGAATGGCATTGTTTGTATCAGTGAATATTTTTGGATGAATATGATTCTTCTTATTATTCTTATTATTCACGAAATATAAATGTTAAGCTTTTGCAACAAATACGTAGGAAAATGAAACTTAAAATTCAGTCACACTGTCATGGATTCTGACAAAAACGAAGCCTCTTCTTAGGCATTAATTATGCACAAAATACTTTTGCAGTCCATAAGTGAACCATTTATCTGTCATTCACTGCCCATTGCCTGCTGCAAGCTGACATTTGATTGACAGCGTTTGGACTCAGCTTCTGTCAAGGCCATCATACGGCAGCACTCAAAGCAGAAGGCTTTGTGCAGGTAAAGCGCACTGGTCTCGCCCCAGGTGCTTCTTTATAACTAACTCAGACAGTTCAGCCACATCATCACTTTTTATCCCTCTTGAAACCATCCCATCAACATCTTCAGACGACTCCCCAGTAAACATGATCATAATATATTTAGCTTTTTATACTTTAGCTGAAAAGAAGAATCTTATTTTCCCAGTAACTTTCAGATCTATATCTACCCAACATCCATTCCATTATCACATTAAATGGTGACAGATTGTGAAAACACATGCGCAAAGGTGTGTATGTGAAATGTGTGTGTAATGTGTGTGAGAGAGTTTGCTTTGCCTCATCTAGAGCGACGGTCCCTCCTGCTGTGTTCTGAACTCTAACACCATGTGCTAATCCCTGTAAATGTCACCCAGAGCGTTGATAAGTTGTGTGTTGCTTACTGGTGTGAAATTTGTCACGAGGTGAAAACGATTCTATTTAATCTATCCTCCCATTACAAGCTGAAATTTTGCATGGCAGACAGAATTGCTCTGATAAAGTGTTTAATAGAGTTGTGTTATTTACAGTGTAATCCTTAAAGGGCTAAAGTATAAGTGAAAGAGGTCGACATTTATCGACCTTGCGGGGCTGTAACGTTTAACAAGCTGTAAAATTAACTAAATAAATCGAGTCATCGGGTGTGGTTCGTGTGGTGTTCGTCGATAAAGGTTTGCTCAGAGAAAAATAAAGGAAACAGAATTGTTTTTTTTATTACATATATATTTGAAATTTCATGAATTTAACTGATTCTTTAGAATAGAATAGAATAGAATGGAAAATATTTATTCATCCCCAGAGGGGAAACACACTTTTACAACAGCACAGTTGAAAAAAATAAAGTGCAAGGAAAAAAGAAATAATAAAAGAGATAATAAAAATTAAAAATAAAAACAATCTTAAAAATATACAGATTATTTACAATATTAGACATTTAACACTATTAACAAAATAAAATAGAATAAAATAAAAATAAAATAAAATAAAGTAAAATAAAATAAAAACAAAAAATAAAATAAAACACACGAGAAGAAAAACACACTACGGATTAGCATCAGGATATTTAAAGTAGAGAGTTAAATATCCTGACACCAGTTGGGATGAAGGACCTTCTATAACGCTCCGTCCTACACTGGGGGTGTCTGAGCCTGCCACTGAAGGAGCTGGCCAGCTCCTCCACGGTCAGGTGCAGTGGGTGGAGAGTGTTGTCCCTGATGGAGGATAGTCTGGAGAGTGTCCTCCTCTCTCCCGCCTCCTCCACCGAGTCCAGCGAGCGGCCCAGGACAGAGCCGGCCCTCGTGACCAGCCTGTTCAGTCTCTTCCTGTCCCGGTCCGTGCTGCCTGCTCCCCAGCAGACCACAGCGTAGTGGATAGCAGAGGCTACCACGGAGTCATAGAAGGTCCTTAATAGTGGTCTGCACACTCCGAAGGACCTCAGTCTCCCCAGGAGGTGGAAGCGACTTCGGCCCTTCTTGTGCACGGCGTTGATATGTGTGGACCAGTTCAGTTTATTGTTGAGGTGAACACCCAGGTATTTGAAGCTGTCCACCAGCTCAATGTCCGAGTCTGGATTCTCACCGGTTGATGTGGTGGGGACTTAACAAGAACCAGTTAATTAAAAACGCTTTTTACGTCATGTTTGTTAATATCAACATAAATGTATCACTACGAGGACACTTTAATTTGGCTGGTTCAACCCCTGATCCACAGTACTGTCAAGATCAATAATATGACAATATTTTAAAGATTTCTCTATTTAACTTTCTTCTTATTTTAAATAAACCGTTCTGGCATGACACAGTGGGGTCACTTATTTTTCAGAGGTGAAGGTGGAGAGAAAGTGTTCATGTCCAGTCTCAGCCCACCTCTTTAGACAACTGTCAGATACTTCCCACGCTTTAATTTTTGCTATGTTCACAGTGTGGGCGAACAAAGTTTCTCCAACTTTTTGTTCAGCCACATCCATATGTGAGCATGTCTATGGATATACTGTTATCTATGTATATATACTTGTACTATATGCTACAACTGTCAAGTTAGGAAGCACAAATAAAGATATATCATATTTGGTAAGAATACATTAGTTTACCTGGAGCAATACAGAACCTTTTTATAGAATATTTTCAGTGTGAAGCAAGAACTGTTTATGTTGCATCCATATACTAGAAAAGAACAACGTTCACAACCAGAAAAACAGGCTAGAGTAAATAACACCTGGTCTTAAATGAAGCATACAAATGTTAGTGTTCTTCCTGATGGCTCCTTTAAAAGACATCCCTGCAAATTGCATTCCCACTTCAAACCAAGAAATATTTAAAGTGTAACTAATGTGAAAACTCCCTTGACTCACTCACATTCAAATGTTGAAGTCTTCTTCTCCAAGATGCAGTAGGTCCCTCATCATGAAGATGTTTTAAAGTTATTATTTTAAACAGTTCTCCCTTAAATCTCAGCAAATGAGAGGTTACAAGGGTCCATTATGATATAATAATGGGCGTCCTCCAGTCAGCTGTAATCGAGCCACGCTTTGTTCGTAAAACAAGTCTCCTGGAGGTGGATGGATGGATGGATGGATGGGTGGATGGATGGATGGATGGATGAATGGATGGATGGATTGACGGGGCTTAAACACATGTACATATTTCAATGAAAAGAGAGTTTTGTACAAACAAACACATACAATAGAGTCCAACATCTATTTAAGACACACTTACATCAACACTATAGTTGACCTTTCAAAAATGAGCATTAATAACCAAATAAATAACTAAATAAAAAGTATGATCAATTAATTAAAAGTGATAAATAATTAATCCCTCCTTCAGTCTCTTGACAGCACTTCAGGCCACATGTGACATACATGTTAGACTTTAGCCTTCCTTATACACTGGGTCTCGACCGTAACTGTCTGTAATGCTGGGCATGTTTAAAAATGTTTCAATATTAAACAGACAAACGCACGGTCGGACATATAAAACACAGCGAAAACTAACGATAGAGCTTTTCAGTTCCGAAAACTTTGAGCCTGTGAGACTCTGTTCACTTTGCAAGTCGGGAATGTTTGAAGTTCTAATGCATATTCTTAACCACATTAAAGATCTGACCAGTTTCCTTTTAATACGGCAGCAGCCAATGGGCAGATAAGTTTTCACGTGTTACTCGTGTCCCTGGTGTGTTAATTAATATTTATATTTGTCCACTGCCTCAAACTCTGCCTTCAGGCATTTATTAAATTATCATGAGTTTGGGCAGAAGCATTACTGGGAGTTGTTAGCGAGAGCACCGCGGTTCTGATTCACCGTGCGTGATTTTTGTGTCGCAACTGCTACTCGATTCACCGCTCAAACACTTGCATACTAATCCCGGGGATGGATCGCCGTCGCGCGAAACAATATCGGCAAAAAAAGCATAATTGAGGAGCGGTATTTAACAGTTGTTTGTCTGCTGAATTATTTACACAAGCCAGCGATCGCTGAATGGCCTTTGGCAACTGGAACCCAAATACCCGTAGCTTTACAATTTTCACAATTAGACGCAATCCTGTGAGGTATATGACAGCGTGACTGGGAGGTGTGCACTACGTAGTGTTGAACACAGTGCTACTAAACGCAAGGCAGCCATGATAATTAGTGTTTCCAGCCATGAGCTCCTCGCTCGGCGTCTCACCCCCGCACTGACCCAGGAAGATTGGAAAGAGGCCCCGTGGCTCCCGAGAGACTAAGCCTGTCAGGTCTGTCACTTCTCCCACGACACAGGAATGAGCAGAGGTGTTTTAAATGCCAAACAGGACACACATGCCAAGCCTATCGGCAACGCCTGAATACAAGCCCTGTCTGTCTGCTTCCTCTACTCTGTAAATCCTGAAGCGGAGCTCAGGCTCCGTCGTCTGGGACGGCGTTCAACTGCTGAAAAGGAGACAGATCCAAAAAGATAAGATGATGCTATTCCTCATAGCCCTTTTGAATCCCAAACATCATTGAATTACGTCGCGGTGGTAATTTTCCAAGGTTGTTTTTTTTTGTTTTTGTTTGCATCATTTAGCTTTTTTCTCATATGAATATAGAGTTGAGAGACTTCCTTCTTGCAGTGCAAGGTCCTTTGTTTGGATTTGTATTCATGATTTCAAGCTTTGTATGTCAGGGAAAGTAACAGTTGTGAGTCGTGCCGCTGACTTAGCGTCATCCGCCGCTCTGTGTGCCTTCTAAACTGACTACTGATATTTGTTTGCTCCCTCTTTGTTCTGCCTCAACAAAAAGTTCAAAGTGGTGTAATGCAGATTTCAAGGGTTTTCAATAATTTAGGGGAGCAAAACTGCTGAGAAGCTCGGGAATGGAAAAAAAAAGGGAATAATAAGAAACCTGTGAAATCCATTTGACAAAACAGGATGTTTTTTGATCAATTGATGTTGAGAGAAACTGACATCGTTTTGATTCCAATTTGACTGGGTTTCAATAAAATGTTATTCATAAAATAAAGTGATATTGTTTTCTATCGGACACTTTTCAGCTGAAGCCTAGGATGCTAAAAATAGTTAAATACTGATACAGCTTGATGAAGTAGTGTCTTTATCGTAAGAGCCAACTAGATGGCACTCTTGATGGCCCGGTGAAGCTTCATGAAACAGTCTCATTATTTTCAAAGTACACTAGATGGCAGTCTCTGCACTATTTTCCTTTGTTTTGAACAACTGTTCTAATAAAACATCAAATATTTGTTTAACTCATGGCGCCACATACTGACCTCTAAACAACATGATGTTTCATGAAGCTTCATCATCTCATCACTTCTGAAAAATCGAAATATTTTTCTCGCTACATTAATTAGTTACACTTATTCAATTCACTCTATGACACAGGGTGAACAGGGGCTCCACCTGACTAGCGATTGGTTGGTGAAGCTTCATGAAACAGTGTCATGTTGTTTAAATGTCAGTAGGTGGTGCCATTAGTTTTAAAATGATGTGATGTTTCATTAGAAAGGTTGTTCAAAGCAAAGAAAAATATTGTAAAGACCGCCATCAAGTGGGCTCTGAAATAATGACACTGCTTCATGATGCTTCATTAGCCAACAACTACCTGAAAGACCCCCTCATTTTTAACCAATAGTTGAGAGATAATTCTGAATAATTGTTCCTATTGTATGTTTTTATTGCACATTTAGATTAATAAATAGTAATGGTCTTTTGAAGCTTCATAAAGCACTGGTTTTAGTTTAAGAGTGCAGTAGATGAAACTTTTCTCTAATATCCTTTATTTCAGAATCAGAATCAGAAATCCTTTATTTGTCCCGCGAGGGGAAATTCGGTTTAAACAACAGTAAGCAATATGTACCAAAAATAAAACACCCAGAAATAAAATAATAAAATGAAAAAAATCTAAATAGAATGGAATAGAAATTCTGCACTATATTATATATACACAACATATTTACAAAAATAACAAGAAGTTACAAAAATAACAAGAAGATGAGATTTATTTTGATCAGCTAATGTAATCACATATATTTTTCAACTGAGGGCACTGTCTATAAGCTCCAAAAATTAGCCACTGTTTCATGAAACTTCATCAGTCCATTAATAATTTCCAATGGTAATAGAAACACCCATTATGGATCTTTATCTAAAAAGCCACAATTGATATCAATTAAAATTAAAATATATTTTCAAATGGTTGTGATTCATATAACATCATCTTAAACATTTGCATCGAGGATATAAAAATAGCCTGTGGATATTTTTACATGATAAACCCCTCTCTTCAAGTTTACCGACAGTCATTTCAAGCACTATAAAGCAATCGTGACAGGATGTGAGTGTCAAGTGAAACGCAGGAACAACATCTGAGAGAACGGAGTCTGCTCAGAATTACCTGTGCCTCTAAGCCTTGTGCGCTCCCACACGACGTTAGAAAGTTCAGCATGTATTTGTGCAGATCTTAATCCCAGCCGAGGTCCGCGGCTAAAAGACGCAGAGGAGCTTAGAAGCGTATCCTTTGTCAAGTCAATTAGGAGTCTGCATATTAGTTCAGGTGATCAGGTGCAGGGAAATATAGACGGCCTGTTTTTAAAACAGTCATTTGACTCTGCTGTTACCCTGGTACTAAATAGTACTTATCTGTGATGGTTGGTGACCTGTCCTCATCACTCCCCTGGAGTTCCACAGGTGTCTATTAAGGGTACTCTTCTTTTTTTCTCTCTGTTATTGATCTGACTGGAATAATAAAGCAGATAGATGGATGAATAACAAAGCACAGTCTTTCCATTCGTTCATTCACTTAGTTAATCATTTAGTTTCTACTGCTTGTTCCCTTCACAGCCTTTTTAAACCTCAGACCACAGTGCCAAAACATTCTTTCTCACACTGTTAACATTGTAAAATAGTTTTAACCTTGGGTGCGCAAGAGAGTATTGTTAGGCAAGGTTGGGTGTTTGCTCTCAGATCGAGGCAAGTTGCACACTTTCTGTGTGGTGTTTGTGTTTTCTGTCTGTGCATGCTTAAATTCGCACTCCGTTTTCCTCCCCAAAACATGGGTTGAATTAAATACTAAGTCATGTAACTGTGTTGACCCAGGTATCGTTTATGTTGTCCAACGTCCCCTCTTGACGCCTCTTGTCTTTGCGAGCCTATAGTTGAGGATCGCGAGGGGTTTGATGTGAAGAGATGGAAAGAAAAAAAGTGTTAATAGAGCAAATTATAAACTGCATCATCCAAAGCATAACTGACTTTTATTTGGAGTAATACTTGCAAGCTTTGTATATTAATACGACAGCGCCTCAGATACTTTTATATGCTAACATTTCGACACATTTTTAATCGGCATGTACTTGATAAACTTGTTCAAGGTCAGGAAGTATAACCAGAATTCATACATAAATCGCAGCTGATTATAAGGCGCCCTTGGTTTTTTGAGAATATTTAAGGAATTAAAGTAACTGAAAAAGTCTAGAAAATATTGGACCATTAACGGTGTGACAGTGGTTGTTTGTCGATGGTCAACGGGCTGGTAACCTGTTCATGGTCTCCCTAGTCTCTCGCCCTAATAAGCTGTGATAGTCTTCAGACCCCTCTTGGTGAAGGAAAGTTTAAACTTTTCAAAAAAATCATGTTTGATTTGGACCTGTATTATTCTTGTTATATTACTTCACCAGCAAAACCCACAATGGTATCCATATGCATTTATTTATTTATTGTTTTCCTTACAGCACAATTGACTCTGATCTTTAACTGCTTTTTTTTCAAGGTCTGTATCCTGTTTAAATCTGAAATTGTAATTTATATTGATTAATAGATGCTTTTAGCTGAGTGAATTTGCATGTATTAACCCTAAGAACTCTTTTCTACCACTTCCACATTCATTATCAGCATCGACATGTGCAAGACGTTCTTCTGTCATCATAATAAATGCACATTTCCTCTTGACATACTGAATGATGTCTTTGAATTTCCACATGAAGCCAGTAAACCACACATTTCTTAACACTCCTACTTCATTACCCATATAACACTTATTTGTTTAAGAGAAACAACTGCTTGTTGAGGAAATTAACTCTAAAGCACACAGGAAGAAATGATGCAACTTCAGTAGCAGATGGTTTTAGAGAAGAGACAAAGAGTAACTCTATCCTATCAGGGGGGCCATATGTGCCATGGATGGCGTTCTGATTTGTGGTGCGTGAATAAAACAGATGTTTGCTTTAAGATTGCTGAACTTTAAAAAACAGCTAGAGAAACTGGCAAGTGAAAAAAGACTGCAGAAGAAAAACATTGTCTTATCACTTATGGTCATGTTCTGACAATTTGGGCGAGGTGTGTGGTGGTGGGGTGGTCTCAAGACCACTCTCCGTGGTCAATGGTCTTTTCGTGTCATGGTCTTGGCCGTTCATGGTCTTTTCTTTGTCTTTGATTCCCTCTGTCTCACCCTGTTCAGAGCCTTAATAGAGGTCTTGAAACATATTGGTCCGTGTTGTTCTGCTTCTTTATTGATACACTTGTCGCAAGCATCAACACACGTCCTTACAATCCAATCAAAATAGATACTGTGATAGCTGAGGAAATCAATAATACAGACTAAAATATGATTGCAGTGTTCTCCAACTCGACTAAATTATTGTTTAAATGTGGACGATTATTTTTCCCGGCCTTGTACTCAATCTGAAGAGGTCTGTACTTGGTCTTGTTCTTGGAATTTTCTTGATCACGACTCTCTGGTCTTGATAGTCTCTTTCCTTCAATCTTGAAAAATCTTTATCTTGGTCTTGTCTTGTCACTCTTACCTAAACAGTGTCTTGGTCTAGATCTGGAAAGGTCTTGGTCTTGTCTTGACACACAAGTTTTTTTTGGGGGGGCTTTTTTTAAATTTATTGTTCTGGTCTTGGCCTTGGCCTTTGTAATGATCTAGGTTCCTGAAAGTGACAGTGTTGATTTTCACTTGGAAAAATGATTGTCTTGTCTTGTCTTGACACTCTTAGCTTAAGAGTGTCTTGTCCTTGTCCTTGTCCTTGTCCTTGTCCTTTACCTTGTCCTTGTCCTTGTCCTTGTCCTTGTCCTTGTCCTTGTCCTTGTCCTTGTCCTTGTCCTTGTCCTTGCCCTTGTCATTCTCCTTGCCCTTGTCATTCTCCTTGTCATTGTCCTCGTTCTCGTTCCAAGTCTTTTTCTTAGTCTCTTGTCTTGGTCTCGATTTGGAAATGTCTCGGTCTTGACACAGTCTTGGTCTCAATCTGGAAGAAAAATGTCTGACAATGTCTTGTTCTTGATCTGGAAAAGTTATTTTCACCTGGAAGAATCTCTGTCTTGTCTTGGTCTTGAATGTTTTGATCTTTTTCTCAATCTTAAGAAGTCTTGATCTGGACATGGTCTATGTCTCGGTTTTCGTCTTGGTATCGATCTGCATAAATCGTTGTCTTGATCTTTATCTTGAGTTTTGACACTATCCTAAGTTGGTAGTGTCTTGGTCTATTCTGAGGCAGTGTTGACTACAAGTTGACTACAAGTCTTGTGATCTTTATGTAGAAGAAGAAAGAACACTAAAAAGCAGGTGATATGGAGGAGCTTATTTTGCCATGTTATTTTCACCACTCTTGCTTTTCACCTAAAGTATATAAATGATGTTAATTGTATTTTAAAACATTTAAACACTGTTTGATTCATCAAAATAGTTTGCAACATCACACAAAACAATACATTGTATCAAAATAATCATCCTTAATTATTAAAACAGTTTTTTTTGTCATTTCTATTTCACGAATGCTATCGCAGCACAAGAGTGAACCAACTTGATGGGATTGAAATTGACAGTATAAATGACAGGCGCTCACTAATGTTGACAACTGCCAGGGACCGCCTGGGGTGTCACATGATCACTCATGATAGACCCTGATGTGATTCAGTCGGATTACTGCGGTTCCAAAAAGTGGGCCGTCGTGACCTTTCCCCCGGGAAGAAGAGCTGTCTGGGCCAGAACAGCTTACAAAGCTGTTTACTCTGTGTCACTTTTGCAATTTGCACACTATTGTTCACAGTCATAACCTTTTTCTGCCAGAGGTTCTTTTAATTTGTGTCCTTTAGAACCAGACCTATGGTGTACATCCTTATAATGTTTTGTTTTTTATTAATTCATTTCCAAAAACATATTTTTAGGTGATTATTTTGTAAATGAATGTCTGAGAATTATTTTTCAATAATGTACTTTAACCATTAAAAACTATGCATTTTGGATCCCATATAAAGTATAGTCATACAAATAGACTAATTTAAAATAACCTCTGTTTAATGCATTTTATTTTTCATATTGACTATCGAAAATATGAGTCTTGATACTTATTATCTAAGACACTAGACAAATTTAACTCTCACTTCTCATGCTTAACAATGGCTAAATATCAGCATTGATCGCACATTTTTTAAATTAATGATACAAAATCGATATACAGTTAAATAATCAAATCTTAAAACTGCATGCATTCATGAACAGATGCCGTCCTGGTGAGCCTTGAATACTGTGAACGTGTCATTGCAAGAACAAAAAGGGAAAAGTGTCTCGGAGAGATCAAGCCGTTCCTTTTTCCATCTTTTTAATTACGCGATACCCCTGACACTAATATTAGAAATTGAATGTCAGTGATATTGATATTTTTACAAAGTGGATGTAGATGAATGTAAGATTGTGCTCCAGGGATGGCTTCAGAATCGGGAATAATCAAATTCGATGAATTTTTATTCTTCTTAATCATGAGAGGCGAAGTGGAAACAGTAGAGTTGATTAAAGTGCAGTTGAGATTCATTCAGTCTGGCTCAAAGGAGTGTTTTAAATAGAAGTCCATTTAACAAAATGTTATGTCCTTAATGGAAAGGTAATAAGATGGTCTTTAACTTTTATTGAAATGTGGAGTCATTCACATCTTGATATACGCTTTGGAATAGTTACACTTTGTTGAGCAGCCAGGAAACTGTGACGGATGGAAGGTTGTAACTTCCTCTTGTGTGATAAACGGTGAAGAAGAAAGACGCATTTATTCATGTATTTTATAAACCAAGGGCGTGTTTGTTGGTGCTACCGCTTCACACTTCATTTCCAGCTTCCAGCATTCTTCCTTCCTGTGTGACAAAGAATCACTGAAACAATTTCAAAAAATTGTTGAAAACAGTTGAATCTTTCATCAAAACAATACAGTAGATTCAAAATAAAATTGCTAAAATAAATGAGAAATTCACAAAAACAAATCACAAAATCTCGGCTACAAATCAACCAAATCATGAAACAAAAAAAATAAAGCGACTACGATTGTGACCTGGAAGTTGCTAACTTACCATCACCATGGCGACAGATACAACTTGCCCTTTCTTATTCAGAGGTGTAGGAATGTCTTCGGATTCATTCTTTCTTTTGGCAGATCCTACCAGCAGCGAGTAGCTCCAGCATGAGTTAGTGACGTTTTGTAGTATTCAACCCCTAACAGAACCTCAAATGGGTCACACTCGACGTTGTTTTGTCTTTTGTTTTGTAAAGTTGTAAATTATTTAGGTAATTTTGTGTTTTTTTTGTGAATTTGTCATTTGTTTTGTGGATTCTTTTTTCTGTGAATTTGTCATTTTTTGGGGGGATTTTTTTTCATTTGTGAATTTGTAAATAATTTTAGTGATAGTTTTTTTGTTTTGTGAATTGGTTATATTGTTTCAGTGATATTGTGTTTTCTTTCTCCGTAAATTGGTTCATTTGTAGTTGAGTTCTATAAATCGTATTTACCATAGGCGTCAGTGTGCGAGTGGTTGTCTGTCTATGTGTGAATTGTAAAAGACTGGCCACCTGTTCAGGGTGTCCCCAACCACTCGGCCTCACTTGTCCGGCATGAGCCTGATAAGGAAATAAGAGATAGCAAATAAATGAATGACAAACATAAACAACCAACAATGGGCCTCACAAAAAATAGAGAATTTGCGAGACAAATAGGGTCGATGGTCCCAATTAGTTAAGATGGCATTCTACTAGAAAATAAAGAAACAAAGTAAAATTATGTAAAACACAAATTGATAAATAGTGAATACAATTTAGCCTATACTTTTACACCTATTTAACATGTATTTTATGAAACAATAAATCACGTTCCAGTAAAGACTTCGCTATCGCCGACCTCTCTGATCTTGGAACAATGCCTTCAGTAAATCTTTTTGCACCAAAGTCAGCCTGTTTGTGTATCGATTGTCTTGTTGTGGTGGCACGTAATGAAGGGGGGATTTAGAAAAGCTTCTCCTTGTTCCCCCCTTTGTGTGCGCGCTAATTAACCGGTACATCCTTTGACCGCCAATTACGGGCACAAGCGAGAACACCCTTAAAAAGCGTATGGTCTTTAGAAAGTGTTGACATTCATTGTTGAACGTCCTGCATCCTTTCACCCTCTAACGAATTTAGCGCAGACCCGGAGGTCAAGTCTTTAAATAAAAGGAATTAGAAGTGTCAAAGGCCGGTAAAACCTCTGTGTTTTACACGTGTTCTTATTTACCTTGGCTGTAATGGGTCATGCTGCGTGTGACACTTTAAATCCTGGATCGTTGGGTTTAACCTTGTTTGAGTAAAATAAAGTTTATGAGTAACACTTTCATTGCAAAACCTCCACACAAGAGCCTTAAAAATGCCAATCGTTTCAAGGTGCGTTGGCAGGGAGCTGCTTTTGAAAACAAACTCAATCGCTTGTGCGAAAACTTGAGCTTTTATGTTTCAAACGCCGATGTGGGTAGCGAAGAAGGATGTTAACGTTCAGGACGTGAAAGAATGTGAAGCGTTTATTAAACCGTCAAGATTGTTGCTCTTGATAAGCAACAGTGAGCTGAGGTGGAAATGAACTCTATTGAAAGCTAAAGGAACATGTTATCAATTAATGACAAGGTTAACTCAAAGTGTGAAGAGCGGTTGGCATGGAGACATTTATTTACTTAAATACTAAATATCTCGCTGCGATCAGAAAGTGTGTTCCGTGTCTTTCTGTGGTTGTTTAAATGTCCAACACACTTGTTTATACAGTCATACGTTACCCTGTCAATTTCTCACTTATCTGCTCCAACAAAAGCAATTATTGCTCCACAATTGAAACATCGTGCCGATAATTCACTTCCTGCGCTCGGGCTTCGGCGCCGCGCTCCATGTGTTAAATGAGTGCGTTTATGGGTCAGCTCCGCCGAAGGGTCAGGAATAGCAGTGGAGATTTTCTGCATCTTTTGGCACAGAGTGCAGCCACCCAAGGCCACGATGTGAAGACTGTACATGCAGAGTAATGTCATTTAAACCTTGGCAGGCTTCTTCTGGCCCACTCAGGGGAATATCAGGCATCCGTCGCTATCTCTCTCTCATCCTCCCTTCATCCCCCCCCCCTATGTTTCCACAGCCCGTTCTTTATATCACCTCCATCGCCTCACGCGCTATTGTTGTATTCTGTCCTTATTCCATCACTGTCGTCCCTTTTTCTCCGCCATTATCTTCTCTCTCAGCCCTACTTCTTCCCCTCATCCTCTACCCCCTTCCCTTTGTATTTGCCTAGTGCATGCCCATCAGCTCCGACCCGGCACGTCACAGAGCGCCTTGACACACAGCAGTGCCATGATCCAGAAATTCCACATTAACACTGGGATTTCATCCAGAGATTATTTAAGTGTGGCATGCCTGCCAGACAGGGTTCGTCTCTGTAATCTCTGCCTCCGCTTGAATAGAGAAGAAATGGGGAAAGAAGGGATTTGGCGGAGTTTGAAGACTGATTGCATTCTAGCATACTGCCTGGGCTATAACACACTTTCAATATTTCTGTTCCATGTGGAGTTGGATTTAAGAGGTGGGGGTGATAGCTCAGTGTGTCACAGTGAAACTGAGGTTAAATCCCTGTCAGAGTGATCCCCTTCTTCTGGGTTATTCTACTGAGGTTTGCAAAGTAATTTAATTTGAGGTAATTGTGGCGAGGATTCATAATTAAAATCATTAAAATTCATGTCGTATGTAGAACAGCTTCAGAAAATTGTACGTGCCTTAGATTCCACTTTCATTTCTTTCCTATTATGGAATGGTTTATGTGTAAATGTGACTTTAATATTTAATTTAACAGCAAAACAATGTTAGTGTTTTACCGGTTGAGCCAAGACCATTTTAGGTCAGGATTGGTGGATTGAATTGGGAGGACAAATGGGAAACTGTAAGGCAACCCTTTAAATACAGTATCTTGGGTTTTTCTTTCTAATAAGATGTTGCTTTTTGTAGTTCTTTTTAGTTCCAAGACAAAGGACAAAAGGTTTTTAAACATTTCTCCATTGGCCTGCATTGCCATTTATCACGACTGGTAGTGCACACAACTTTAAAGTAAAAAAAAATGAAATGTTTAATCTACATATGTCAATATCTGGGCTTCCATTACATTACAAATGAAAAAAACAAATGAAAACAACAAGAATATAACCATTTTTTAAGGGCATCTGTTTTGGTGAATCTTACGTTTCAAGATTTCCCAATACAGTGTTTCATATTTATTTATCCGAGTGGTCTTTAGAAGAAAATACAAGCGATCCAAAACATTAAAACACCGGTTATAACTGTTTATTCACAGACCAAGAAGCTGACTGTGATGACTAAATAAGAGCCGGACCCGAAACGAGGAGTGAAACAACAAAACAAGAGGCGAACAATGAAAAAATACACACAGGTTTATTCACAAGAGCAGTGATTCACGAATGGATTTTTTATTCAGCGAAAAAGAAGCGATCGAATAAAAAGAGCACTAGTCAGAAAGCTCACAGCACAAAAAAAAGCAGGCACACAACAACGACAAAAAAGGTGATCGGCAATAGAACAACAGATGAATTCAAGCGTGGCGTACCGTACAACGGAGGTTACAATCTGGCGCCTGTTGCTGGCGAAGAGGTGGATTTAAGGTCCGCAGCTGTTGTGTTAATTGGTTGAGGAGCCACAGCTGGCGATGCAGAGCAACAGGCGCAGTGGTCCACATCAAACTCCGG
The DNA here is from genome assembly GCF_982586985.1 of Callionymus lyra. Taxonomy (NCBI): domain Eukaryota; kingdom Metazoa; phylum Chordata; class Actinopteri; order Syngnathiformes; family Callionymidae; genus Callionymus; species Callionymus lyra. Next base: position 16,314,964 of record NC_141823.1, read on the forward strand.
TGACAACAACCACGTAGGACAAACAGGAAGTGTCAAAGTAAAACAAGATAAACAGATCACATACATAGTTATATATATGTTTGTTTTATTATTTTTATTCCTTTTTTTAACAAACACTAACTAAAAACCCAGCTAGACTATACAACTATGGAGTTATGTGCCATCTCAGTCCTTTAGTTTATTTGTTTTGAGTGCTGGGGAGCGAGTAAGTCTACATGTCAAGGAGGAAGTTGTTCTGTGAAGTACATTTATTTTCTTTAACACATTTATTTTTTTTATTTTTTTGCCTTTTTGAAAGCGCGGGTATATTTTGACTTTCACGAACGCGTGTTGGTATGTGTCAGGACGTGTCTTCACTCAGCTGTGTCACCCTCTAACTGTGACAGAGGTCGTTGACCCCATCACAAACAAAAAAGTGCTTGCTGATTTTTTGACATGGAGGGTGAAGCAGGCAGAGAAACTCATCAAATATACACCGGCTGACTGGGAAAGAAGAATGCGTTTAGACAGAATGCCATTTGTAATTTGCCAAAGTGCTTTTTACTATTTGTCACTTTTGGTGTCAACATTTTTTTTCTTTTCCGGGAGATACTGGGAAGTCGGAGGTTTTTTTAGACGGCAAACTTTTCTAAATGAAAAATAATCTACTTGTGAATTCCATCGTCAGTCACAGTCGAAGAGCAATACGTATAATTCAATACAATTCAACATCATAATTCCAGGAAACCAAATGAGGATAATACACATCCAGTTTTGATTTCATTTTTATCTTTGTCATTTATTTTAAAAAGCATCTCTGTTCCAAATATTGAGAGCAGAAATATGCTGGAGGCACAGCTGCTGTTGGATAGTTGCAGTTGTCCCAGACTCGACTACTTAAAAGATTAATGTGAAAACAATTGGCGTGGATTAATCCTGGCAACCTCAGTACTCAAAAGCTATTATGGCGTTTTTTCTGTTTACTCTCGGTGGAAAACAAAAATCTTTTTTTTTTACTTATGTGTATTCTCTAACAGAATTTATATCCAAATATTATGTTATATTTAGTTTATTATTTACCCATTGTGAAGAGCATGAGAAGACCTACAATTGTCTTCAACACTACTGTCTTTTTCAAATGCCCGAAACTGGACAGATTGAATTGTTTTATGTTAAGAAATATGAGGTAAAATAAAGAAATCAGCATTGCTAATCACAACATCGGATTACAATGTAGTAATACAAATTTAATTTGGTGCTTTATGAGCACAAATAGCTTCTTTCTTGCCATCTCTTTTAAAAAAAAAATCTTTAATCTTATTTTCTTCATCACATTTTGAAATAAATTTCAAATGTGCATATTTTAGTGTAAAAACGATTTAAATCTGCATTACCTGGTTAAATAAAGGATTAATACATTGAAAACAAATTATCTATATTACAACATTCATATATTTATGAGCTTTTCGTTCCCTAAATGTTCTAAACATTTCACTCATTGAGAGAAAACTAGTTTTCTTTCATTTCTTATTTATTTATTTTGTCTGATACAAACCAAGATACATTTGTTAAAACAAATACTTAGGGTAACAACAAAAATGAATGATTAAAATTGTTGTATTGCTCAGGACCACCAGGTTTTTATATCAATACTGACTTAAAAAAGCCTTCCATGTTTTAGTTAGTATTTGATTGTTTAGCATTGTTTGAAAAAAACATTTTTTTTCAATTACTGTAATTGATAATGTATTAAATGATGCATAGCATACATAAAAACGAACTTTATAGTAATATAGAGTGATTGTATGCTAGTTTAACTTTATAAAAAAGGTGATAGTTTCCCGTACTTACCTATATAGGAATAAGAAATAAGTTATTGTGCGGATAATTGTGGGTTAATGTTACTTTACAACGGTTATATTAATGTTCTATTGCACACTATTTTACTATGGTCCTTGTGCATACTTTGCTATTTTCTGATATCAATGTTGAACAAAAAAAAGGCCTGAACAAGAAGAAAAATGGAAAATCGTTGACCAGGAAGGACACTTTCAAACGGACAAGGACAAAGTTTGACAGGAAATATGTTGAATCTACACAATAACTGCTGGTCTAGTCGCACTGGATCAGTGTCACCTTGGGTGACCTTAAAGTGTCTTCAGATTACTCGCGTGCTGCAATTGAACAGGACTAAAATCTCTGGTCATTTTTACTGTCCTCCACACTTTTAAGTAGAAAATGTGTCCAGTCGGCAAAACACATCTCCTTTATTCATCTCTTTTATCATCGACAATTAGTCTCATTGGACTTTTGAAAAACTATTTGGACTATTAAGTCTTCTTTCTTCTGTGCCTGTATATAGCGGTGTCAAGAGAAGAAGGATGACTGCGGTGAAGCCAATGAAGTCAACAGTTTAAACGTCCTTGACAAGTGCACGGTTTGCAAAGGAGCAAATCTAATTTCCATGCTTTGAAATTTCAAAGGTATCACCTGCTGTAATTGCTCGACGAAGGGATCCATAAATCATTGTTCAGTAAGGTCATCGCGTAATTTTCTTCCCTAATGTTGGCATTTATTTTCCTTGCATCTTCTCTCCTCATTTAAACTCGTCAGGTCGTTTCAAAAGATTAATTGCCGCCATCTTCAAAAACAACAAATTAGTGCCACACATGTTTAAAAGTTACAGTGGTTGTAGACGGGTAAAGATGTTTACTTACGGAGTGCGTCACTTCTTGACCTTTTTTTTTTTTGGAAGGCGACACAAACTGTCCAAGCTAATGAGACCGTGCAGTCTCACGGTGTCAACCCTCAACCCCAGCTCATCTATTCAGTTCTTCTTTCCCCCTCCAGGTAACGGAGATCATAACGTGAAAAGCCAGGCTTATAGGTAGGATAATTAATTATTGCTTTTGATACATTTCCCTGCTCAGCGAGATGAAACGTGATGGATGTTCATTGCGGTTTCTAATTGCTTCTCCTCGGAAATTCGCGGCTCTTGCTGTGCTCTGTCGTCGTGTTTCTCAAGAAGCCTTCATGCTCTGGCAACTTTCTCACATCGAGTGACACACCTGTAGTGTCCAAACACCTTTTTTCTCAGTTGACGAACGTGTTGCAATTTCATTTAATTTCTCACTCTGCTTTATTATTACTTCCTTTTCAACTCATTTTTTCATTCATTCATTGTCTACCGCTTTATCCCTTACTGGGGTCACGGGAAGACTGGAGCCTAACCCATTATCATAGGGCGAGAGGCGGGGGACACCCTGGACAGGACGCCAGTCTGTCGCAGGGCATACAGAGACATACAACCATTCACACACACACACCTATGGACAATTTCCCAAAGTTATCAATCAACCTCTGTATGTTTTTGGACTGTGGGAGGAAACCGGAGTGCCCGGAGTAAACCCAAGCAACATGGGGGAGAACATACAAACAACAAAGGGTTGGATCTGCCTGGAATTGAACTAGCAACCTTCTTGCTGCGAGGCTACCGCGCGATTTGGAAAAATCTATCTATAAAGGGGACTTGAGTTAGTTTGGTTCCTCTCTTACACTTCATAAAGAGGTCCTAGAAAACTTTCCTACAGCCTTTTAACCCTTGCGTTATCTCAGGGTCAAGGTGACCTGCAGGCCCGGAAACAAATGTAATTGTTTTATCCCTTGTGTTGCTTTTGTGTCAAGGTGAACAAAAAAATACATATGCCGGATGTTGTTCTCCCTGACCCAAAAGGAACACAAGGGATAAAACAATTACATTTTCTTCCAGGCCTTTTGGGTCACCTTGACCCTGAGATAACACAGGGGTAAAAAAAAATCTCCAATGTTTTTGGCCTTCTTTTAGGCCTTAGCAGCTAATGCATCAATTTTCGGAATCTGTTGCGACCGGCCGTCACTTTAAATCCATGCAAACACATTAAAGGGACAAGAATTTTTCATTCAAAATATTTTTTCGCTGTTTTATATCTCATAAAAATCCCTGGCTGGGTGACAAGTAATGTATATAAAATAATAAATAACAACAGCAGTTACGCATTAATATAGTAGGAAAACATTTGCAAAAATAGCAATAGTTTAAGGAATTTTCACAGTTTGAAATTGTCATGACAATTGAGAATATTATGTCATGTCAAATTTACGTGGACCGCCAGATGGTTTGTTCAAAATTAAAGTTGATTCAATGTCATGATAATATGGTGACCTATGAAGACGTCAGTGTTTAAGATAGATAATCGAGTCACATAGATCACTGATGTCAACAATACGAGATGAAATGACATTTGTTTGGAAGGGAACACAGAGATTATTAAGATGAAAATGAGCCTCTAAATCAATTAAAAGACAACATCAACGGCTATATCTGTATTTTAGAAGCGACACCGTGTGATGATTGTATCCTTCCAAATGTTTTCTCGACCAGAAATGAGATGATACTCAACTCACTGAGTTTACACACCAAACCGTGTCTTGTATCCGATTGTATTACCATGGATCATTATTTTAAATTTCAATGTGTGTGTCGGCGTGACACGTACAGAGTGCATGGCCATATTGTGACCACAGCCCTTCACACAGATGGATATTGGAGCAGGTTTCTGGGTTTCACAGCCCTCCTGCAAGGATGTGATGGACACTTAATTACTTGGCTGTCAAGAGTTATTCGCCACCTGCACCCAACAGGGGTCTTTGCCAGACCCTGACCTCCACTTCCTCCCTTGTCAAGCCGTCTCCTCACCAGCAGGTTTTTTGCATATGGTGATCGAACAAGTGTTGTCAGCGTTAACGTTTTTTTTTTTTTCTATTATACCATATTGGATTTTGAACTCATTTTCAACGCAGCATTAGTCAATATTTCCTGAATTTCCACAGAGATGATCCCAAAACCTAATGCGTATGTAACAGGGTTAACACTTGAAATAACATCTGAGTAGGACACAAAATAGGAGTTCAGTTAGTTGATTATTTTTTTACTTTTCCTCATCTTTAGCAGAAAATAATGTTTTATTTTATTCTATTTTTACATAAGACATCAGCAGCACTGCCTGTATTCCATTTTTTTTTATTTAAAAAAAGCTCCAAACAGTATTATAAGTATAAGTAACCCATGACTAGTAAAGTACCTTGTCCTTTTTTTTTTTCAAAATCAATATGTTGCTGCCCCTCATTTGACCGCACTACCTTCATATCCTTTTAATTTGTGTACTTTTTTTTATTGTTTACAGACACAGCAGTGCTTCCCTTTCCCCTAAAGGTACTTCTGAATACATGCATATAAAGGTGCTTAGAAATTACAATTATTAACCGAGAAGAGATAAACCTCAACAATGCAATTACACAAGCCATCATGAGGGAAAGAAGGTCGTTTTATTTTGAAGTCCCTCGGGGTAACACTCAATATTACTTGACCACATTTTAAAGAGCAAACAGCTTATTTTATTACAAATATTCAAACACATAACACTTTCTGTAAGATATAGTTATTAGTGACAGAAACAAGGATTAGCTATAGAACATTTTAGGGGTGCACAAATATGTATGTTTCAGCTATTTTGTGTATTATGTTGATGCATCTGTATCTTAAATAGAAGGAGGAAGAGTTGAACATAATTAATTATTACATTTTTTGGGGCAAAAGTTTACTTACACTTAAGTACATAATATTCTATATTTTTTTAAATCCTAAATGTGTCTATACATCCAAAACTAGAGTAAAAGTAGATTGTTTGTTGCTTTGTTTTATCATTTTAGTTTAACGGTTGATTAATCTTCTCTTTTATTATTATATTTATATGTATTCCAGTTTGAGGTATTAAATATACTTCTATCTCTATTTATATAAAACTGACATAATGTTTATCTTCATGAAATTCACATGGCATCAAATTACTTCACAGTTGTTGGTGACTTTGCTATTCATCACAGTTTATTAGACAAATAAAAGAAGGTAAATAAAACATGAGAACTCGCAAAATCTACCATAAAATGTGTTAGTCTTGGCCGCTGACCGCCATCACAGAATATTATTTCTTTAATAACACCCCCGATAAAATTGCAGTATTACACAGATCATGTATATATATAAAAAAAATGTATCCACCGTTCCTGAGTTATTACAAGATGAGAGAAGGGTCAAGTGCAAGAAATGAAATCAATTTTCCCGAAACCTATGCCGAGTTACAATCAGTTTCACTAATGGTCTTTGACCAGAAATATATTAGATCCACTGCTGAGATTATCAGACACACTGGCTGAGAGGAGAAATCAGATTACAAGGTCGGCTGCTGATTATCTCCATGATTAGAACAGGAGAAATAGAGACACACAAGGAAAGGTTACACATCGACTTTATAGTGCATTTCAACTATTTTAGCATTTTTAAACCACTGAGTAATTTGTTGTTTACATATTTGCAAGTCACTCTGAAATCTTGCTGTTAAATATTTAACATTTAATAATAGAATAGAAATTATGCAGTTTTCCAGTGATGACAATTTTGAAATGAAAAGTAATGAACCAATGAAACCACAACATTTGTGTCTGTCACTAGCCTGAGTGGAGTTTCTGGGTTTTAGGGAGTCATTCTGGCTATAATAACAACTAAAAAATGGTCCTTGTCTACACATCATACGTGTATTTATTGTAAATGCTGTCTTGATTTGTAAAACTTTTTTCCAAAGTAAGTAAAGTTTAACTCTCCTGACTCACTTTCATGTTTCAAATGTTGAATTCTTCCTCTCCAAGATGCAGTAAATCCCTCATCATGACCATGTTCGGAACTTATTACTTTATTAAGTTCTCCCCCGTCTAAAATCTCGGCGAACAAGAGGTTACAAGAGCAGAATCTATGATGAAGTAATAATGGGCTTCACTTCTCTTTCATTCATCTGTAATCAGGCCCTGCTTTGTTTATACAACAAGTCCCTTGTACATGGAGACTTTCCAGGATTGATGACAAGCGGTGACAATCCTTGAAGCTTGACCACAGCAGAGTGAGCGTAGTTATGGTAAACATGATTTCATCTCCAGAAAAACAAAGCCCTTTCAAAAGTTTTCAAGTCTTTTTAATATTTGTGTTTATAAACCAAACTAATAATTGTATTGCCTTAAATTATTGCCCACTTAGTTTGAAGCTTAGTTTTAATTTGCAAGTTTAGTCAATTTTATCACAATCTCACAATAAGATGTGTTCTTAAATTTAACCAGACTAGCGTAAATGTCCAATTAAAATACATACATGAAATTAAAATACATAGTATAATTTCATCACTGCTTACAAGTTTTTTATGAAAAAGTGTGCAGGAGTAGTTTTTTAATTTTTAATTTGATCTTGTTTTCTTCCTTTGTTTATGTGTATTAATTTTATTTATTTTTTTACTTAAAACATGTAGGTTGGCGACTTTTTATCATGGGTTTTGAGAAAAATGTATAATAATTTTCTAAAGAAAATGATCACTTGCAGGAGCAAAAGTAACAGATTCTTTTTCCATCCAAGGCAGAATAAATCAAGCGCCAGAGGTCAAAAAAGTCTGTTCACAAACTGGGTAGAAGGTTCCGCGCGATAACTATGAGAAAGGAGCAATTTTATGGGAGGTGAGAAAAAGTGGGAAATAATGCTGTAAAACCAGTGACTGAGCAGAGAGTTGTCAAGAATGGGATGTGGTTCTCTCTTTTTATAGGTTGAAATTTTTGACAAGCAGAATTGGCCAACAGTCCTTCAATGTTTATTGGCAATGCTTTATTTCCGTTGGCCTTTCTCCTCTTGGATATCTGGTTCACTTCTTTGTTCGAAGGAATGGGAGTGAAGACAAATAACCCTTGTGGGAAGAAGTCACTGGCGAGTGGAGACAAATGTGTTATTGACTCGAGTCGAGAAACATAAATGACAATGCAAACACCAGCAGGTACGTTATGTATCGTCTGAAAAACGAGGATAATTCTCAGAATATCCTCATTTTGCTTACCCTTTAGAATAATGAGCACATAACAGCTATTAATAAGATATTTATTCATATGTGTATTAACATCTAATTAGCCACATATTAATTATTTTAAAGTACTATCTTGTTCGTAATGACTATATTCTACCCATATTAGCATGATACTACACTTCAAGTACTGATTATTACAGGAAATAAAGAACTCCTGAACCTTTTACTTTTGTAAAAAGGAACTCTATTTACCTTTTATTTGCAGAGCGCTTTGTGACCCTGTTCTAGAAAAGCGCTCTACAAATATTACTTACTTACTAACTTATTAGGTGTAAGTAACATGAGATAATTAATGAATAATTAATGTGTCTTTTAAGGTAAAACAAAAGGATAAATATACCAGTGGTATCTTCAACTGTAAAATGTCTTATCATAACAAAGTTATCTCAAGACACTTTACAGTTGAAGTAAGACGATAGTTGATTAAGGAGAAACAGATCCCAGCAATTAAATTTAATAGTGTCCTAATTACTCAAAAATAAGTATTTGTAATTGAAAATATGATCTCGCTTGGAAAGTGGCAGCATATTAATAGTTGATTGAATTATTTGACAGTTATATCTAGTGATGTGCTGATGAAGCTTCATGAAACAGTGTCATGTTGTTTAGAAGTCAGTAGGTGGAGCCCTCAGTTTAAAAATGATGTGATGTTTCATGAGAAAAGTTGTTCAAAACAAAGGAAAATAGGGCAGAGACCACCATCTAGTGGACTCTGAAAATAATGACACTGTTTCATGAAGCTTCATCAGACCATCACTTGTTATAACGTCAAAAATGTGAAACGCTTAGCAGTCTTTCTCGACTGGGGAAAACCTATTATTATTATTATTATTATTATTATTATTAATAATGAAAGTGTACTTCTCTGATGGTACTTCAGCATTGTTTTTCACCAAAGGTAATGATAAAATACTTATGTATTTCCTGTTAATAATCTGTAATGAATGTGTTGTTCAGCGTGAACACTTTAATATAGATGGATAGACTTTATTATCATTTATTTCAATTTCGTGCTATTAAGGGTAGTATATAGTCACAATCAACAAGGTGTAAGTTAGTACTTGATAATGGTTAACAAGTGGCTTATCTCTGCTAATTCTCATATAAATAAGTAGCTTGTGTGTTCCTCCTTCTAAAGTGTTACTAACGTTTCTATGACGCAAACATGAATGAATCACTTTGACACCTACGTATTTACTGTCTGTATAGAATGGTGTAGATTTCTGACACCCCCCCCCACCCCCCAAAAAAAAAAAATTAGTCCTATTGTGGTTTTGACAAGAATCCAATCATCAGCTCCCCACTCATCTCTCCTCCTCCTCAAAGCCGGCATCCAAAGATCCGTTGTCATTGTAATGTGTGGAGGTGGAATCACCACGTTCTGTGAATGAAAACTGTGTGAATTAGATAATGAACTGCAAAGGTCAGGCTTTTGGAAAACGCTCCGGTGTTGCTGCTCTACAGTAAGTCTGACACAAACCTCTGCTGAGACCTTGAAATACTTTTCAAGGAGATGTCGCAGTGTAAGAAACCACTCACTCTTACCACTGCATACACTTTGTTTGTGGTCGGATTTCTTCCCCCAATTCGTCTATTTTAATTTTATTTGTGTGCTTTAATAATTACAACAACACGACGGCCTCTCACGCAACAGCAGCTCAGAAAAAAAATATGAATATTCATGGGGACGACTCATGATTTTAATGAATGCTTTTACTGTACTCTAAATCCTTATACAAGTATGGTAATGGCGAGGGAGACACACTTTGAATTACACAACAAATTAACTCAGGAATAATTAACGTGACTTTTTAAGTACTATGATATTTTAAAATGGAAAATTAGAAACGGCAAGAAAACCTTAAGGTCCATGATGGAGCAGATTCCAATGAAAAGAGTTAATGTTTTGACAGTTTAATAATCACATATTTGTCTTAGGAATGAGACTTTGAATGGTACTTAATGACGGTTGTGCAATTCACCAATACGTAGGGAGCCATTTTAGTTTGATTAAACATGTAGTTCCTAAAAACTTGTTCGGTACAATGCAAGGACTCAAAATCATACCAAGAGAATTTTTATAATTTCTACTCAAATGATCTCTATTAAATGATTTTGAGACTCAAAAACATCTATAGTCACATTTCACTACGATATAGGCACTACGTTTTTAGAATTAACATATTGTTCCAATGGCAGATAGGATTTCTTTATTCTGCAGCAAGTTCTGCTGATAATTCCTTGGATTCTCCCCTATGATTGGCTGGTGAAGCTTCATGAAACAGTGTCATGTTGTTTAGAGGTCAGTAGGTGGCGCCATCAGTTTTAAAATGATGTGATGTTTCATTAGAACAGTTGTTCAAAACAAAGGAAAACCGTGCAGAGACCGCCATCTAGTTGATATAATAATATTATACTGACTAATAAATAATAATGACACTGTTTCATGAAGCTTCATCAGACCATCACTAGTTCATTTAGTTAAGCATCACCCGGATCCGATCTCACATAAAATTGTGTACATTTTGTGCATCAATATTTGGTTCACAGGAGCACTTCCAGAGACAAATTAACATCTCTACGACCACACTCTAGAATATTGTAATGAATCATTTGTCTTGAATTAAACAGTAGTATTTTATTGTGAAAAACTTTAATCCAAAATAAATACAAATTAAGAGTGAGGTATAAGATACAGTATGTTACCATTTGTATGTCGCCTCACAGCAAGAAGGTTGCCGGTTCGCTTCCAGGTCGGGAGGGAGGCAACTCGTGAACTTTCTATGTGGAGTTTGCATGTTCTCCCCATGTTGCATGAGTTTACTCCGGTTTCCTCCCACAGTCTAAAAACATACAGAGGTCGATTGAGAGAATGGGGAAATTCTCCGTAGGTATTGGTGTGTGTGTCTTTTTGTGCCCTGTGACAAACTAGTGTCCTGTCCAGGGTGACCCCTGCCTCTCGCCCTATGAAACTGGGATAGTCTCCCAAAACTTAGTTGTTTGAGATCCTTAAATATTTCCTGAAAATGCACAAGAAAGCCTACAATAAAATGCCTGTTTCAGGGACTTTTCGGTTGATATCAGGCAACTGTTGTATGATCGTTTTCCCTAAACAAACATCAAACTCTAACAGAATTCTAAACACGGTATTTGCAACACTAGAAGTGTTTTTTTTTGTTTTATTCCCTCTTACACCACAACCTTCTCCAACCTTTTCTGTTGCTTTGTCTTCTTCTCCTTCACTTTGTGCTGCGCTTTGTCTTCTTTCAAGAGAAGCAGCTGACAATCCTCAAAGGGCGCTCTAGAAAGAATTCATCTGCCAGACTCGTATACCCCCGAGAATATGTTCAGCGTCGGATCTACCGTGTTCTCTATCATATCTATTCAACCCTCGATAGCCCTTTGCTTTACATCGAAGAACGTGTTCGGAAATTTGCTCGACACGAAGTCATATTCTCAAGTGGAACTGGTCACACATCGACGTGACATAAATATTTACCTCAGATATTTTTCTCTTGTACTTGAGGATGTTGGGGTCATGTTTGGATTTTGTGTTTGTTTTTTTGTTGTCGTTCCCACAGCAGCAGCTGCATTGAGCTCGATGGCACAAAAACAAAGAATCATCCATTTCCAAATAACAACATCTGGGCATGCTCAACACTGGATAAATAAACAAGCCCGATGGACATTAAATCCCTTGTACTCAATCACTCTACCTCCGCTCTCGCCGCTGTGCAAGTCTTGGGGGTCCTGGTGTGGGTCTGGAACATCGATGCCTCCGATTAATTAGCCAAACGGAATCGTTCTGTGAACCTAAATCGGAAATACTCTCCGAACAAGATGAGCTCGGTCCTAGATTTCCATCCAGTTAGGATTTTAAAAAAAAAGAAGATAAATGTACTGTTTTTTATCGCTAAATTACTAATGCTAGCGGCTTCATTTAAACAACAGCTTATGAAAAATTACCCAGCGTAACCCCGAGCATATTCTAACTTACCCGTCAGTCCGCGTTCAATAATTGCTTTTTCCTTAACTCGCTGGGCATCTGCAATGTTTGTGTCAGACCGTGAGCGAGAGTCAGCAGCATCTGACACAGTTCTGAATTCTAAGCTTCCCCACAACACCTGTGCCTCATTGTTATTTAAAGTGTTATCGGGCAGCGTACACAAAACACCAGCCACTAGCTATTTACGCCCCGTGTATGTGTGTGTCCTGTGTGTGTCCACGCCGCGGACGGTTGTGAGAAAAGTTTCGACGTGTCTAAGTTTGTTTCTTAAGAGGCCGCCTCGAGCGGGGCAGTGGCCACTTAACCGCTGCCGTGGCATCCAGACTGACTGGTGTTTATCTGCAGAAGTTCAAGTTGGTTTTTTTTGCAAATATTGGCTGACTTCTGACTGGGTTTTGAATGAGGTGAAAACATGTATTTTATTTTATTGTGGAGATTCAGGAATTATTGATTGCGCGAAGAGTAAAGGAAAGAGTTTACTGTAAAAATTATTTGGCGGACTGTCGGCATACGTGAGTGGTTGTCTTCATTTGACTTTAACCGGACTTGCCCGAGTTTATCCTTATTTGTGTTTGGACCTTTGACATGTATTAGTATTTTTTGAATAATATATATTTTTTGCAGAATTTATTCTGTCAAAGAAAAAATGCTGACTTATTTATAGTAGAATTTTGGTGAAACAGTGCAGAAACAGTTAGTGTTGAGATCAAAATATGTTCTGTATATATATATAGATATATATATATATATTATACATTTATATATATATTTATATATATATATATATATTATACATTTATATATATATATATACTTTTGGATTGAGGAAACTGAAGTATTTTCTGGGTCTTCAGTTATTTATTTAGCTTTTTGCATCAGTTGTACTGTTTGGTGTCACTTTCATTCTTACTGGCCAAACCGAGCGGGGGAGTCGAGCAGGAAAGTGAGGGAACACGACGTTCCTCCCTTGACACGAACATGCCTTTTTTTTTTTCAGGACCAGACTACAACAGAACCGCGGGGGTCGTGACCCCGACGTCATCGTACCTATTTGGCAAAGAAAACATTCATCACCGGAACAAAAGAAAATTAAATCGGAGCCAATATGGCGACAGCGTTAAGTTTCCGTCCAACTAGAAAAAATCAGAACAGAAACGCGTTCCCCTCTTTCTTCAACTCGTTTTTTTTGGCGGCGGGACTGTGGCGGGGGGGGGAACCGGTATATATATATATATATACATATATATATACATATATATATATATATACATATATATATATATATATATATATATATATATATATATATATACATATACATATATATATATATACATATACATATACGTATACATATCCTAGACGCATCTCGGTTCCAATCGCCAAATTTCTCAGACTTGTCTTGTATCTCAGGGTCTCGAAAACAAATGTGTTTGTGGTATCCCTTGTGTTGTCTTTGGGTCAAGGTGAATGACCTCCACCACTGCATACTGTATGTAAAGTATTACTGGAAGCCCGGGAGGTCGTTCATACTTCAGATCACGTTGACCCTGTAACAACACAAGACTGACTGATATATACATATATTAAAGAAAAACAAAAAATACTAAACTAAACAAAAAGATGTTCTTTTTTTTAACCAATTTTTTTATACATAACAGCAACATTTGTTTTTACTGGAAAACTATTTGATACTTTTTCTGACCAAGACCAACAACACTAGGAACGGGGCTTTGACTTTCACCATTCCATCTGTACTTTTGCTTGAGACCAGATCCCCAATATTAACTTTTAAAAAGGAATCCAGATTGATTATAAAATGTTTTCCTTTTTACCTTTTTGCACCGTGTACCGGTTTGATGTGGGCATTATATTCTTGGACCAGCCTTCATATGAATTTTATCATTTTTACAATTTTACAGGTTTATTTTTGGAGAAAACTTGACTTAAAGCAACTTTGACCAGCATTTTAGTTTTCTTTCTGTGCGGCCCAGTAACAAATACCTCACGGACAGGTACTGATCCCGGACCAAGGGTTAGGGGAAGGTTCTACATAGTTTCCTCCAGGGTTGAACAACCTATTGCTACTAGACTCTTGGAATATCATTTTGCATTAAGAAAGAAAGTTAACGTTAAATTTTATTTTTTTTGTAATTGTTTTCAGTTTTTTTTAAATCTAGGTTGAAAAAATATGCGAAAACTGAAGTAAAGACGACGTTGAATTTAATCAAACATGACAATAGATTGTTACTGTTTCCATTTCAAACTAAAGGTGTGTGTCATATTTTCAATTGGTCTTTAAATCAATTCATCTGAAAGCGTATAAATGCAAGGTTGCTGACGGAGGTTCTTCTACTGCCCACTGGGTCCACTTGTTGTAACAATTTACATGCAAATGTCATTGTTATCAGGCGGGGATCGAAAAGTATGAAACGCACTTGATAAATGGTTTTCCTTAGACTCAAAAAACAACGACTAAATACATTAAACATAGAGATTTTTAGATTTTTTTATTTAAAAAAAAGTGTTTTATATGTGTTTAACATTGAAACGACCCACAGACACAGAATAAGTTTGATCTCTTTAGGTAAATATACTCGTGGACGGTTCATCACGTCCGTACTCGTTCGTTCTCATCCTTCAATCTCCCTTCTTTAATAGCTCCCTAGATGTCCACTCTCCCGCAGACAATCTCATTTGAGGAATTCATCTTTAAGTCTCCAGGGAAGCATGCATTATGACTCACAGAGGCTCTACATGCAACTATGATAATGCGTCTCCTGGTTAGATGCCTGTTATTTTGATTGACTCAACCATCTCCAAGAAGGGTGACTGGAACTCTCAGAGGGCATCAGCTCGCTACATAACAACAGTTTGAAAGCTCTCAGACGACAACGCCAAGGATGTATATACGCCTGCACACTGAAAATATCCTTTAAAAAGCCCTATATAACATCAAACTTGTCGCTGGTGCATTAAGACTGCATTTGCATACATTGTCAATACAAATATTCTTCATTTTGAAGATGAAATTCATTTAATTATATTTAATTAGTGTAGTTTAGTGAAACACTCAGAACACATCATATAAAAAGATGAAACCAGCAGGTTATTACATCCCTTTTTGCCTGTTTTTTTCAAACAGTAACAACAAAAGAACAACATTCTTTTCACATGTAAAATTTAGTTTTTAATTGTAATATTTATACTGTTTTTTTTTCAATACGATCCTACCGTTAACATCAGTATATCTCTGATTAATATATTAAACAATTAATAATTTATTAAACTTACACATTTAATTTTTCACGTAAATGTATAAATGTATTTGAACAATTTTTTTGAGGCTCTAAAGTAGTGGAGAGAAGATTAGTAATAATTATAATTAATTCCACCATTATTTTTAATGTTCTATTTCACTCAACATAATGTTTACCTCAATCTAATGGAATTATTTTTATTTGTAACTATTCTACTACTTTTTTCTGTGCATTCATTTTGAAGCTGCTTGTATTACTTAGACCTGCATATTATTTATTAAGTATTAAGTTTATATTATTGATCATTTTCATAAAACTAAAATATTGAATATAAAAAACTAGAAAGAAAGTAATAGTATTGGATGCTTAAACAGTTTATTTTCCATAACAAAAGATGATTCAATTAATGATTTAAGAAGAGTTGTTTTTCTAAACTAGCAAAATTAAATCCTATCTTGAACTCCAAACAAACACAACATCTGTTTTCCTAAAGGTCCATATCATTAAAACTATAACTTTTTCTTTACATATGTATAGATTCATGTTTTGTCCTTTTTAACAAACGCAAAAAACAATGTCATGACGCGATTTGCAAAAGCATGGTTTTACAGCTCACTTTTAAAACACAATTAGAGAAATACAAGTGCAGACTACAGCATCAATCCACAGCCGAGCAAAATCTTCTTTTTTTTCATTTCAGTTACTCCTGTTTTTCTACGGCACGCCTCATGAAATGCTTTGAAATTGTCTCTGTAAGTAAAATTTAATGAGGACAAAAACTGATCCAGACAGGAGGTTGCAAACATCCCTTTGAAATATTATCCAGCCTGCCCACCAGCCAATTAGCAGTTTGTGAAGAGAAGAGACAAATTAGGACAAATAGTCGTAATTTTGATCCATCTCTTCAATAAGAAAACATCAACAAAACAAAACAAGAAAAGTAAAAAACAAATCACTTTATTACGATTTATAGATTGACGTTCAGTTAATTGTGCGGCGGTGTTAATATTTATTTACAACTGATACAAACAATAGTTTCCATCATTCGTGCTCAAGGTCACATTTATATATATTTTCCCAGCTTAACAGCCTCGGGCCCTGAAACGGAAAAACCATGTTGCTCAGGAACAGTGGAAGTCGTCCACACTTTGAAGTGAAAACTGATTGTATTTGAGCTGATTGGTGTATTGATTTGAAGAAAAGGAAAAAAAGATTGTAGAGAAAATGAGTGAGGAAAGTTTATTGTGTTTGTATGATATCAGTGGGAGGGAAATAGCTGGCACGGGTGCTGGCGAGAGCGACTTTGAGGCACTTTGAAGAAAGTTAACTTACAACATGAAGACCTACAAGTTGTCTTGGAGAATTATTATTATTTACCACAAATCTATATTCACTATAAACAATCCCTCTTATGCAATATGTTGTTATCAATTTCCTGACGTCTAGAAACTGCACGAATCTTCATGAAGCCTTGTTTTTATAGCATTTATTTTGGAGTAGATTACGTGCACTTTCATTATAAAATGCAGTCCTATGCAATGTGCACGTGAAGCCCTTTGACTGTATCTATGAGGCCAAAGTAGAATATTTGTATTTATTACTGTATTAACTGCATTAAGATATTTTCATTCATTTGTTTTATTGGGACTATTTTTTGCACCTAAAAAAATTGTTTGAGTACAATCTTAGATCATATTTGGAATTACATCATCTTATACTTTTCAGGAAAGGCTTAAAAGAAGTATTTGAGTTTTTTTTTTCAATTTGTTATTTTATCTGTTTTTATTTTCTCATAGTAGCTTCATTTGGTAGTGATGGGCTCATGAAGCTTCATGAAACAGTGTCATGTTGTTTGGAGGTCAGTAGGTGGCACCATCAGTTTAAAAATGATGTTTTATTAGAACAGTTGTTCAAAACAAAGGATAATAGTGCAGAGACCGCCATCTAGTGGCCTCTGAAAAATAATGACACTGTTTCATGAAGCTTCATCAGACCATCACTATCATTTAGTAGTTAGTTAGTAGTTTGTAGTTGGTTAGTAGTTTCCATCATATTTTGGCACATTCTATTTTGACTTAACGGCCCCTCACAAAAGTATATAATGTGTCCCCAGAGGAAAAGTTGTTGTTCTTTACATAACTGAGCTCTCAATTCTGGTAGCTTTATAATAGATTGTGAACAACCTGAATTGTAATTATTAAGGTGTAAATAATTAAAAAACAATATGTTATTTTACAGTTTGTACTTTTGTTTCTATTATTTCAATTTAGTATGAAATGAGGGAAACTGGGTTGAGTTTGAATTTCCTCTTGGGCAAGACTCTCCTGTAACACAGATCTACAGATATCAATGGGACTCTCCTGGTCAAATAAAGATACATAAATACAGTTTGTGGTTTAAAGGCGGATCGTAGATAGATTTAAGAGACGTCAAATGGGTTTTTAAACAATGAAACTGCTCTATGAAGCTTCATCATCTCATCATTAGATCATTTATGTATTGATAAGAAGCACAACAACTTGAAATATTTACTAATAAGACCGTACATTAACTCTGCCTATCTGTGTTTTTTTCTCTGTCCCCAGATGGTCCTCTAGGTCCCCGCGGGCTGGTGGAAGCTACAGAGATGTGCACACAGGAATGCCTGGTCCTGGGACATTCGGACAACTGCTGGATGCCGCCCAATTTGGGAACGTATCAGCAGCAAACCTCACCCATGTCCAGCTTTGGATCACAGAGGGAGTGGAACCCTAAGGACAAACTTCTAAACGGACATACTCTAACTAGAACCTGGAAAAACGACGGCGGTCGATCCGAGCATTTCGTCGACAGGAAGCAGTTCGGCAGCGGCGAAGGACACTTCACCAGCAGCAGCATAGCAGATATTCCTCTGGTGAATTTGAAGTCCTGCCAGCAGACATCCTGCCATGACAGCCCCAAGGACCATCAGCTATAAGTTGACCTTTTCTGCAGTAGAAAAAAGAAAAAAAAAGAAAAGTTGTTTTAAGCATACAAAGTACATCACCTGAGCTTCTAATCATTTGACTTCTGCTTCTTTAATCTCTTAAACCTGATGCTTCTGCAGTGTTACATTTACAGTGTAGGTCCCAAGACGTTAGCGCTTCTGCAGTCACATCTTAAATCCTGCTGCGATTGAACTCTAGAGAGACTTTTTTTTGGTTGTTTTGTTCCCTCTTGGATTTATCATCTTTTCTTGACCACCACAGGAAACTCTGACGGAAAGAAGGACAATTGTCGTGTGAAGTAGGGGTTTGTGATAAGAAAGAAAAGAAAAGAAAAAAGAAGAGAAAAACAATCTCGGCTGACTAATATATAAGATATTTGTGGTGTGGATGTCATTGAATAATCAAAGACTATGTTAATCAACACAAATGGAAGGAGTTACAATTGCAGAAACACTTAGTGGTCACTTGTTTGTGATGACATATTCGTGTGTGTGTAAATATGACTTATTAACCACTGTAATGTATCTGTAATAACCACAGTGATACAGATATTGCAATCCTTGGGTGTCGTCATCATACTAGCTGGTATTGGGTTTTTGAACCAGAGGAAAACCTTATAATGTGATGTATTGTAAAAACATTTAAACAATTCTTTGACCTGTGACATTGATTTGAAAGCATATTATCATCCGTGTCCTATACTCACGACCCATATCATTTCTCTTCTAGT
The DNA here is from genome assembly GCF_982586985.1 of Callionymus lyra. Lineage (NCBI taxonomy): Eukaryota > Metazoa > Chordata > Actinopteri > Syngnathiformes > Callionymidae > Callionymus > Callionymus lyra. The sequence goes on from NC_141823.1 coordinate 16,333,893, forward strand.
GATGCAAAACGACGAGAAAACCTTTTTATGGAAGAACAAACATTTTGTATGACAGACGCCAGAGCTTCAAATGTAAATGAAAAAGCTTTGAAAGCATTCCTCTATGAGCAGATTTTGAAAACTGTCGCCACAGTTAAATAGCAATATATTTATAACGGCTAAATGTTTTATTGGAAAAGCGATCTTATTCCTGTATAGATTTAATCAAAAATTGTGATATAAGTGAGTACAATCCGCAGTAGAGCTTCTCATTGTTAACATAATTACGTGTATTCTTTCACCTATTCTTCATCTGTACACTACATTTGGGTTGCACTGTGCCTTCATGGTGGTTAAACAAAAAAAAAAAAAGGTTGAAAAAAAAAAGAAACCAAGAATGAAAAAAAAAAGTTTCATTAAATGGTGAGAACACGTTGGACCGCAGGGTTATCCCTCAATATTGAAGGCCTTAATGTTTGCTCAGAAATTCAAGTTTTAAGTTTTTTTTTTAAAAAAAAAGGCATGTGCATTAAAAATGGGTTGAACTTTAAAAAAAAAAAAAAAAAAAAAAAATGTCATTTAAGTATCTGAAAGTTTATTTCGTCACAGCATGGAAGGCTAATTTCACAGATGAAAACAGCATGTTGGACAATATAGCTTTCTCAGTGTCATTATTCTTTGCTGCGGTTCGAGTTAATTTGTTCGTCATCTTCGGTTTGTAAAGCACTTTCATATGTATGTCACACGATGACGAGGACGACGGAGTGGTTTGCTTATCGCAGTTTGTCTGTTGTGAGAGTGTTTGACATCACAGATATTGAAACAGTTAATCCTTGTTACTACTCTACAGGTATTATGGCTACTGCAATAAATGTTTTAATTATGGGTACGCTTAATTATTGCACCAACACATCTGTTGCTCTGCTTTTTCCCCCAAGTATTATACAAATACTTAGGATACTTTTTCTTTAACACATGACACTGGGTGAGTCTTTTTTTGACAGGTTTTCTAAAAATGTGTAGTTGAAAACCGGCCTATCGCCCGAGAGCAGCTTCACGTTTTTTGACTCTCACCTCTTGGAATCCTCAGATAAGGTTCATTCATTCATTCTTTTTCTACCACATATTCCCTTGACGGAATGGCGGGGATGCTGGAGCCAATCCCAGAGCAAAGACGGGGGACACCCCGAACAGTTGCTTTTGAACCCTCTCCAGCTTATCGCAAACAATTGTTTAAACACATATTCACCCACACGTGACGACAATTTAGAATACGCAATCAGTCTGTATGATTTTTGGACCTTGGGAGGAAACTAGCGGTGGCCATCTGACTTCAAGACGGCAATGGAAACCCAGCTTGAAGTGTCAAAAAACAAGTGGTCAAATTTGCTCTTGTGTGTACATTTCATTGACTAAATATTCAATAGAAGGCGTTAATACTTTGTTCAGAATTGGCTACTTACTGCAGCAAACTTGGTTAAATGCTGGACTTTGTCCCGCCCATCGGACGCCGACCATCTCTACGGATCAATGGATCAGTGGGTTTGCCTCGGCATTGCTTGGACGCCCAGCTTCTGCAGGATGATCGGATAATAGCGAAGGGTCTTTCAAGTTTTTCAATACTAGAGACAAATCTCCAATCTATTTCTAGTGTTTTTTGATTCAGTGAGATAGTTCCAGGAGTGAAAAAGAAATATGATGTAAAAACATTAGCCAAGTAATTTAAATATATTTATTTGATGTGTTTTGTCTTTCGGAATGCTAATTTTTCTTTAAGTTCTTTAAAGCAATATTTAAAAATACTTTCAATAATTTATTTTTTAGTCAGCCAATATTTACGTTTTTCATTGGCGAATTAAGTTGGCAGAATTCTAACAGCATATGACTTCATTATATGTATGTATATAGGGTCAAAAATCAATTGCATAAAAAGGGACGGGTGGTAGAAAGTACGTAATTGATAAACGGATGCATTTTATAATTCTAAAAATGAACTTTCACTCCTTACACTGGAGGAAACAAGAGTTACTGGAATGAAAATACACAAATAAATGCTTACCTAGCAATATTCTCAAGGGGCCTTTTACTGTGACGTTACTAAACAAAATAATAAATCATAATATATTTAGAATTTAAGAAAAAATAAAAACAATATTTTATATTTAGATAAATAACAAGAAAAAAATCACTTTAACAGGTTTATTTATACGTATCTCATTTATAGTAAAGCGCGTAAAACCTTTTTCCAATACAGATGGGTTTAAAATTCAGAAATATGAATATTTATTTCAAATTTTATTAACCATTTTTACAAAAACTACACTAAGCATGTTGCTATGCGATGTGTGGGCTTCTTATACGGTTGTGTATCTTCCTCACAAAAAAATAAACTACTTTGTTTTGATTGTGTCAACATACCAAGCATAAAAAAAAACTTAAATTTGTGTTTACTCAATTATTTCCAAGGACGTCACTACGTCACATTGTACGCAATTATTACATTTCCCATGCTATAGCTATCAACATCGCAGGAGCACCACTTTCAAAAGGCTTCAAAGCTAATTGCCTTGAAAGTGTGTAAGGAAGTAAATGAGTGTCATGCCAGGAGAAAAGAGGGTTCCCAATCGCATTCCCTTTTTTGATATAGCTTTGAGAATATTTTTCAAACAGGGATGGATCCATGCACGGAGTGGAACCGAATGGATGTTCAGCCGGGAATCAGTCACGGAGCAGGCATAAACTTCAGGCACAGCAAAAACACCCCGGCGAGCGGAGGGTGCCAATCTTCATATTTTTTAAAAAGAATACCATCATGAATGAATGTCAGGCTGTTCCAACATCGACTCGCACCTAATAAAATATGATAGGATTTTTGGGGACGAGCGGGTCAGAACATTTTTATAGCTAATATTTTCCTTTGCCAGCAGGAAATATGGCTGTCTGGGAGAGGTCGTGACCTTTAACTTCAGATTGGAGTCAGTCAAGAACATCACTGCGGTGGAGCTAAGAAGAAAGGAAGGAGTTGAAAAGCAGATGTACTTTGAAGATTTGCTTTTTTTGTTGAGTTACGCTGGCAGGAGAATGAGTTAGGACTTCTTCAACTCCGCTGTTGTCATGGAAAAGAGGGAACTTTATCAATGTATGTTTCTGTGTTTACAAATCAATGTTCGACCCCGTTGCTATGACTTCAGCAGATCACAGATTCAAGCTGCACATATTTGCTTCCCCTCAGGCGGGTGTTTAGCATTTTAACTTCAGATCTATATGGAGTTCCATCAATTGACTGAGTCTCATAGTTAAACCTGGGCCTTCAGGCATTTCCTGCTTAAAAAGATTGGTCTTAGTTTTTTTTTTTTTCATGCAGTTCGAGTTTAATGTCCGATTGGATCCTCAACGTATTGCTCACCCCTGGGACTAAAGGTATGTCATGAAACAGATGCAATTTTATATAACCTAATACAAATAGGAGAACAAATCAAAAGGTTACACTTCATTAGTTAAATGTATGTCATTTAATCTAAAATTGGATCAGCTCATTGGTCAATAAATAATTATAAAGATGATGAGTTTAGTCATTCCCTTACATTTAATTTTACAATTAATTACTGACTTATATAGTCAACACTTATATACTATGATTGATAATATGTGAAGTTAATTTAATTTGTATGGATTTTTAACTCGAACAGGGAGGTTTTTTTTTGGGGGGGGTGGATTTTTTTTGGCAGCGAAACTAACTTCCACTTGACTTGACAGGAAATACAAATGACCTCACTGCACAGTGGGTCAGCAAACTGTGTGCAAGAGGAGGTGCAAGTTCAATTTCTGGTCAGAGAAATCCTTTTTTTTTTACTGGGAGGGAGTACACATTTTCTTTTGTAGGCGTGTGACATTGACACTTGGCAGGGGCATTCACTGTCTCCGGGTTTCACTTAAAAATGGACGACCTACAGATCCTAAACACTTTATTTAGTTCGAATTGGAAGAAATAAAGTTAACCTTCAGTCAGAAACATGTCAAACTAAGTAGTGGAAATTAAATGTTTAGAGCAATTAAATTCAGACAAGAAAAGATAATCAAACGTTTAAATCTAGTACGTATAAAAAAGTTCTATTTTCCCTTCAACACCTGCTGAAATGAGGATAGATAAATGTGTGTGTAGAAATATTGTCGTATAACCTTTACTGTGTATGGATAGGACACAATTATCCCTCCAGATATTGTCAGAGGGTTGGCGAAAATCTTGTACATCTTTCCCCCAAATCATGGTGTCCTTTTCAAATACAAAGCAGAGCGCCATCTCTGTATCCGCTCAGAACATCCAGAAATAAAACTTGAAGGTCAGTAGAAAGATGATAATAGAACCTTAAGTGTCATGCAAGCACCGCGATAACTATGACAGATCGAGGGTGTGACATGAGATATTATACCTTAGTGGGCTCCTCATACTGTGACCTTATTCACAGAATCTGAATCATTTGAGTTATTACATTGCCAGAGGTCACTGCCAGATATAGTAGGTCAAGACAGTCGAGTTAATACCACAGGCTTTTGTAGAAAAAAAACCTTCTGCGTGTGGAAAAAACATTTGATTCATAGACAAAACTTTTCACAGGGTCTTGTGTAAAGCGACCTCCCTCGGTAAACCTGACATCATGTTGATTGTAAAAGCATTCTCAAAGGCCCTTGATAGAGAATGAAGTGTAAAGAATCCACCAGCGTTCGTGCAGGATGAAGTTGGGAACTCCAGCTTTCAATGGCAGCGTCAATAATGGACGTCTTGGATTCATTTGACCAGGAACAGGAATGTTGCAAACCATTAAAATTGCTGCTAGTGTTGGTTGTGTAGAAGAAAACTACACATATTTAACATTTCCATGCTTGCTTTTGTCGGTAAAAGGGGACAAGAAGCTTTTATTGTTAACATCAGTTATCTTACCTTACGTTATTCAAACTGCATTTTATCTTTGTTTTGTTCATTTTATTGTATTTGCAGACAATGTAAAGAATAAATAACTCCATTAAAGAAAGTGAACGTTTTGCTGCCGGTCACAATAGATTACCTGTTCAATAAATCAAGATTATTGGATAATGGATAATACACAACGCAAACAGTTAAGTGTACCATTGATCCGAATGTCTAATAGCTGCCCGAAGAAACATTCACAGTATCTCTTTCTCAAGCCATGGATGTAAACCTGTATAAAAGTGTGTGAGTTATGAATAGAGCTGTAACAATAAGATCTCACGATACAATTTGATACGATATATTTTTATACACTTACATCATTTACAAAATTTTTTTTTACTCTCTTTTGTTTGAATTAATAGAACTGAAAGCTAAAATATGTCCAAAATTGTATAGTACTTTTAAAGCAGCTGGAGCCAGCTGTATACTATCCTCTCGTCCTCAGTCATCGCCGGGGTCTCGTGGGATTTCATTGTTTCTTTAGCTGCAGAGGACGTTATGACACCTAGAGGCCGGATCTTTAATTACAAGACCAACATTTACAAGCCCTGTGAAAATGTGCATTACATTTGCCCTCAAAACCCTAGTTCTGAAGGGTTTAGAATATTAATAATATGGCTTGAACTATACATCATTAATAGCTTTTTTTCTTTATATTTTTCCTAAATAACAAAGGAAAAAACACTTAAATGAGTCTCAAACAGGTTTATTGCAATGTCGTTTATCTATAATACAGTTTTTCTTACCTTTCTACAAGACAGATGGATCTAAATTTCAGCAAAATCTGTCCAAAATGATGTCCAAATTATATGGATCCCTGGCCAGCACCATATGTCAATATATGTGACGCAATACGTCTGCAATTACCTCCTTTTAGAAGGTGCAGAGTAGATACAACATGTACTCATTCCTACTCTGACAGAACAGATGCTTAATTAAAAAAAAAAAATTAAAAAAGGTGGAAGAATTGAAGTATAGGAACCAATGGAAGGATGAGGGAGGTCATCAAATACATATATCTGGAATCACAATAGTATTTGAGTAAAAACCATTGCATACCAAAGTTAAAGAATAAAATGATTTGAGTTGAAAGAAACGTAATGATACAATTGAAATCAAGTAAAAGAGTAAACAAAATTAATCAAGTGAAAAATGCCACACTGTAAAAGTACTTGAGAAAAAACATTCAAATACATAAATATAGTAACATCAACTAAAAAATACTTTTAGTACAGGACACACTGAGAAAATGACTGGTGTATAAAATAGGTCAAACAGAAAATGGTGATGAACAAATTAAATGAATTAAAAATATTCACATACAGTATATAAGTGATTAACTAATACTACTGGAATACAAAAGGGGCCAAAGTTAAAATACTTACTCGAATACATTGAGTAAACCTAGTCAAATATGAATAATAATAATAATAAAACATCTACGAGTAAAAGTTTAACATTTTTTTAATTAAAAAAATCTAAAAGTATATATTATATAATTGTAAAATGTTTTAAGGAGATGCTGATAATGGAAAAAGTGGTGTTTTGAATTGTAGACTCTGAACTCTAATGTTGAACAATAATATAGAAGAAAATTAATGATGAAAAATGTTTGAAAATCACTATAAAAGCATATCCCAAGATTCAAACATTCATATTTAGTGTATCATTAATTCAAACGTTAATGGAACCAGCGCCACAGTAGAGTGATCTGATCGGTCATTTTTATGCAACCATAATTGCTCTTGGCTTAATAGTTGTCCTTGTATTAAGGACCAGAAGGCAAAAAACTGTAAAAACTTTGAAAACAAAAAAAAAAAAACACACGATTTTAAAGCCTCGTGAATTAGATCCGAGCTGAAATTGTGTCTGTGGCTTAATGTCACCAGAAATGTGCTTCGACAGTGGCTAAATAGTGTCTATAAACACCATGATCTCATATATTTGTGTGTATTTGGTCTGTTTTATTTCTCCTTCTGTTAGTCTGGCAACAAAAGGGACATTTACCACTTCTTTAATGAGGCTCTTCAGTGTCTTGTGGAAATGCCATATGGCCTATCTAGAGAAAGACTTCGTAGGGAAGTCGACGACCGTGTGACAATGGCTACAACATTTTCTGAAGAGTCAGTAAATAGAGAAAATGCTGCTGCCTTGCTGGTGCTTTAGCTAAATAATTAATTAGCTGTAGCTGTTGGAGCAACAATAATTGTCTGTATTAGCATTCTGGTGACTTGCTAGTTCCGGTGAAGAAGCTACAGATGCAAGATCCTCAGAAATGAAATCAAAAGATGCAAAATCAAGTTTATATGTGAGGTAAATAATCAAATGTTTAATTTTTAAGATTATATTTGCTGGTAAATATTGTGAAACGGCAATAATTTGTGGCTGAGTACCGGTTATGTTGCCGTCCACAGGGAAAAGAAAAACACTGAAACTAAAAAAACATCATGGAATTGCTGATGGAGAGCCTGTTTCATTAAGAGCAAATGCCCTCGTGAAGATCAATGTCCAGTCCACTTGGTAGGAGAGTCATTCCTTCCATCCAAAGGCCATTTAGAGAGAGATCTGATGCCTGGGACTCCTCTTTTTTCCTCCCAGAAACCCGATCCATATGGGCACGAGTGACACATCTGTATGGATCGCTACCCCACAGCCAATCAAGGAACAAACACTCTGCCAATATTCCCTCCAGATGAGGCCTGAGCCTGAAGAGAGGGGTGAGATGAAAGAATGAGAGCAGAGAGGGACTGTTGATTAACCTCGCTAGTCCGCCGTGAATCTGTACACAAGGAAGAAGGAAGCGTGGCGCGGACACAGAACTCATATCTCTTCAGCGAGGCAATCCTGAAAGGATTTCGTGTCAACACCAGCTGTCGCGGGTTCAGAGTGCTGGAACAAGTCGTCGACGGGTTTGTTTGGTTGTTCTCACCTCTGCCGAGGTACAGAAGCGAGATTGTAGCCTTAGTGGAGATTGTCAGGGAACAATAACTGTTGTCGATTCACCTTGAAAATACGTGTTGAATTCAAGTATGAATCGAAAAAAGGTTGTGTATTTATTGTATTGTAAGGTTTTTAAATGAAGTATATTTAATCATACAAGAACATGTAAAAAATAATTAAAATTGTTGCTGTAAAATTGGAAATAAAATAAGATTAAATTAGAGATTTTTTATTTCTCAAATAAAAGTAATAAGTAGGTACTAATAATCCACTTAGTAAAGTAATGATAGGCTGATGAAGCTTCATGAAACAGTGTGAATATTTTCAGAGTCCACTAGATGGCGGTCTCTACACTATTTTCCTTTGTTCTTAACAACTCTTCTAATGATTCATCACATCGTTTTTACACTGATGGCGCCACCTACTGACCTCTAAACAACATGACACTGTTTCATGAAGCTTCATCAGCACATCACTCATTTTAAACACACATTCTGATTAATCAATTCAGATAGTTTTTAAAGTGAGGGCGCCCCGTACTGATGTCTTAAAAATAGGACAACGTTTCCGAAAGTTTTATCGTCACATCAATACTAGCAAAGTGGTACTTTATTGAAAAGACAATTTATTTTTGTAAATGCAACGCACAAAGGAAATGAATACATCAATGTCCATTCAACGTTACTCGTCACGGGCCAATGAAGCTTCATGAAACAGTGTAATGAATTTAAAGCTCAGTAGGTGGCGCCCTGGGATTAAAAACAATTAGGTTTTTATCATAATAAATGTTCAAAATGAAGTATTATGCAACTAAGACTGCCTTCTAAGAATAAGGGTACTGTTTTCATGAAGCTTCATAAACCCATTAAAGGTACATTTATGCTTGGATCACTAGGAAAATGCCAATGTTTTCTCAATTTCAGACTATTGAAAGCTTCTTTACTTTACTTATTAAGGAAAAATATTAGATTATTTTATTTCAGGATTGAAGCAGCTTCTGTGTGTTCCTTTAGTGAAGGTTATTGATGTATTTGGAATATGATTAAATGACTCTATTTAGAATTATGCTTGTATGAATCTTATCTTTACGTTAATATTAAGAAATTAACTAAATCCACAGGATAAATAAACATTTGAAATCGTCTAACTATTTGGATTTGAGGCTAAAAACCAATCATCATTTTAATGATGTGTAAAGCAGGCTTGGGCGCAGATTAAGTGAGTGTGGACACAAAAATGGCCCCTCTTGACTAATAAAGTTCAGAAAGTAAAGATTGGCCATTAGTCAGCTCGCAAAGTTTTCACAAATCAACAGTGCCCATTAGCAAGATTTTATTTCCACAATGCTCACTTCTTTGCCTTTTTTTTATTATTTTTTTTTCAAAGCCTTTGTAGTTAGAAAAGACATCATCTCTTGGAAGAACCAATAAGCATAAGTCATTTTCTGTGCAGCATCAGCATCATAATCCTAATGGTGTGCTGAGAACAGAAAGGTCTTTTTCTGACCTTGTGCTCCGTATGTAATCTCCTTTGTGGAAATTACACTCTCACTTTATGAATATATTGTAATTAGGCATATGTATTCTAACGGCAGTAAGATATAGTTCCGGCCTAATCTCTCATTTATATGCAAAGGAGCACCAGTTAAAGAGCTTAGACTTTCCTCCGTCTTACTGATTCCTTTTTGCCCTAATCAAGTTACTTTATTTCATTTCTCCTTTCTCTGCCTGCTTTGTCTTTTGCTTTTGCTCTTTTTTTTTTTCCAGTGAAGGAAAAGTGCATTATCAATTATTTTTTGAAGTGGTCAGAAGAAATGTATTCTATGTCTGACATTCCTGTTGGACGGTTACACTCAAGCCAGAGAGATTTATTTAAAAATAAATGTTGTATCTGTAAGTCACAGCAAAGAAATAGTTGGAAAGGGAATATTGATTTATGTCGCTTTACAGAATAAGGATATGCTGACTATTACCAGATACTGATGATGGTCGTCTGTAATTGACTGATATCACAATTAGATCTGATGTATAAGATAATATTTGTTTCGTTATTTTGAATGGTGATTGGCTGATGAAGCTTCTTGAATGTCTTTCTTTATTTTTAGAGCCCACTACATGGCACTCTCTGATCTATTACTCTAACATATTCGAATAAATATATTTAAACTGATGGCGCCCCAAACTGAACTCTTAGAAAATCAATGCTGTGTCTCAAATCGCATACTACTCTTAGTATGCTAGAAGTTAGTATGCATCAGTTTAGTGTACGTACTAACTAGTACGCAAATTCTCCACAGATAGTATGTCTCAAATCAAACACTGCTGCTACACACTAACCGGAGATCACATGACAGCTTCTTCTTCTACTTCTATTTACGATGTTTCAAGCAGCTGTTTGAACGCTATCGCCGACACCTGCTGGCAGCACGTATTGCAACTTTGGAAAAAGAAATAAAGAAAAAATATGAGAATCGTAATAATCACGAGATATTTAAGCTGGTATCAGCTGTGAAGACGTGTTTATCCTCCTACTGCTGCGGAAAATGCACCTGTAAGTATATGCATATATATGCATTTATATATGACGTAACTTCCGTTTTAAACGTCATTAAGATGGCGGACGTTTAGTGTGGTTAGTGTCCATCGAACCATGCTCAGTTTTGTGGGCGTGTTAGTACGCAAATTTAGTGTGCATGGAGCACTACATTTCGCATACTAAGAATTGAGACGCACTAACGCACTAAAAATATTAACTTTTAGTACGCTAGTATGCGATTTGAGACACAGCACAAGTGTTTAATTAGCATTTCATTACTTGTGAAGCTTCATGAAACAGTGCCATGTTGTTTAGAGGTCAGTAGGTGGCGCCATCAGTTTAGAAATGTGATTTTTCTTTAGAAAAGTTGTTCAAAACAAAGGAAAATAGGGCGGATACCGCCATCTAGTGGGCTGTGCAAATAATGACACTGTTTCATGAAGCTTCATTGGACCATCACTTATGGTAATAGAGGGAAAATAAGATAATAACTACCTATGAATTGTTTTTATTATCCAAAGCTTTAAAATATCAACTGTCAGGCTGGTGCTCCAGGAACAAACAAGTAAAAAATTAAAAGTCCCAAAAATAAATTCTAACTAGATAGTTTCACAATAGGTAGTTTTATAAAAAGCAAAAATAAAAGTAAAACGAGGCATAGTTATAAGACAGATCATATGTCATGAGAGACAGAGCGAAGGGAGGCAGTTCATGGGATTTAAGACCCACCTGTTCCCATAAATAATGTGGTCAAAACCCTTCAGTTGATAGAAATTAAGCCAGAGACAAGTTAATTTACTCCAAGACGTGTCCAATTGATTTTGCGCCTCAACTTCAAAGCGAAGGCAGTCAGTCTCCGTGGGGCACGGATGGAGAGGCACAGGCTAAGGCTGGCTGCCTCGGATCAAATTCCCAACCAGTCAGTGAATATCCCTCCAAACACAATTAGTATTCATAGAAACCCTGACTATCTAATGACAGGAAAAACATTAAAATAAATTGATTTAATATGTTGGTATTTCTTTATGATGAGAGCTGTAAATCCAAATTCATCTTAAGTTTGGCACATATAGAGTTTGGTGAGAATAATGAATGAATTATTTTACGTTTTCATTTTTGATTAGTTTGTGTTGTTTTAAATAAGGGCAAGAAATTGCACAAACCCTATTTCACGTGTCCGTTCTTCCTTCAAATGTGTTAATTGTGTTTTGGATTAATAAAATAATGCTTCATTTTCCATAAATGGGAAATTTATGAAGCAGTCAGGTCAATGCTTCCAAGATCGACTCGCTTTTTTACCCCCTAAGTTCTTACTGACCACTGAACCAAAGATTCAAGTGTTTGTAAGTGCATTCATTTATCTCCTCTTATTATTTTATTTTACTCCTATCTTCTTCACCTTTTAGGGAAATTTGACGCACACATATACAAGCAACACACATACACACATCTATGGAAAATGTAGAGGAGTGGTTTCCAACCACAAGGCTGTGGCCTGACCACACAGAAAGACTCAAGTAATATATATATAGTTTAATGAGAAGGGTAAGGGTTAGGGTTAGAGTTATGGTTAGGGTTAGGGTTAGGGTTAGGGTTAGGGTTAGGGTTAGGGCTAGGGCTAGGGATTGATATTATATATAAGATGTTTTTTTCCCAATGTCACACAATATTTTTTAATCTTGACACATTAAACTATTGTTTCTGTTAAGTTTACCCTAAAAATAAGCCTGCAAACTATTGAAGAAGAGTGAGTCTATGGGACCATCCTGCTGTGGACAAACTAGGCCCGAGATCCTGCTAATTCGGTATTATGGTGAGAAGTATTTCATGTATATTAAGGTTTTTTTTGAGGTTTTTACTTATATTGCTTCGTAACTGTACGTTAACCATAACTAAAATTTCTCACTGAGTGGACACATGTTAACTCTAAACATGTTCTCTTAGGCCAGAGGAACTTGCAACCTTCTGTGGACTGTAACAATGCACTTCCCACCCTATGAACATCCTTGCTAGGAAAAGATGAACATACACAACAAAAACACAAGAAGAAAGAGAATGTGACAATGGATTTCACAAGTGTCTCCATGGTGCAGGTAAGACACACTGGATTTTGAACTGCATACATTCCATACACAACATATTTCACTGTTGTTGGAGACATTTTGTGTCTTCATATGATGGGTTAGTGAGATGTTCATAGGTGATATCAGACCAAGACTATACCTCCTGTCTGAAATATGCCCCAACGTTTAGTTTAGCCTGGGTTTAGTGGGAGGAAATTAAATTGATTATTTATAAAATCAACAGTACAGTGTGTCTATTCAGGCTATAATGTTTGATAACAAAAAACCTTAGCAAGGCGTAGAAAAATAACAAGTGGGTTAAGAGGCCAGAAGTTTCCTTACATCCCTACTAAACTTTAATTTCATCTAATCACAGTTTTTTAGTTCAAGGTTGCTGCAGGGGTGAGCTTCAGTGGTGAAGATCATCCGAATGCTAACCTGTTCTAATTAATGTAGATTTATATTCTAGGAAGCTCTTAGTGACCCACTCATCTGACACAGATTCAAAGTCTGCATGTTTCTCACACTAAACCATTCTGCCGCTCACAATTGTATTTGTGAGAAGGTTATTTAAAAGATAGATGCACCAAAAACACAGATTTGAAAACATGCCAATACAGTATTGCCCTTTTGCCTCCAGATATTTATTTTCTTCAGATTCAGATATTTGAAGAACATTGAAAAAATATTAGATTGACGAGCAAAACTGTTATTGAATATGTACAAATTACAGTTCACAATATAATATAAATGATGGGAGCAAGTTCAAAAGGCTGATACTGCTAGATTTGCCCCTTTTCTGGGTTATATTGTAAGATTTTAATTCTGGAATTTACTATCTGTTCATTATTTTAGCAACATCATGATTTACTAATGCTTACATGCCAGGTCTTAAACAAACTTTTTAGTCAAATTAGGGAAATTTTCAACAGTTCCAAAAATTAAAATGAACTTCACGTCATCATCATTTAAAACATAAATGATTATGCTTATAAAACCTACTTTCAAGGCAGACTGGGGAGTAAACTAGTCTAAAAAAAAAGAGTAAAGATTTGAAGCATCCTCAAAGTTTATGGAATGCAACATTTTCCTGACACCTCTTTTGCTAGCTGTCGGTATTAAATAATATCCTCTGAGCTGATACAAATGTTCAAAAGCAGATGGTCTGACGCTAATCTGGATTTGAAGTTAATGCCTTAAGTCATAAGGGCTACACATACAACAGAGAGTTTTCGTGACAAGTTTAAGGGAATCTGTGGGTGTCAGTAAAGATTCTAATGTGCTTCTCCCATTGCGCTTATTCCTGCTGCTTCTCTTTTTTTTTCATTCCTTCATCAGAACTTCTTTCCACTGAACCAACTTTGCTCTCCTGATGTACTCGCCACCCACAGGAAAAAGATAATTATTAACAATTAATAGTCTTAATGATCTTTCTGTCCCAGGGCATCCATCCCAGGGTCTCAGTTGAATGGATTTAGAATTATTATTGTTTTTTTTTATTGGCATGAATCCACCAACATGTCACTGCATATCCCTGAAAAGATTTGTCGTACTACTGTTGTGTCAGATCAGTACGACACTTTTAAACGAAAGGTCTTAAGTGAAGCTTACTGATCACTTCTCTGATGTCAGGAATCGAAAGTATCCTTTTAAAAAAAAGGGTTAATCTCCAGGTTAATCTGGCAGTAAGCCTCTTTTATGAGGTTAAAAGTTTTCAGCAAATGTATCACCAGGACGCAAAGATATGTTTAGACCATTCTTCAGACAGATTGAACCAAAAAAAAAAAAACACTTCAATGTCAATCTATGTTTTGTTTGAAATTTCCATGTCCTATTTGGGATATTCTGTTTTATCATTTCAACATTATTGTTTAGTCCAACATGACACAAAGATTCCTGCAGAGACATTTTGCTCACTGTAATTACTGTGTTTTATTATGGTAGATGGCCTTATAATGTATGTGAGATGTATTGATATACTGATGTACGTGAAATACAGTCATATATCACTCCACTTCCCAACTACTTTTTAATTTTTCAATACTGTGGGCAAGTGTAAGGCTACAATAAGCGTTTTAAATCTATCTTGATAGGTACCCCGTGTGAGGATTGTTGGATATAACATTTGTTTAGTTTAAGTACATTTTGTTGCACTACAATTGAAGTTATGCATTTAATCAAACAGAAGTGATAATGAAACTATTGTAAGTATGTTATGGTCTAGACTGACAGTCTAAACGACAGTCTGCAAAGTCCCAAGTCTTTCACCCTAGATTGATGGATGGATGGGTAAACTTTATTGATCCCTCTGGAGGTCTCCTTCAGGAAATTGACAGGTTGCAAAGCTATTTTATTAATTTAGATGAAAAGGTAACTCTGTTAATGTGAGTGTGATTGCTTTAGATACATAAGCATGTTAAAACAAAAATATCACGTGTTGAACCAAAGCCAGTGGCAAATGTGTGAGTCTTCCTAAAGACCCAGAGAACCAAACGTTTCCAATTATTCAGGAAATTAACAAAGTTAGTTTTATTGATCATGATTTATTTTTTTTGTTCCCGATCATTTCCTTTTAAGTGATTAAATATGACAATACCATTAGCTTTTTCTTTTAACCCTGGAGATTTCCAGTTGTATGTGTTATTGTTTTTACAATTAACTATAGACATTAAACCTATTTAGATTAATTAAGCTGTTTTGTTGAGTCTATTCATAATGGGCGTTTAAAAAAAAGAAAACATTCAATTGGATTAGCTATAGAAAGTTTTTTGGGTGAGGATTAGGGGAAAGGAATTTTGGTGTAACTAATCTTGATTTGTTTGTCAAATATTGATCGACAAAGCGTCTGATTTTGTCAGAGTAATTCCAGATGACTAATCATGATCCACATCGGTTTATTAAGCCATCAATCACTTTTTAAAAGATGTTACCGAAAACTTCGTCGCATCCGTTTTCAACCATTCCTCTCTTTCTGTCATTTTGTTTACCCCCCTCCACTGCCCTCTCCCGTTGAGTCGACAGGAGAGGGCAAAGTGTGAATATTTAGCATGCCTCTGCTGTGTTTTGGAGCAAGTTTTTTTCATCAAGACATAATTGTGATAAATGATGCATGTAATCAGGCAATAAATAAAGCCGAAATATGCAACCCCGAAAGTTAAACTGTGACCAGCATGTCTGTGTCCCCCGTCCCTCGTGGATAGCCACCATCTGGTCGCGCCGATTAAGACTGACCTGACTGCCAGACTCCTTAGTGCGCAAGAAAGAGCAACATAAAGTGTTTAAGAAGTGCATACCTGACCACATGGACGCCACCTTGGCAGGAGTGTTAGGGGACATATTACATATTCAAGATGTCCAAACCTAGAGGTTGAACTTCCCTCATCCATGTGTACAACATCATGCCACAGCATGGCAATGATACTATTTAGGCATATATATATTTATTTTCTGACGTGACCTACAGTCCTCTGAGCTGGGGACATTAATCTGTGCGGGACAAATTGAAAATGGTGACAGTGCTTTGTGACCTTAGTGTAGAGAATGAATTTATATAGTTAGAAGAGAAACAATTTTAATTACTGTGATTCTGGACTATGGAGCACAGCTGTCCATGACCCGAAGTTACATGAGGTATTTGCACTTAATTTATTTATTTTACTTTAAAATGAAACCAATGCTTTTTCTGAACACTGATTGTAACGCTGCAGTAAATCATCTGCACACCAGAAAACTGATTCTCAAGTTTAGGCCGTCTGCTATTATTACCTCTAAAATCATTGTTGTGCCATCATATAATATCATTGAGTCTGTTCTTTACGCTGCCGTCTCCAACCTCTATTAATCATCAGTTTAAATTAAGCATTTCCTTTTCAACAGTCCAATTGCTCATTATTTAGGGATTTTAAAAGATTCATCAACTAAATTTTATTTCTTCATGGTTCTTGAAGACTTTAAAGCTCTCGAAAGTCCTGCTTGATTTTAAATTGGCCAACTGGATTAAATACTTTGACATCGTAAAATTCTCTAAAATATTAAATCAAAATTTCCCACTTTGTCGATTGAAAGAGGAAAAACACCAGTCATCATTAACCAGGAGTCCGATTTGACTTTATTAATCTAATGTTACACCTAAACTGTTCAGTCAAACTTCTGACTTAATACCCCTTTTCCTGACACATTTGCTTGAATGCAATGTCCTTTTTTTATATAACTAAAATTGACCTCATATTAAAAAGAAAATATGTCAGAATGCCACTGAAATTACTTATTTAACCCTTGTCTTATCTTAGGGTCAAGGTGAGCCAGAGGCCCGAAAACAAATGTAATTTTTGTATCCCTTGTGTTGTCTAAGGGTGGAGGTGAACAACCTCCCTGCTTTCCAGAAATACATACTGGTGGACTCTGAGATAACACTAAGGATTAAAGAAAATTATATACTCAAAATATCTTTAATGATTCTCTTGTGATTCTTGTTGGACAGAAGAGAATACATCAAAAATACTTACGTTAAATACTTTTTCACTTTTGATTCGAAGTTATTTGCATTACACATATAACTAACCATAAAATACTTCACGCATAATCCTTTAAATGTCACAGTCTTGATGAAAGATGTTTAAATTCCTTAAATACCAGCCGCTTATGACCTTGAACAAAAATCCATCATTGGACTTAATGACTACAGACCGGTGGGCCCCTGATGTCTGTGGTCATGAAGACCTTCGAGAGACCGGTGTTCAATCACCTGAGGTCCTTCAGCAGGACCCCTGCTTGACCCCCCTGCAGTTCGCCTATCGTGCCAACAGGTAAGTGGATGACGCAATCAACCTCGCACTGCATCACGTCTCCTAGACGTCCCAGGGATCAAACAATCTCCCGGGACCTGACGTGGGAGGCTAACATCACCTGCATCCTGAAGAAGGCCCGGCAGAGGATGTTCTTCCTGCGTCAGCTGAGGAGACACGGCCGAAAGCATCTGTTGCTCAACTTTTATAGTGCAGTCATCCACTCGGTGCTTTCCTCCTCCATCACTGTGTGGTTCGCAGCGGCAAAAACAGCAGGACCAAAGGAGACTTCAGCGGACTGTGAAGACTTCAGAGCGAATCATTAGTGCCCCCTTGCTCTCAATACAGGAACTGTACGAGTTCAGGATTCACCCCGTATCATCCAATATTTTCCCCCTGCCCCCAGACAGGCGCTACAGAAGCCTGAGGACAAGAACTACCCGCCACAACA